>NC_135233.1:490236280-490538463 GCF_051348905.1 Ranitomeya variabilis | reverse complement strand
ATTGCCCTTTCAGCTTGTGTGCCAGTCTTGACTCCTGGGTGTGCCACCTCTCTCCCTTTCATTCAGTGGGCCATAGAAAGCCTATTTTTTTTTTTTTTTTAATATTATTTGGTTTCTAATTCTCCCTGAAAAAAAAAAAAAAACCTAAAAAAACAGTGGGAGAGTAATATTGCCCTTTCAGCTTGTGTGCCAGTCTTGACTCCTGGGTGTGCCACCTCTCTCCCTCTCATTCAGTGGGCCATAGAAAGCCTATTTATTTTTTTTTTTAAATATTATTGGGTTTCTAAAGTCTCCCTGAAAAAACAAAAAATACATAAAAAAACAGTGGGAGAGTAATATTGCCCTTTCAGCTTGTGTGCCAGTCTTGACTCCTGGGTGTGCCACCTCTCTCCCTTTCATTCAGTGGGCCATAGAAAGCCTATTTTTTTTTTTTTTTTAATATTATTTGGTTTCTAATTCTCCCTGAAAAAAAAAAAAAAACCTAAAAAAACAGTGGGAGAGTAATATTGCCCTTTCAGCTTGTGTGCCAGTCTTGACTCCTGGGTGTGTCACCTCTCTCCCTCTCATTCAGTGGGCCATAGAAAGCCTATTTATTTTTTTTTTTAAATATTATTGGGTTTCTAAAGTCTCCCTGAAAAAACAAAAAATACATAAAAAAACAGTGGGAGAGTAATATTGCCCTTTCAGCTTGTGTGCCAGTCTTGACTCCTGGGTGTGCCACCTCTCTCCCTCTCATTCAGTGGGCCATAGAAAGCCTATTTATTTTTTTTTTTAAATATTATTGGGTTTCTAAAGTCTCCCTGAAAAAACAAAAAATACATAAAAAAACAGTGGGAGAGTAATATTGCCCTTTCAGCTTGTGTGCCAGTCTTGACTCCTGGGTGTGCCACCTCTCTCCCTTTCATTCAGTGGGCCATAGAAAGCCTATTTTTTTTTTTTTTTTAATATTATTTGGTTTCTAATTCTCCCTGAAAAAAAAAAAAAAACCTAAAAAAACAGTGGGAGAGTAATATTGCCCTTTCAGCTTGTGTGCCAGTCTTGACTCCTGGGTGTGTCACCTCTCTCCCTCTCATTCAGTGGGCCATAGAAAGCCTATTTATTTTTTTTTTTAAATATTATTGGGTTTCTAAAGTCTCCCTGAAAAAACAAAAAATACATAAAAAAACAGTGGGAGAGTAATATTGCCCTTTCAGCTTGTGTGCCAGTCTTGACTCCTGGGTGTGCCACCTCTCTCCCTCTCATTCAGTGGGCCATAGAAAGCCTATTTATTTTTTTTTTTAAATATTATTGGGTTTCTAAAGTCTCCCTGAAAAAACAAAAAATACATAAAAAAACAGTGGGAGAGTAATATTGCCCTTTCAGCTTGTGTGCCAGTCTTGACTCCTGGGTGTGCCACCTCTCTCCCTTTCATTCAGTGGGCCATAGAAAGCCTATTTTTTTTTTTTTTAATATTATTTGGTTTCTAATTCTCCCTGAAAAAAAAAAAAAAACCTAAAAAAACAGTGGGAGAGTAATATTGCCCTTTCAGCTTGTGTGCCAGTCTTGACTCCTGGGTGTGCCACCTCTCTCCCTCTCATTCAGTGGGCCATAGAAAGCCTATTTATTTTTTTTTTTAAATATTATTGGGTTTCTAAAGTCTCCCTGAAAAAACAAAAAATACATAAAAAAACAGTGGGAGAGTAATATTGCCCTTTCAGCTTGTGTGCCAGTCTTGACTCCTGGGTGTGCCACCTCTCTCCCTTTCATTCAGTGGGCCATAGAAAGCCTATTTTTTTTTTTTTTTTAATATTATTTGGTTTCTAATTCTCCCTGAAAAAAAAAAAAAAACCTAAAAAAACAGTGGGAGAGTAATATTGCCCTTTCAGCTTGTGTGCCAGTCTTGACTCCTGGGTGTGCCACCTCTCTCCCTCTCATTCAGTGGGCCATAGAAAGCCTATTTATTTTTTTTTTTAAATATTATTGGGTTTCTAAAGTCTCCCTGAAAAAACAAAAAATACATAAAAAAACAGTGGGAGAGTAATATTGCCCTTTCAGCTTGTGTGCCAGTCTTGACTCCTGGGTGTGCCACCTCTCTCCCTTTCATTCAGTGGGCCATAGAAAGCCTATTTTTTTTTTTTTTTTAATATTATTTGGTTTCTAATTCTCCCTGAAAAAAAAAAAAAAAACCTAAAAAAACAGTGGGAGAGTAATATTGCCCTTTCAGCTTGTGTGCCAGTCTTGACTCCTGGGTGTGTCACCTCTCTCCCTCTCATTCAGTGGGCCATAGAAAGCCTATTTATTTTTTTTTTTAAATATTATTGGGTTTCTAAAGTCTCCCTGAAAAAACAAAAAATACATAAAAAAACAGTGGGAGAGTAATATTGCCCTTTCAGCTTGTGTGCCAGTCTTGACTCCTGGGTGTGCCACCTCTCTCCCTTTCATTCAGTGGGCCATAGAAAGCCTATTTTTTTTTTTTTTTTAATATTATTTGGTTTCTAATTCTCCCTGAAAAAAAAAAAAAAACCTAAAAAAACAGTGGGAGAGTAATATTGCCCTTTCAGCTTGTGTGCCAGTCTTGACTCCTGGGTGTGCCACCTCTCTCCCTCTCATTCAGTGGGCCATAGAAAGCCTATTTATTTTTTTTTAAAATATTATTGGGTTTCTAAAGTCTCCCTGAAAAAACAAAAAATACATAAAAAAACAGTGGGAGAGTAATATTGCCCTTTCAGCTTGTGTGCCAGTCTTGACTCCTGGGTGTGCCACCTCTCTCCCTTTCATTCAGTGGGCCATAGAAAGCCTATTTTTTTTTTTTTTTTAATATTATTTGGTTTCTAATTCTCCCTGAAAAAAAAAAAAAAACCTAAAAAAACAGTGGGAGAGTAATATTGCCCTTTCAGCTTGTGTGCCAGTCTTGACTCCTGGGTGTGTCACCTCTCTCCCTCTCATTCAGTGGGCCATAGAAAGCCTATTTATTTTTTTTTTTAAATATTATTGGGTTTCTAAAGTCTCCCTGAAAAAACAAAAAATACATAAAAAAACAGTGGGAGAGTAATATTGCCCTTTCAGCTTGTGTGCCAGTCTTGACTCCTGGGTGTGCCACCTCTCTCCCTCTCATTCAGTGGGCCATAGAAAGCCTTTTTTTTTTTTGGTTTTTTTAATATTATTTGGTTTCTAAAGTCTCCCTGAAAAAAACAAAAAAAACATAAAAAACAGTGGGAGAGTAATATTGCCCTTTCAGCTTGTGCGCCAGTCTTGACTCCTGGTTGTGCCACCTCTCTCTCTCTAATTGTGGGCCATAGAAAGCCTTTTTTTTTTTTTTTTTTTTTAATATTATTTGGTTTCTAAAGTCTCCCTGAGAAAAAAAAAAAAATAAATTAGGTGGGAGATTAATATTGACATTAGTGCTTGAGTGACAGTCCTGCGTGTGTGTCATCTCTGTGATTTTGTGCCACAGAAAACAGAGTGTGTAACATTGTGCCTGATTTTCCTTGTGGTCTCACCAACCTGTTAAGGGATATTGAAATCATACTGAAGTTATAGCTCACCGTGTAAGTTGTTTGATAGCAACAAATAAAGTTACTTTGGTTAAGATTTTAAAACAATGAGGAAGTCTGGTGCAAGAGGTCGTCGTGGGCGTTCATTGTCAGCTGGTAATGATGGTAGTGGTAGTGGAGCATCAGGTGGTCGTGGGGATAAAAATATTCCACCTAAGTCTGGAGCTGTGGAGCCAGTTTCGTCGTCAGGCTACACAAGGCCTCGAACGCTCTCTTTTCTGGGAGTAGGAAAACCGCTTTTAAAGGCGGAGCAGCAACAGCAAGTTTTGGCTTACATTGCAGACTCAGCCTCTAGCTCTTTTGCCTCCTCTTCTGAAACTGGTAAATGTAAAAGCAGCGCGTCGCTTGTGGATGTTCACGGTCAGGGACAAGTCGCTTCCTTGTCCTCCTCAGCAAAAACTACAACAAGAGAGAAGGATGCAGCAGGCGACACAACGGGTCACTCCATGGAGCTCTTTACACATACCGTCCCTGGCTTAGAAAGTGAAACATTTAACAGGCCATGCCCATTACAAGTATATTCTGACATGGAGTGCACTGATGCACAGCCACAGCCAGAGTACTATGCTGCTCCTTTGACTCAGACCACCACATTGCCCTCTCAGGGTACAGATCCACAATCAGACCCTGATGAGACTATGTTGCCCCGCCACGAACGCTATACCACCGACCGACACAGTGACACAGACGAAGTTGCACACGAGCTCGAAGAGGAGGTAATAGATGACCCAGTTATTGACCCCGATTGGCAGCCATTGGGGGAACAGGGTGCAGGCGGCAGTAGTTCAGAAGCGGAGGTGGAGGAGGGGCCGCAGCAGGCATCAACATCGCAACAGGTTCCATCTGCCGGGCCCGTATCTGGACCAAAACGCGTGTCAAAGCCAAAACCTGTTGGAGCACAGCGTTGCCATCCGGTTAAAGCTCAGTCTGCAATCCCTGAAAAGGGATCAGAGTCTAGGAAGAGTGCAGTCTGGCATTTTTTTAAACAACATCCAACTGATCAGCGCAAAGTCATCTGTCAAAAATGTTCAACTAGCTTAAGCAGAGGTCAGAATCTGAAAAGTCTAAATACTAGTTGCATGCATAGACACTTAACCACCATGCATTCTCAAGCCTGGACTAACTACCAAACGTCCCTCAAGGTTGTAGCACCCTCGGCCAATGAAGCTAGTCAGCAACGCAACATCCCTTCCGTCACTGTAAGGCCACCATTTTCCGCACCACCGGCAGTATCTGTGCAGGTTTCTTTGCCAGCCAAAAGCAGTCAGGGTCAGGGAATCACCAGTTTTGTAGGAGGAAATATTGCATGTAGGGCACCGGCGGAAACAATACCGTCTCCAACCGTCTCTCAGTCTGCCATGTCCACCGGCACACCCGAAAGTTCCACGATCTACAGCTCTCCAGTCCAGCTCACCCTACATGAGACTCTGGTTAGAAAAAGGAAGTACTTATCCTCGCATCCGCGTACACAGGGTTTTAACGCCCACATAGCTAGACTAATCTCGTTAGAGATGATGCCCTACCGGTTAGTTGAAAGCGAAGCTTTCAAAGCCCTGATGGAGTACGCTGAACCACGATACGAGCTACCCAGTCGACACTTTTTTTCCAGAAAAGCCATCCCAGCCCTGCACCAGCATGTTAAACAGCGCATCGTCCATGCACTCAGGCAATCTGTGAGTACAAAGGTGCACCTGACTACAGATGCATGGACCAGTAGGCATGGCCAGGGACGTTATGTGTCCATCACGGCACACTGGGTGAATGTGGTGGATGCAGGGTCCACAGGCGACATCAATTTAGGGACAGTTGTGCCTAGCCCACGGTCTAGGAAACAGTTGGCTGTAGGCGTTCGCACCCCCTCCTCCTCCTCCTCGTCCTCCTGCAGAAGCTACAGCTCTTCCACAGAACGCAGTCGGCCAACCACTCCATCGGCAGATGACACTGTTGCACACCAGTTGTCCCATTATGGGCCAGCTACTGCCAAGCGTCAGCAGGCTGTATTGGCTATGAAGTGTTTGGGCGACAACAGACACACCGCGGAAGTTCTGTCCGAGTTCTTGCAACAAGAAACGCAGTCGTGGCTGGGCACAGTAGATCTTGAGGCAGGCAAGGTAGTGAGTGATAACGGAAGGAATTTCATGGCTGCCATCTCCCTTTCCCAACTGAAACACATTCCTTGCCTGGCTCACACCTTAAACCTGGTGGTGCAGTGCTTATTGAAAACTTATCCTGGGTTCTCCGACCTGCTCCTCAAAGTGCGTGCACTTTGCTCACATATCCGACGTTCGCCTGTACACGCCAGCCGTATGCAGACCTATCAGCGGTCTTTGAACCTTCCCCAGCATCGCCTAATCATAGACGTTGCAACAAGGTGGAACTCAACACTGCACATGCTTCAGAGACTGTGCGAACAGAGGCGTGCTGTTATTTATTTGTGGGAGGATACACGGGCAGGCAGTAGGATGGCAGACATGGAGTTGTCAGGTGTGCAGTGGTCGAAGATACAAGACATGTGTCAAGTCCTTCAGTGTTTTGAGGAATGCACACGGCTGGTTAGTGCAGACAACGCCGTAATAAGCATGAGCATCCCCCTAATGCGTCTGCTGATGCAAAGTTTGACGCACATAAAGGAGCAGGCGTCTGCACCAGAGGAAGAGGGAAGCCTTGATGACAGTCAGCCATTGTCTGGTCAGGGCAGTGTACAGGACGAGGTAGCGGGCGAAGAGGAGGTGGAGGACGAGGAGGATGATGGGGATGAGTATATTTTTAATGCGGAAACTTTCACGGGGGCACAGGAAATTGGTTGCGTGTCACGGCCGGGTTCTGGTTTTTTGAGGGACACAAGTGACGTAGATTTGCCTGCAACTGCCCCTCAACCAATCACAACCGGAGATTTGACAACTGGAACTTTGGCCCACATGGCGGATTATGCCTTACGTATCCTAAAAAGGGACACACGCATTACGAAAATGATGAACGATGACGATTACTGGTTGGCCTGCCTCCTTGATCCACGCTATAAAGGCAAATTGCAAAATATTATGCCACATGAGAACTTGGAACTAATATTAGCAACCAAACAATCAACTCTTGTTGACCGTTTGCTTCAGGCATTCCCAGCACACAGCGCACGTGATCGTTCTCACACGAGCTCCAGGGGGCAGCAGACTAGGAGTGTTAGGGGTGCACACATCAGAAGTGGCGTTGGACAGAGGGGTTTTCTGACCAGGTTGTGGAGTGATTTTGCTATGACCGCAGACAGGACAGGTACTGCTGCATCAATTGAAAGTGACAGGAGACAACATTTGTCCAGTATGGTTACTAACTATTTTTCATCCCTTATCGATGTTCTCCCTCAACCGTCATTCCCATTTGATTACTGGGCCTCCAAATTAGACACCTGGCCAGAATTGGCAGAATATGCATTGCAGGAGCTTGCTTGCCCGGCAGCAAGTGTCCTATCAGAAAGAGTATTCAGTGCTGCAGGGTCAATATTAACCGAAAAAAGGACTCGTCTGGCTACCCAAAATGTTGACGATCTAACATTCATTAAAATGAACCACAACTGGATTTCAAAATCTTTTGCCCCACCTTGCCCGGCCGACACCTAGCTTTCCTATGAAAAGCTCTTGCCTGTGAATTACTTTTCTAATGTCTAATTTGCTGCTGCAGATTGTACAGCATACGACATGTTTACACCTCCCTAAATGGCCAAACTCCCCACACGGGGCCGTGGTATCGCGACTTGGCGCAAGCACCCGTGAGACTGCTGTTTGTCTGAAGAGGTGGGTGTGCTCGCTTTTGGTTGACGGCATTGCTACTGGGTCCCTCATAGTACAATGTAGTGTCTCTGGCGGTGGTGGTGCGCACCCAACGTCAGACACACCGTTGTAACATGAGTGGCCCTGGGGCGGTCCCGCCGGCCTCAAGAGAGTTCCCCCCTACCCCAGCTCAAACTGGGCTCTACTACGTGCAAAATTATGTCGCACAGCTCCACCAATCTTTAGTCTATTCGCTGACATCATTCAATGTCTGGCACTGACAATACAAATTTGTAGACATCTATGATGCAACTTAAAGTAGTCTGTGTCTGTGTCCTATATTGGCACCATTAAATAGTTACTGCCAAATTACTATGTCAGAAACACAGCAGATGAGCCCACCCCTGTACCTAAGTATGCCATCTTTTTTTTTGTTTTGGTTGTTTTGCGAGACATTAACATCTATTTATATTTTGGGAGTACTGGGACAGACACTCCTTGCACTACTCCTCCACTCAGCACCAAGCTGCCTGCCCGTGTATCCATGTAACCGCTGTAAAACTGCCATGAGCCTATTGTTTGTTATTTTAGGCCTTTGATAGCCTGTCTGCGGTCCCTACTCCTCCACTGACCACCAAGCTGCCTGCCCGTGTATCCATGTAACCGCTGTAAAACTGCCATGAGCCTATTGTTTGTTATTTTAGGCCTTTGAAGCCTTTCTGCGCTCCCTCCTTCCACTAGTCCTCCACTGACCAGACCACTGCTGCCCGTGTACCCCTGGAACCAATTTTAAAGTGCCTACAGCCAGCCCATTTTATTGTGTTAGGCCTTCGAAGCCTGTCTGCGGTCCCTCCTTCCACTAGGCCTCCACTGACCAGACCACTGCTGCCCGTGTACCCCTGGAACCAATTTTAAAGTGCCTACAGCCAGCCCATTTTATTGTGTTAGGCCTTCGAAGCCTGTCTGCGGTCCATACTTTAAATACTCCTCCACTCACCACCAAGCTGCCTGCCCGTGTATCCATGTAACCGCTGTAAAACTGCCATGAGCCTATTGTTTGTTATGTTAGGCCTTTGATAGCCTGTCTGCGGTCCCTACTTTAAATACTCCTCCACTCACCACCACCAAGCTGCCTGCCCGTGTATCCATGTAACCGCTGTGAAACTGCCATGAGCCTATTGTTTTTTTATGTTAGGCCTTTGATAGCCTGTCTGCGGTCCCTACTTTAAATACTCCTCCA
Source organism: Ranitomeya variabilis (assembly GCF_051348905.1). Lineage (NCBI taxonomy): Eukaryota > Metazoa > Chordata > Amphibia > Anura > Dendrobatidae > Ranitomeya > Ranitomeya variabilis. The sequence continues at coordinate 490,529,929 of NC_135233.1, read as the reverse complement.
CTCACCGTCACCACCACCAAGCTGCCTGCCCGTGTATCCATGTAACCGCTGTAAAACTGCCATGAGCCTATTGTTTGTTATGTTAGGCCTTTGAAGCCTTTCTGCGCTCCCTCCTTCCACTAGTCCTCCACTGACCAGACCACTGCTGCCCGTGTACCCCTGGAACCAATTTTAAAGTGCCTACAGCCAGCCCATTTTATTGTGTTAGGCCTTCGAAGCCTGTCTGCGGTCCATACTTCCACTAGGCCTCCACTGACCAGACCACTGCTGCCCGTGTACCCCTGGAACCAATTTTAAAGTGCCTACAGCCAGCCCATTTTATTGTGTTAGGCCTTCGAAGCCTGTCTGCGGTCCATACTTCCACTAGGCCTCCACTGACCAGACCACTGCTGCCCGTGTACCCCTGGAACCAATTTTAAAGTGCCTACAGCCAGCCCATTTTATTGTGTTAGGCCTTCGAAGCCTGTCTGCGGTCCCTCCTTCCACTAGGCCTCCACTGACCAGACCACTGCTGCCCGTGTACCCCTGGAACCAATTTTAAAGTGCCTACAGCCAGCCCATTTTATTGTGTTAGGCCTTCGAAGCCTGTCTGCGGTCCATACTTTAAATACTCCTCCACTCACCACCAAGCTGCCTGCCCGTGTATCCATGTAACCGCTGTAAAACTGCCATGAGCCTATTGTTTGTTATGTTAGGCCTTTGATAGCCTGTCTGCGGTCCCTACTTTAAATACTCCTCCACTCACCACCACCAAGCTGCCTGCCCGTGTATCCATGTAACCGCTGTAAAACTGCCATGAGCCTATTGTTTGTTATGTTAGGCCTTTGAAGCCTTTCTGCGCTCCCTCCTTCCACTAGTCCTCCACTGACCAGACCACTGCTGCCCGTGTACCCCTGGAACCAATTTTAAAGTGCCTACAGCCAGCCCATTTTATTGTGTTAGGCCTTCGAAGCCTGTCTGCGGTCCATACTTCCACTAGGCCTCCACTGACCAGACCACTGCTGCCCGTGTACCCCTGGAACCAATTTTAAAGTGCCTACAGCCAGCCCATTTTATTGTGTTAGGCCTTCGAAGCCTGTCTGCGGTCCCTCCTTCCACTAGGCCTCCACTGACCAGACCACTGCTGCCCGTGTACCCCTGGAACCAATTTTAAAGTGCCTACAGCCAGCCCATTTTATTGTGTTAGGCCTTCGAAGCCTGTCTGCGGTCCATACTTTAAATACTCCTCCACTCACCACCAAGCTGCCTGCCCGTGTATCCATGTAACCGCTGTAAAACTGCCATGAGCCTATTGTTTGTTATGTTAGGCCTTTGATAGCCTGTCTGCGGTCCCTACTTTAAATACTCCTCCACTCACCACCACCAAGCTGCCTGCCCGTGTATCCATGTAACCGCTGTAAAACTGCCATGAGCCTATTGTTTGTTATGTTAGGCCTTTGAAGCCTTTCTGCGCTCCCTCCTTCCACTAGTCCTCCACTGACCAGACCACTGCTGCCCGTGTACCCCTGGAACCAATTTTAAAGTGCCTACAGCCAGCCCATTTTATTGTGTTAGGCCTTCGAAGCCTGTCTGCGGTCCATACTTCCACTAGGCCTCCACTGACCAGACCACTGCTGCCCGTGTACCCCTGGAACCAATTTTAAAGTGCCTACAGCCAGCCCATTTTATTGTGTTAGGCCTTCGAAGCCTGTCTGCGGTCCCTCCTTCCACTAGGCCTCCACTGACCAGACCACTGCTGCCCGTGTACCCCTGGAACCAATTTTAAAGTGCCTACAGCCAGCCCATTTTATTGTGTTAGGCCTTCGAAGCCTGTCTGCGGTCCATACTTTAAATACTCCTCCACTCACCACCAAGCTGCCTGCCCGTGTATCCATGTAACCGCTGTAAAACTGCCATGAGCCTATTGTTTGTTATGTTAGGCCTTTGATAGCCTGTCTGCGGTCCCTACTTTAAATACTCCTCCACTCACCACCACCAAGCTGCCTGCCCGTGTATCCATGTAACCGCTGTAAAACTGCCATGAGCCTATTGTTTGTTATGTTAGGCCTTTGAAGCCTTTCTGCGCTCCCTCCTTCCACTAGTCCTCCACTGACCAGACCACTGCTGCCCGTGTACCCCTGGAACCAATTTTAAAGTGCCTACAGCCAGCCCATTTTATTGTGTTAGGCCTTCGAAGCCTGTCTGCGGTCCATACTTCCACTAGGCCTCCACTGACCAGACCACTGCTGCCCGTGTACCCCTGGAACCAATTTTAAAGTGCCTACAGCCAGCCCATTTTATTGTGTTAGGCCTTCGAAGCCTGTCTGCGGTCCCTCCTTCCACTAGGCCTCCACTGACCAGACCACTGCTGCCCGTGTACCCCTGGAACCAATTTTAAAGTGCCTACAGCCAGCCCATTTTATTGTGTTAGGCCTTCGAAGCCTGTCTGCGGTCCATACTTTAAATACTCCTCCACTCACCACCAAGCTGCCTGCCCGTGTATCCATGTAACCGCTGTAAAACTGCCATGAGCCTATTGTTTGTTATGTTAGGCCTTTGATAGCCTGTCTGCGGTCCCTACTTTAAATACTCCTCCACTCACCACCACCAAGCTGCCTGCCCGTGTATCCATGTAACCGCTGTGAAACTGCCATGAGCCTATTGTTTTTTTATGTTAGGCCTTTGATAGCCTGTCTGCGGTCCCTACTTTAAATACTCCTCCACTCACCACCACCAAGCTGCCTGCCCGTGTATCCATGTAACCGCTGTAAAACTGCCATGAGCCTATTGTTTGTTATGTTAGGCCTTTGAAGCCTTTCTGCGCTCCCTCCTTCCACTAGTCCTCCACTGACCAGACCACTGCTGCCCGTGTACCCCTGGAACCAATTTTAAAGTGCCTACAGCCAGCCCATTTTATTGTGTTAGGCCTTCGAAGCCTGTCTGCGGTCCATACTTCCACTAGTCCTCCACTGACCAGACCACTGCTGCCCGTGTACCCCTGGAACCAATTTTAAAGTGCCTACAGCCAGCCCATTTTATTGTGTTAGGCCTTCGAAGCCTGTCTGCGGTCCCTCCTTCCACTAGGCCTCCACTGACCAGACCACTGCTGCCCGTGTACCCCTGGAACCAATTTTAAAGTGCCTACAGCCAGCCCATTTTATTGTGTTAGGCCTTCGAAGCCTGTCTGCGGTCCATACTTTAAATACTCCTCCACTCACCACCAAGCTGCCTGCCCGTGTATCCATGTAACCGATGTAAAACTGCCATGACTGCCTACTGTTTGTTATTTTAGGCCTTTGATAGCCTGTCTGCGGCCCCTACTTGCAATACTCCTCCACTGAGCACAATGCTGCCTGGAGTGCCTGCCTGTGTATCCATGTAACCGATGTAAAACTGCCATGACTGCCTACTGTTTGTTATTTTAGGCCTTTGATAGCCTGTCTGCAGCCCCTACTTGCAATACTCCTCCACTGACCACACCAATGCTGCCCGTGTACCCCTGGAACCTATTTAAAAGTTCATAGAGCCTAGTTATATATTTTATTTACTATTAATAAGGCCATGATGGACTACGCTGTACCACGCTACAAGCTAACCAGTCGACACTTCTTTTGCGAGAAAAGCCATCCCAACCCTCCACCAGCATGTAGAAGACCGCATTGTCCATGCACTCTGGCAATCTGTGAGTACAAAGGTGCACCTGACAACAGACGCATGGACCTGTAGGCATGGCCACGGAAGATTACGTGTCCATTACGGCGCAATGGGTTAATGTGGTGGATGCATGGTCCACAGGGGACAGCCTACTAAGTCTGTCTGCAGTCCCTAATTCAAATTGTCCTCCACTGTCTAAATCGGAACTTCCACCTTCTGGCTTTCGGCCTATAGTATCAGAAATTAAACTGCATTTGGCCTTCAACTTTGGTTAGGGCCTACTAACGGCTTCTGCCCCTCCCTGGTGTTGCCCTCAACTAAATAAAGCTGAGCTTCAACCTTCTGCTCCAAATTACCATTTTGAAAAATGCAATAGGCTTTTCAGGCCTACTAAAGGAGTCTGTCTGTGTGCCCCTGCCTGGTGTTGTCCTCAACTAAATAAAGCTGAGCTTCAACCTTCCGGCTCTCATTATGTGGTTTTAAAAAAAAAAATGGTGGTTAGGGCCTACTAACGGCTTCTGCCCCTCCCTGGTGTTGTCCTCAACTAAATAAAGCTGAGCTTCAACCTTCCGGCTCTCATTAAGTGGTTTTAAAAAAAAAAAAAATGGTGGTTAGGGCCTACTAACGGCTTCTGCCCCTCCCTGGTGTTGTCCTCAACTAAATAAAGCTGAGCTTCAACCTTCCGGCTCTCATTATGTGGTTTTAAAAAAAAAAATGGTGGTTAGGGCCTACTAACGGCTTCTGCCCCTCCCTGGTGTTGTCCTCAACTAAATAAAGCTGAGCTTCAACCTTCCGGCTCTCATTAAGTGGTTTTAAAAAAAAAATGGTGGTTAGGGCCTACTAACGGCTTCTGCCCCTCCCTGGTGTTGTCCTCAACTAAATAAAGCTGAGCTTCAACCTTCCGGCTCTCATTAAGTGGTTTTAAAAAAAAAATGGTGGTTAGGGCCTACTAACGGCTTCTGCCCCTCCCTGGTGTTGTCCTCAACTAAATAAAGCTGAGCTTCAACCTTCCGGCTCTCATTAAGTGGTTTTAAAAAAAAAATGGTGGTTAGGGCCTACTAACGGCTTCTGCCCCTCCCTGGTGTTGTCCTCAACTAAATAAAGCTGAGCTTCAACCTTCCGGCTCTCATTAAGTGGTTTTAAAAAAAAAATGGTGGTTAGGGCCTACTAACGGCTTCTGCCCCTCCCTGGTGTTGTCCTCAACTAAATAAAGCTGAGCTTCAACCTTCCGGCTCTCATTAAGTGGTTTTAAAAAAAAAATGGTGGTTAGGGCCTACTAACGGCTTCTGCCCCTCCCTGGTGTTGTCCTCAACTAAATAAAGCTGAGCTTCAACCTTCCGGCTCTCATTAAGTGGTTTTAAAAAAAAAATGGTGGTTAGGGCCTACTAACGGCTTCTGCCCCTCCCTGGTGTTGTCCTCAACTAAATAAAGCTGAGCTTCAACCTTCCGGCTCTCATTAAGTGGTTTTTAAAAAAAAATGGTGGTTAGGGCCTACTAACGGCTTCTGCCCCTCCCTGGTGTTGTCCTCAACTAAATAAAGCTGAGCTTCAACCTTCCGGCTCTCATTAAGTGGTTTTTAAAAAAAAATGGTGGTTAGGGCCTACTAACGGCTTCTGCCCCTCCCTGGTGTTGTCCTCAACTAAATAAAGCTGAGCTTCAACCTTCCGGCTCTCATTATGTGGTTTTAAAAAAAAAAATGGTGGTTAGGGCCTACTAACGGCTTCTGCCCCTCCCTGGTGTTGTCCTCAACTAAATAAAGCTGAGCTTCAACCTTCCGGCTCTCATTATGTGGTTTTAAAAAAAAAAATGGTGGTTAGGGCCTACTAACGGCTTCTGCCCCTCCCTGGTGTTGTCCTCAACTAAATAAAGCTGAGCTTCAACCTTCCGGCTCTCATTATGTGGTTTAAAAAAAAAAATGGTGGTTAGGGCCTACTAACGGCTTCTGCCCCTCCCTGGTGTTGTCCTCAACTAAATAAAGCTGAGCTTCAACCTTCCGGCTCTCATTATGTGGTTTTAAAAAAAAAATGGTGGTTAGGGCCTACTAACGGCTTCTGCCCCTCCCTGGTGTTGTCCTCAACTAAATAAAGCTGAGCTTCAACCTTCCGGCTCTCATTAAGTGGTTTTAAAAAAAAAAAAAATGGTGGTTAGGGCCTACTAACGGCTTCTGCCCCTCCCTGGTGTTGCCCTCAACTAAATAAAGCTGAGCTTCAACCTTCTGCTCCAAATTACCATTTTAAAAAATGCAATAGGCTTTTCCGGCCTACTAAAGGTGTCTGCCCCTCCCTGGTGTTGTCCTCAACTGAACAAAGCTGAGCTTCCACATTCTGGCTTTCGCCCTATACTATCAGATATTAAACTGCATTTGGCCTACTAGTGTGGTTAGGCCCTTGAAACAGTGTCTGCTGCTCTTGGGTTTGCTACTCCACTGAACAAAGCAATGCCGCCTGTTTAGTCCTGTTACCAATTTTGAACTGCATGTAGCCTACTTTATTCTTTGGCCCTATATCTGTTTCCTCCTCATCCTGCCCATTGCCCAGCCACTGCTAAATGAGTCTGCTGGTACATTGACCTAGACCACTACATTCCCCTTGTACTCTACACAGCCAGAATCTGTCCCTGCTGAAAGTAAGGTTCCCCTTCCCGCATGTTATACCACCTTACACAGGGACAAAGAGGAAGGTGCAGATGAAAGTGCAGGTTCCTTCATCAGGTGGGGGGGCATACTCGTTGGCGACGTCACTGGCACAGGGCCCCTCAGAGTACGCAAAAGTGTCGCTGCTGGTGGGAGGCGCCCCCGCCATGCAAACACACCGCCGTACTTTGAGGGGCCCTGTGCCAGTGGCAATGCGAACGAGTGGGCCCCCCCTGCTTGCTCAGGATCACAGCACTTGCAACTTTTAAATACTTACCTTTCCCTGCAACACCGCCGTGACGTAGTCCGCATTTCCTGGGCCCACGAAAAACTTGAGCCAGCCCTACTCCCCCCACAACTTTCCCCCAATTCCCTATGCCCAACTATTATTATACAGTTAATTAAGATTGGCAAGCTTCAGAAACAAGAATGGATGTTTTTGGCATTAAAATGGGCACTGTAGGTGTTTTCCTGGCCTCCACTCACTGCCGACTATGCTTCCCCATTGACTTGCATTGGGTTTCGTGTTTCGGTCGATCCCCGACTTTTAGCGATAATCGGCCGACTGCACTCGACTCGACTCTGGACAAAATCGGGTTTCCCAAAACCCTACTCGATCTTAAAAAAATGAAAGTCGCTCAACCCTAGTTAGGAGTAGGGATTGCGGTCAGTAAAGTTACCACCTCCTCAGAGCTAGTCCTATTTTTGTTTTACCCACCAGGTCATTTCAGTGCTGCTCCGTAGTGAGTCCATGATTGGTTTTGCCCACCAGGTCATCTCAGTACCGCTCCGTACCCACCAGGTCATAAGAGTACAGCTGGCCCACAATGTGTTAAATGCATCTCAAAAGAGGGAAGAGAAAGTTCTGAGTCATTTTTTTTTTGTGTTGCTTGTTTTGTCCTTTTTTTTCCCCTTGATTTTTGGATGGTGCAGGAGCTTGGTGCTGATATGGAGGTTCAGGGTCTGTCTGCGCGTGTTGATCATCTCGCTGCAAGGGTACAGAGTATCCAAGACTATGTTGTTCAAACTCCTGTTTCTGAGCCTAGAATTCCTATTCCTGATTTGTTTTCTGGGGATAGATCTAGGTTTTTGAATTTTAAAAATAATTGCAGATTATTTTTTGCTCTGAGACCCCGTTCCTCTGGTGACCCCATTCAGCAGGTGAAGATTGTTATTTCTCTGTTGCGTGGTGACCCGCAGGACTGGGCATTCTCCCTTGAGCCAGGGAATCCGGCATTGCTCAATGTAGATTCGTTTTTTCAAGCACTTGGACTGCTTTATGACGAACCCAATTCTGTGGATCAGGCAGAAAATTTTTTGCTGGCTCTGTGTCAGGGTCAGGAAGCAGTAGAGATATATTGTCAGAAATTTAGAAAGTGGTCTGTGCTTACAAAATGGAATGAGGATGCCCTGGTGGCTATTTTCAGAAAGGGTCTTTCTGAAGCTCTTAAAGATGTTATGGTGGGGTTTCCCACGCCTGCTGGTTTGAACGAATCAATGTCTCTGGCCATTCAGATTGATCGGCGCTTACGGGAACGTAAGGAGGTGCACCATATGGCAGTGTCCTCTGGGCAGAGTTCTGAGCCTATGCAATGCGATAGAGTTTTGACGAGAGCAGAACGGCAGGAGTTCAGACGTCAGAATGGGCTGTGTTTTTACTGTGGTGACGCTACTCATGCTATCTCTGACTGCCCGAAGCGAACTAAGAGGGTTGCTAGGTCGGTTACCATCAGTACTTTACAGCCTAAATTTCTCTTGTCTGTTACCCTGATTTGCTCATTGTCGTCCTTTTCTGTAATGGCATTTGTGGATTCTGGCGCTGCCCTGAACTTAATGGACCTGGAATTTGCCAAGCGCTGTGGTTTTTCCTTGGAGCCGTTGCAGAGTCCTATTCCCTTGAGAGGGATTGATGCTACGCCATTGGCCAAGAATAAACCTCAGTACTGGACACAGTTAGCCATGAACATGGCTCCAGCACATCAGGAAAATATTCGCTTTTTGGTGTTGCATAATTTGCATGATGTGGTTGTGCTGGGGTTTCCATGGTTACAGGTACATAATCCAGTGCTGGATTGGAAATCCATGTCCGTGACTAGTTGGGGTTGTCAAGGGATACATAGCGACATTCCTCTGATGTCAATTTCCTCGTCCCCTTCTTCTGAGGTTCCTGAGTTTTTGTCAGATTTCCAGGATATATTTGAGGAGCCTAAATCCAGTCCTCTGCCTCCTCATAGGGACTGTGATTGCGCTATTAATTTGATTCCTGGCTGTTAGTTCCCTAAGGGTCGACTTTTCAATCTGTCTGTGCCAGAGCATACCGCTATGCGGACTTATGTAAAAGAGTCCTTGGAGAAGGGGCATATTCGCCCGTCTTCGTCACCGTTGGGAGCGGGGTTCTTTTTTGTTGCCAAGAAGGATGGCTCCTTGAGGCCCTGTATAGATTATCGCCTTCTCAATAAGATCACGGTCAAATTCCAGTACCCTTTGCCTTTGCTTTCTGATTTGTTTGCTCGGATCAAAGGGGCTAGCTGGTTTACCAAGATTGACCTTCGAGGGGCGTATAATCTGGTTCGCATCAAACAGGGTGATGAATGGAAAACAGCATTTAATACGCCCGAAGGCCATTTTGAATATCTTGTGATGCCTTTCGGGCTCTCTAATGCTCCATCTGTGTTTCAGTCCTTTATGCATGATATTTTCCGGGAGTATTTGGATAAATTTATGATTGTATATTTGGATGATATTTTGTTTTTTTCCGATGATTGGGAGTCTCATGTGTCATGATCTCAATGGCAAGAGAACATAGCATCAGCATATATAGGAACTAGCTCTTGGAAGATGGGAACTGAGCTGACCATGAACTAAACCTAACGCACAACTAGCAGTGGCCGGGTAGCATGCCTACGTTGATTCTAGATGCCCAGCACCAGCCGGAGGACTAAATAAAGCTAGCAGAGGAAAATATTAGTCCTAGCTCACCTCTAGAGAAATACCCCGAAAGGAGACAGAGGCCCCCCACATGTATTGGCGGTGAATTAAGATGAAATAACAAACGTAGTATGAAAATAGGTTTAGCAAATTTGAGGTCCACTTACTACATAGCAGAAGACAGAAAGGATACTTTCATGGTCAGCTGAAAACCCTATCAAAACACCATCCAGAAATTACTTTAAAACTCTGGCATTAACTCATAACACCAGAGTGGCAATTCCTGTTCACAAGAGCTTTCCAGACACAGTAACGAAACTACAGCTGTGAACTGGAACAAAAATGCAAAAACAAACATGGACAAGAGTCCAACTTATCTAGTAGTTGTCTAGGAGCAGGAACAAGCACAGAGAGGCTTCTGGTAACATTGTTGACCGGCAAGCAACTAACAGAGAAGCAAGGTTATATAGCGACTCCCACATCTTGATGGGAACAGGTGAACAGAGAAGATGAAGACACCAGTTCAATTCCACCAGTAGCCACCGGGGGAGCCCAGAATCCAAATTCACAACAGTACCCCCCCCCTCAAGGAGGGGGCACCGAACCCTCACCAGAACCACCAGGGCGATCAGGATGGGCCCTATGAAAGGCACGAACCAGATCAGAGGCATGAACATCAGATGCATTCACCCAAGAATTATCCTCCTGGCCGTATCCCTTCCACTTGACCAGATACTGGAGTCTCCGTCTGGAAACACGGGAGTCTAAGATTTTCTCCACAACGTACTCCAACTCACCCTCAACCAACACCGGAGCAGGAGGCTCAACGGAAGGCACAACCGGTACCTCATACCTGCGCAATAATGACCGATGAAAAACGTTATGAATAGAAAAGGATGCAGGGAGGTCCAAACGGAAGGAAACAGGGTTAAGAATCTCCAATATCTTATACGGGCCGATGAACCGAGGCTTAAACTTAGGAGAAGAGACCCTCATAGGGACAAAACGAGAAGACAACCACACCAAATCCCCAACACAAAGCCGAGGACCAACACGACGGTGGCGGTTGGCAAAAAGCTGAGTCTTCTCCTGGGACAACCTCAAATTGTCCACCACCTGCCCCCAGATCTGATGCAATCTCTCCACCACAGCATCCACTCCAGGACAATCCGAAGATTCCACCTGACCAGAGGAAAATCGAGGATGAAACCCCGAATTACAGAAAAACGGGGACACCAAAGTGGCAGAGCTGGCCCGATTATTGAGAGCGAACTCCGCCAATGGCAAAAAAGCAACCCAATCATCCTGGTCAGCAGACACAAAACACCTCAGATATGTCTCCAGGGTCTGATTAGTCCGCTCGGTCTGGCCATTCGTCTGAGGATGGAAAGCGGACGAAAAAGATAAATCTATGCCCATCCTAGCACAGAATGCCCGCCAAAATCTAGACACGAATTGGGTCCCTCTGTCAGAAATGATATTCTCAGGAATACCATGCAAACGAACAACATTTTGAAAAAACAGAGGAACCAACTCGGAAGAAGAAGGCAACTTGGGCAGAGGAACCAAATGGACCATCTTAGAGAAACGGTCACACACCACCCAGATGACAGACATCTTCTGAGAAACAGGCAGATCTGAAATAAAATCCATCGAGATGTGCGTCCAAGGCCTCTTAGGAATAGGCAAGGGCAACAATAATCCACTAGCCTGAGAACAACAAGGCTTGGCCCGAGCACAAACGTCACAAGACTGCACAAAGCCTCGCACATCTCGTGACAGGGAAGGCCACCAGAAGGACCTTGCCACCAAATCCCGGGTACCAAAAATGCCAGGATGACCTGCCAACGCAGAAGAATGAACCTCAGAGATGACTCTACTGGTCCAATCATCAGGAACAAACAGTTTATCAGGTGGGCAACGATCCGGTCTATCCGCCTGAAACTCCTGCAAGGCCCGCCGCAGGTCTGGAGAAACGGCAGACAATACCACTCCATCCTTAAGGATACCTGTGGGCTCAGAGTTACCAGGCGAGTCAGGCTCAAAACTCCTAGAAAGGGCATCCGCCTTAACATTCTTAGAACCCGGTAGGTATGACACCACAAAATTAAACCGAGAGAAAAATAATGACCAGCGCGCCTGTCTAGGATTCAGGCGCCTGGCGGTCTCAAGATAAATCAAATTTTTGTGGTCAGTCAATACCACCACCTGATGTCTGGCCCCCTCAAGCCAATGGCGCCACTCCTCAAAAGCCCACTTCATGGCCAAAAGCTCCCGATTACCAACATCATAATTCCGCTCAGCGGGCGAAAATTTACGGGAAAAGAAGGCACAAGGCCTCATCACGGAGCAATCAGAACTTTTCTGCGACAACACTGCCCCAGCTCCGATCTCAGAAGCGTCGACCTCAACCTGAAAAGGTAGAGCAACATCAGGCTGACGCAACACAGGGGCAGAGGAAAAACGGCGCTTAAGCTCCCGAAAGGCCTCCACAGCATCAGGGGACCAATCAGCAACATCAGCACCCTTCTTAGTCAAATCGGTCAATGGCTTAGCAATATCCGAAAAACCAGCAATAAATCGACGATAAAAGTTAGCAAAGCCCAAAAATTTCTGAAGACTCTTAAGAGAAGAGGGCTGCGTCCAATCACAAATAGCTTGAACCTTGACAGGATCCATTTCAATGGAAGAGGGAGAAAAAATATATCCCAAAAAGGAAATCCTCTGTACCCCAAAAACACACTTAGAACCCTTCACACACAAAGAATTAGACCGCAAAACCTGAAAAACCCTCCTGACTTGCTGGACATGAGAGTCCCAGTCCTCCGAAAAAATCAGAATATCATCCAGATACACAATCATAAATTTATCCAAATAATCGCGAAAAATATCATGCATAAAGGACTGGAAAACTGACGGAGCATTTGAAAGACCAAAAGGCATCACTAAATACTCAAAGTGGCCCTCGGGCGTATTAAATGCGGTTTTCCACTCATCCCCCTGCCTAATTCGCACCAAATTATACGCCCCACGAAGGTCAATCTTAGAGAACCACTTGGCCCCCTTTATGCGAGCAAACAAATCAGTCAGCAACGGCAATGGGTATTGATATTTAACAGTGATTTTATTCAAAAGCCGATAATCAATACATGGTCTCAAAGAGCCGTCTTTTTTTGACACAAAGAAAAAACCGGCTCCTAAGGGAGATGACGATGGACGAATATGTCCCTTTTCCAAGGACTCCTTTATATATTCTCGCATAGCAGCATGTTCAGGCACAGACAAATTAAATAAACGACCCTTTGGGTATTTACTACCCGGGATTAAATCTATGGCACAATCGCACTCTCGGTGCGGAGGTAACGAACCAAGCTTGGATTCTTCAAAGACGTCACGATAGTCAGACAGGAACTCAGGAATTTCAGAGGGAATAGATGATGAAATGGAAACCACAGGTACATCCCCATGAGCCCCTTTACATCCCCAGCTCAACACAGACATAGCTCTCCAGTCGAGGACTGGGTTGTGAGATTGCAGCCAAGGCAATCCTAGCACCAAATCATCATGTAGATTATACAGCACCAGAAAGCGAATAATCTCCTGGTGATCCGGATTAATACGCATAGTTACTTGTGTCCAGTATTGTGGTTTATTATTAGCCAATGGGGTGGAGTCAATCCCCTTCAGAGGAATAGGAGTCTCCAAAGGCTCTAAATCATACCCACAGCGTTTGGCAAAGGACCAATCCATAAGACTCAAAGCGGCGCCAGAGTCGACATAGGCGTCCGTGGTAATAGATGACAAAGAGCAAATCAGGGTCACAGATAGAATAAACTTAGACGGTAAGGTGCAAATGGAAACAGATTTATCAAGCTTTTTAGTGCGCTTAGAGCATGCTGATATAACATGAGTAGAATCACCACAATAGAAACACAACCCATTTTTCCGTCTAAAATTCTGCCGCTCGCTTCGGGACAGAATTCTATCACACTGCATACTCTCTGGCGACTTCTCAGTAGACACCGCCAGATGGTGCACTGGTTTGCGCTCCCGCAAACGCCTATCGATCTGAATAGCCATTGTCATGGACTCATTCAGACCCGCAGGCACAGGGAACCCCACCATAACATCCTTAATGGCATCAGAGAGACCCTCTCTGAAAGTCGCCGCCAGGGCGCACTCATTCCACTGAGTAAGCACAGACCATTTACGGAATCTTTGGCAGTAAATTTCCGCTTCATCTTGCCCCTGAGATAGGGACATCAAAGTTTTTTCTGCCTGAAGCTCCAAATGAGGTTCGTCATAAAGCAACCCCAAGGCCAGAAAAAACGCATCTACATTGAGCAACGCAGGATCCCCTGGTGTCAATGAAAAAGCCCAGTCCTGAGGGTCGCCCCGGAGCAAGGAAATCACAATCCTGACCTGCTGTGCAGGGTCTCCGGCAGAGCGAAATTTCAGGGACAAAAATAATTTGCAATTATTTCGAAAATTCTGAAACCCAGATCTATTCCCCGAGAAAAATTCCGGCAAAGGAATTCTCGGCTCAGATACAGGTGCATGACAAACAAAGTCTTGCAAATTTTGTACCTTCGTGGCGAGATTATTCAAACCTGCAGTTACACTCTGAAGATCCATTACAAACAGGTGGACACAAAGCCATTCAAAGATTAGAAGGAGAGAAAAAAAAAAAAAAAAAAAAAAAAAAAATTTCAGCAGACTTCTTATTTCTCTCCTTTCTCAGCCAAGGATTTTAACCCTTTAGTGGGCCGGTCAAACGGTCATGATCTCAATGGCAAGAGAACATAGCATCAGCATATATAGGAACTAGCTCTTAGAAGATGGGAACTGAGCTGACCATGAACTAAACCTAACGCACAACTAGCAGTGGCCGGGTAGCATGCCTACGTTGATTCTAGATGCCCAGCACCAGCCGGAGGACTAAATAAAGCTAGCAGAGGAAAATATTAGTCCTAGCTCACCTCTAGAGAAATACCCCGAAAGGAGACAGAGGCCCCCCACATGTATTGGCGGTGAATTAAGATGAAATAACAAACGTAGTATGAAAATAGGTTTAGCAAATTTGAGGTCCACTTACTACATAGCAGAAGACAGAAAGGACACTTTCATGGTCAGCTGAAAACCCTATCAAAACACCATCCAGAAATTACTTTAAAACTCTGGCATTAACTCATAACACCAGAGTGGCAATTCCTGTTCACAAGAGCTTTCCAGACACAGTAACGAAACTACAGCTGTGAACTGGAACAAAAATGCAAAAACAAACATGGACAAGAGTCCAACTTATCTAGTAGTTGTCTAGGAGCAGGAACAAGCACAGAGAGGCTTCTGGTAACATTGTTGACCGGCAAGCAACTAACAGAGAAGCAAGGTTATATAGCGACTCCCACATCTTGATGGGAACAGGTGAACAGAGAAGATGAAGACACCAGTTCAATTCCACCAGTAGCCACCGGGGGAGCCCAGAATCCAAATTCACAACACTCATGTGAAGCAGGTCAGGATGGTATTTCAGATTCTTCGTGCTAATGCACTGTTTGTGAAGGGGTCTAAGTGCCTTTTTGGAGTTCAGAAGGTTTCTTTTCTGGGGTTCATTTTTTCTCCCTCGGCTATTGAAATGGACCCTGTTAAGGTCCAGGCTATTTATGATTGGACTCAGCCCACATCTGTGAAGAGCCTTCAGAAATTTTTGGGCTTTGCTAATTTTTATCGCCGCTTCATTGCTAATTTTTCTACTGTGGTTAAACCTCTGACCGATTTGACCAAGAAAGGTGCAGATGTGGTGAATTGGTCCTCTGCGGCTGTGGAGGCCTTTCAGGAGCTTAAGCGTCGTTTTACTTCTGCCCCTGTGTTGCGTCAGTCAGATGTTTCTCTCCCTTTTCAGGTTGAGGTTGACGCTTCTGAGATTGGGGCAGGAGCTGTTCTGTCTCAGAGAAGCTCTGATGGCTCTGTGTTGAAGCCGTGTGCTTTCTTCTCCAGAAAGTTTTCGCCTGCTGAGCATAATTATGATGTCGGCAATCGTGAGTTGTTGGCTATGAAGTGGGCATTCGAGGAGTGGCGACATTGGCTTGAGGGAGCCAAGCATCGTGTTGTGGTCTTGACCGACCATAAGAATCTGATTTACCTTGAGTCGGCCAAGCGCTTGAATCCTGGACAGGCTCAGTGGTCTTTGTTTTTCTCCCGTTTTGATTTTGTGGTCTCGTATCTTCCGGGATCTAAGAATGTGAAAGCTGATGCCTTGTCTAGGAGTTTTTTGCCTGATTCTCCTGGAGTCCGTGAGCCGGCTGGTATTCTCAAAGAGGGGGTGATTCTTTCTGCTATCTTCCCTGATTTGCGGCGGGTGCTTCAGGAGTTTCAGGCTGATAGACCCGACCGCTGTCCTGTGGGGAAATTGTTTGTTCCTGATAGATGGACTAATAAGGTGATTTCTGAGATCCATTGTTCGGTGTTGGCTGGTCATCCTGGGATCTTTGGAACCAGAGATTTGGTTGCCAGGTCTGTTGTGAATTCTGTTTGTGGGCTCCCCCGGTGGTGTTTTATGGTAGTGCCACTTATTTGCCTTCTTCTATCCTTGATCACCTGTTGACACCCATTAGGGGAGTTTCCTATTTAAGGCTGCTTGGCTGCTGGTCTGATGCCGGCCATCAATGTATCAGTAGCATTCTGTTGCATTCTCCTGCCTCAAGATCCTGTTCAGCTAAGTTGAATTTTGTTTCTAGTTTATGCTATTTTTGTCCAGCTATTTGCAATGTGACTCTCTGTAGCTGGAAGCTCTCGTGGACTGGAATTGCCACTCCAGTGGCATGAGTTGTCACTGGAGTTTTAAAGTAATTTCAGGATGGTGTTTTTGAGTAGTGTTTTGAAGTTGACCGTGAAGTGACTCTTTCCTGTACTTCTGCTATCTAGTAAGCGGACCTCACTGTGCTAAATCTGCTGTTCATCCTACGTATGTCTTTTCCTCTTGACTCACCGTCAATATCTGTGGGGGGCTGCTATCTCCTTTTGGGGTTCATCTCTGGAGGTAAGGCAGGCCTGTATATTCCTCTGATAGGGGTAGTTAGATCTCCGGCTGGCGCGTGGTGTCTAGGGCATCGTAGGAAACACTCCCCGGCTACTTCCAGTGTCGTGTCAGGTTCAGGTCACGGTCACTTTAGTTCCCATCACCCGAGAGCTAGTCCGTTGTTATTTTGATTTCCCTGCCATTGGGAAAATCATAACAGTTTGGCCGGCCCACATGTGTTAAAACTATGCACTAAAGCAGGAAAGGATATGAAAAGGTTTTTTTTCCTTCTGTGTTTGGAAAGTGCACCTTAGTGCTTATTTGTACTCCTTGCTTAAACTGCAGTCTTCAGCCTTTTTTTTTTTTTTTTTCCTCTCCTCTTAATCTCTGAATGGCTTTGGTTACACCTGTTTGAATCATGGATCCACAGAGTTTGGTTGCAGGTCTGAATAACCTGGCTACAAAGGTCCAGAACTTACAAGATTTTGTTATACGTGCTCCAATGTCTGAACCTAAGATCCCTATGCCTGAATTTTTTACCGGAGACAGATCCCGTTTTTTGAATTTCAGAGAGAATTGTAAATTGTTTTTGTCTCTGAAATCTCACTCTGCTGGTGATCCTGCACAACAGGTTAAAATTGTTATTTCTCTATTGCGGGGTGACCCACAAAGTTGGGCATTTGCATTGTCGCCAGGGGATCCTGCGTTATTAAATGTAGATGCGTTTTTTCTGGCTTTGGGGTTGCTTTATGAAGAACCTAATTTAGAGATTTTGGCTGAGAAAGCCTTGATAGCTCTTTCCCAAGGGCAAGATGAAGCTGAGATATACTGCCAAAAATTTCGTAAATGGTCGGTGCTTACTAAATGGAATGAGTGCGCTCTAGCAGCTAATTTCAGAGAAGGTCTCTCTGATGCCGTGAAGGATGTCATGGTGGGGTTCCCTGTGCCTACAGGTCTGAATGATGCCATGAAATTGGCTATCCAGATTGATCGGCGTTTACGGGAGCGCAAATCTGTGCACCATATGGCGGTATCTTCTGAGCAAAAATCTGTGCACCATATGGCGGTATCTTTTGAGCAAAAACCTGTGCACCATATGGCGGTATCTTCTGAGCAAAAACCTGTGCACCATATGGCGGTATCTTCTGAGCAAAAACCTGTGCATCATTTGGCGGTGACCTCTGAAAAGGCACCAGAGCACATGCAATGCGATAGTGTATTGTCTAGAGGCGAACGACAGAATTACAGGCGCAAAAATGGGTTGTGCTTCTATTGTGGAGATCCAGCTCATGTTATATCAGCATGCTCTAAACGCATAAAGAAGGTTGATAAAAAGGTTGATAAATCTTTTTCTATGGGTACCTTGCAGTCTAAATTTCTTTTGTCCGTGACATTGATTTGTACTTTATCATCTGTTACTGTGGATGCTTATGTGGATTCTGGCGCCGCTCTGAGTCTCATGGATTGGTCCTTTGCCAAGCGTTGTGGGTTTGATTTAGAGCCTCTGGAGGTTTCTATTCCCTTAAAGGGTATTGATTCTACACCTTTGGCTAGCAATAAACCACAATATTGGACACAAGTGACTATGCATCTTTCCCCAGACCATCAGGAGATTATTCGTTTCCTTGTGTTATATAATCTACATGACGTATTAGTACTTGGATTACCATGGTTACAAATTCATAATCCAGTCTTGGACTGGAGATCAATGTCTGTGCTGAGCTGGGGATGTCAGGGGATTCATGGGGATGCACCTTTGGTTCCCATTTCTTCATCTACTCCCTCTGAGATCCCAGCATTTCTGTCAGATTTTTATGATGTCTTTCAGGAGCCTAAAACTGATTCTCTCCCCCCTCACAGAGAGTGTGACTGCGCTATTGAGTTGATTCCCGGTAGTAAATTTCCTAAGGGTCGCTTGTTTAATTTGTCTGTACCTGAACATACTGCTATGCGGGAGTATATCAGAGAATCTTTGGAAAAGGGTCATATTCGCCCCTCTTTGTCTCCACTGGGGGCAGGGTTTTTCTTTGTGGGTAAAAAGGATGGTTCATTGAGACCTTGTATCGACTATCGACTTCTGAATAAGATTACAGTTAAATACCAGTACCCGTTACCTTTACTGACTGATCTTTTTGCTCGCATAAAGGGGGCGAAGTGGTTCACTAAGATCGATCTACGTGGTGCGTATAATTTGGTGCGGATTAAGCAGGGGGATGAGTGGAAGACCGCATTTAATACGCCTGAAGGCCATTTTGAGTATTTGGTAATGCCTTTCGGTCTCGCGAATGCCCCTTCCGTTTTTCAGTCCTTTATGCACGATATTTTCCGTGAATATCTGGATAAATTTATGATTGTGTATTTGGATGATATTTTGATTTTTTCGGAGGACTGGGAATCTCATGTTCAACAGGTCAGGAGAGTTTTTCAGGTTTTACGAGCTAATTCTCTATTTGTGAAGGGCTCAAAGTGTATTTTTGGGGTTCAGAGAATTTCCTTTTTGGGATATATTTTTTCCCCTTCATCTATGGAGATGGACCCTGTTAAAGTTCAGGCTATTTGTGATTGGGTACAACCTACTTCTCTAAAGAGTCTTCAGAAATTCTTGGGATTTGCTAATTTCTATCGCCGATTCATAGCGGGTTTTTCTGCCATTGCTAAACCTTTGACTGATTTGACCAAGAAGGGTGCTGATGTTGCTAATTGGTCCTCTGCGGCTGTGGAGGCCTTTCGGGAGCTTAAGCGCCGCTTTTCTTCTGCTCCTGTGTTGCGCCAGCCTGATGTTTCGCTCCCGTTCCAGGTTGAAGTAGATGCTTCCGAGATCGGAGCAGGTGCAGTTTTGTCGCAGAAAGGTCCTGACTGCTCAGTGATGAGACCATGTGCGTTTTTCTCTCGAAAGTTTTCGCCCGCTGAGCGAAATTATGATGTTGGAAATCGGGAGCTCTTGGCCATGAAGTGGGCATTTGAGGAGTGGCGTCATTGGCTTGAGGGTGCTAGACACCAGGTGGTGGTCTTGACTGACCACAAAAATCTAATTTATCTTGAGTCAGCCAGGCGTCTGAATCCTAGACAGGCGCGCTGGTCGTTGTTTTTCTCTCGATTTAACTTTGTGGTTTCATATCTGCCTGGGTCTAAGAATGTGAGGGCGGATGCCCTCTCTAGGAGTTTTGAGCCTGACTCGCCTGGTGATTCCGAACCTACTGGCATCCTGAAGGATGGGGTGATATTGTCAGCTGTCTCCCCAGACCTGCGGCGCTCTTTGCAGGAGTTTCAGGTGGATAGGCCTGATCGCTGTCCGCCTGGTAGACTGTTTGTCCCTGATGACTGGACCAGTAGAGTTATTTCGGAGGTTCACTCTTCCGCGTTGGCAGGTCATCCTGGAATTTTTGGCACCAGGGATCTGGTGTCTAGGTCCTTCTGGTGGCCTTCCTTGTCTCGAGATGTACGTATTTTTGTGCAGTCTTGTGATGTTTGTGCTCGGGCTAAGCCCTGCTGTTCCCGGGCCAGCGGGTTGTTGTTGCCCTTGCCTATTCCTAAGAGGCCTTGGACGCACATCTCTATGGACTTTATTTCTGACCTTCCTGTTTCTCGTAGGATGTCCGTCATCTGGGTGGTGTGTGACCGTTTTTCCAAGATGGTTCACTTGGTACCTTTGCCCAAATTGCCCTCCTCCTCTGAGCTGGTCCCTCTATTTTTTCAGAATGTTGTGCGTTTGCATGGTATTCCTGAGAATATAGTGTCTGACAGGGGTACTCAGTTTGTGTCTAGATTTTGGCGGGCGTTCTGTGCCAGGATGGGCATCGACTTGTCTTTTTCGTCTGCATTCCATCCTCAGACTAATGGCCAGACTGAGCGTACTAATCAGACCTTGGAGACTTACTTGAGGTGTTTTGTGTCCGCTGATCAGGACGATTGGCTTGATTTTTTGCCATTGGCAGAGTTTGCCCTTAACAATCGGGCCAGTTCTGCTACTTTGGTTTCTCCATTTTTTTGTAATTCAGGGTTTCACCCTCGCTTTTCGTCCGGTCAATTGGAGTCTTCGGATTGTCCTGGAGTAGATGCTGTGGTTGATAGAATGCATCAGATTTGGGGACAGGTTGTGGACAATCTGAAGTTGTCCCAGGAGAAGACTCAACAGTTCACTAATCGTCATCGGCGTGTCGGTCCTCGTCTTTGTGTTGGGGACCTGGTTTGGTTGTCTTCTCGATTTGTTCCTATGAAGGTCTCGTCTCCTAAGTTTAAGCCTCGGTTTATCGGCCCTTATAGGATTCTGGAGGTTCTCAATCCTGTGTCCTTTCGTTTGGACCTCCCAGCATCTTTTACTATTCATAATGTTTTTCATCGGTCATTGTTGCGGAGGTATGAGGTGCCGGTTGTTCCGTCTGCTGATCCTCCTGCTCCTGTGCTGGTTGAGGGTGAGTTGGAGTATGTGGTGGAAAAGATCTTGGACTCCCGTGTTTCCAGACGGAAACTTCAGTATCTGGTTAAGTGGAAAGGCTATGGTCAGGAGGATAATTCTTGGGTGACAGCATCTGATGTTCATGCTCCTGATTTGGTTCGTGCATTTCATAGTGCTCATCCAGATCGCCCTGGTGGTTCTGGTGAGGGTTCGGTGCCCCCTCCTTAAGGGGGGGGTACTGTTGTGAATTCTGTTTGTGGGCTCCCCCGGTGGTGTTTTATGGTAGTGCCACTTATTTGCCTTCTTCTATCCTTGATCACCTGTTGACACCCATTAGGGGAGTTTCCTATTTAAGGCTGCTTGGCTGCTGGTCTGATGCCGGCCATCAATGTATCAGTAGCATTCTGTTGCATTCTCCTGCCTCAAGATCCTGTTCAGCTAAGTTGAATTTTGTTTCTAGTTTATGCTATTTTTGTCCAGCTATTTGCAATGTGACTCTCTGTAGCTGGAAGCTCTCGTGGACTGGAATTGCCACTCCAGTGGCATGAGTTGTCACTGGAGTTTTAAAGTAATTTCAGGATGGTGTTTTTGAGTAGTGTTTTGAAGTTGACCGTGAAGTGACTCTTTCCTGTACTTCTGCTATCTAGTAAGCGGACCTCACTGTGCTAAATCTGCTGTTCATCCTACGTATGTCTTTTCCTCTTGACTCACCGTCAATATCTGTGGGGGGCTGCTATCTCCTTTTGGGGTTCATCTCTGGAGGTAAGGCAGGCCTGTATATTCCTCTGATAGGGGTAGTTAGATCTCCGGCTGGCGCGTGGTGTCTAGGGCATCGTAGGAAACACTCCCCGGCTACTTCCAGTGTCGTGTCAGGTTCAGGTCACGGTCACTTTAGTTCCCATCACCCGAGAGCTAGTCCGTTGTTATTTTGATTTCCCTGCCATTGGGAAAATCATAACACAGGTCCTTTTGGTGGCCTTCTTTGTCACGGGATGTGCGTTCCTTCGTGCAGTCCTGTGGAATTTGTGCTCGGGCTAAGCCCTGCTGTTCTTATGCTAGTGGGTTGCTTTTGCCCTTGCCTATCCCTGAGAGGCCCTGGACGCATATTTCCATGGATTTTATTTCCGATCTTCCTGTGTCTCAGAAGATGTCTGTCATCTGGGTGGTTTGTGATCGGTTTTCTAAAATGGTCCATTTGGTACCTTTGCCTAAGTTGCCTTCCTCCTCTGATTTGGTTCCTTTGTTTTTCCAGCATGTGGTTTGTTTGTATGGTATTCCGGAGAATATTATGTCTGACAGAGGTACCCAGTTTGTTTCTAGGTTTTGGCGGTCCTTTTGTGGTAGAATGGGCATTAATTTGTCTTTTTCTTCGGCATTTCACCCTCAGACAAATGGACAGACAGAGCGAACCAATCAGACCTTGGAAACCTACTTGAGATGCTTTGTGTCTGCTGATCAGGATGATTGGGTTACCTTCTTGGCGTTGGCCGAGTTTGCCCTTGATAATCGGGCTAGTTCGGCTACTTTGGTTTCGCCTTTTTTTGCAATTTCGGTTTTCATCCTCGTTTTTCTTCAGGGCAGGTTGAGTCTTCGGACTGTCCTGGGGTGGATTCTGTGGTGGACAGGTTGCAGCAGATTTGGACTCATGTGGTGGACAATTTAACATTGTCTCAGGAAAAGGCTCAACGTTTTGCTAACCGTCGTCGGTGCGTTGGTCCCCGGCTTCGGGTTGGGGATTTGGTCTGGTTGTCTTCTCGTCATGTTCCTATGAAGGTCTCTTCCCCTAAGTTCAAACCTCGTTTTATTGGTCCTTATAGGATTTCGGAAATTATCAATCCGGTGTCTTTTCGTTTGGCCCTTCCAGCTTCGTTTTCCATTCATAATGTGTTCCATAGATCTTTGTTGCGGAGATATGTGGTGCCCATGGTTCCCTCCGTTGACCCTCCTGCTCCGGTGTTGGTTGAGGGGGAGCTGGAATATGTGGTGGAGAAGAATTTGGATTCTCGTCTTTCAAGGCGGAAACTTCAGTATTTGGTCAAGTGGAAGGGTTATGGCCAGGAGGATAACTCTTGGGTTTTTGCCTCCGATGTCCATGCTGCCGATTTGGTACGTGCTTTTCATTTGGCTCGTCCCGATCGGCCTGGGGGCTCTGGTGAGGGTTCGGTGACCCCTCCTCAAGGGGGGGGTACTGTTGTGAATTCCGTTCTTGGGCTCCATCCTGTGGTTGCGAATGGTATTTTTGGGAGTTCTGCTCTTGGGCTCCCTCTGGTGGTTTCAAGTGGCACTTAGCAGCTGCGTTCACTAATCGGTTTCCTGGCCTTGTTATTTAACTGGGCTTTTGGCTTTAGTGGATGCCAGCTGTCAATGTATTTCCTGTGGATTCAGTCCTTTCCTGGAAGTTCTCTGTCGGCCAGTCCATTTTCAGCTTAAGGATAAGTCTGCTACCTTTTGGGTGTTTCCCTGCTTATGACCTTCTGTTCAGTTCAATTTATGTCTCTTTTGTCCAGCTTGTCATTATGAAATATTCCGGCTAGTTGGAAGCTCTGGGGTCGCAGATTTGCCCCTCCACACCGTGAGTCGGTGTGGTGGTTATTTTTGTAAACTCTGCGTGGACTTTTAGTTTTTATACTGATCGCACAGCAACCTATCCTATCTCTGTCTATTTAGATAGTATTGGCCTCCTTTTGCTAAAAAATCTAGTTTCATTTCTGAGTTTCTCATTTCCCTCTCCACTCACGGTCAATATTTGTGGGGGGCTATCTTCCTTTGGGGGTTTCTCTGAGGCGAGATAGCTTTCCGTTTCCATCTTTAGGGGTAGCTAGTTCTTAGGCTGTGCAGAGGCGTCTAGGCAGAGTTAGGTACGCTCCACGGCTATTTCTAGTGTTGGTGTTAGGAGTAGGGATTGCGGTCAGTAAAGTTACCACCTCCTCAGAGCTAGTCCTATTTTTGTTTTACCCACCAGGTCATTTCAGTGCTGCTCCGTAGTGAGTCCATGATTGGTTTTGCCCACCAGGTCATCTCAGTACCGCTCCGTACCCACCAGGTCATAACACAAATCACTGATGTCCTGGCTGCAGGAGGTGGCTCGGTCCAGGAGGGGAGGTTGGCTTGAAGCCCAGCTGTCCTCTATCCTGGGAGCTGCAGAGGGATCTGGAATGAGCACACGGGGCAGGTGGACCAGGCCCCCAGAGAGACTTTCCCCCGAAGTGGCGGCGCGTGGCAGGCGAAGGCTCCGGAGCCCCTCCAGGGACCCTGCGGGCGGTGAGTCCAGTGGCGCTGAATCCACCTACCCGGTCTGCATGCGCCCGGCATCAGTCCCAGGACACCGCTGCTGCTGCTGTGAGCGCAGGACCGGAAGTGTGGCCTGTACGAGCCAGGCAGCGTGCAGCCGGCACTCCCCCGGATTCCAGCTGGTCCCCGGTGCCCAGGGGGCGCTCATCAGCAGGAAGAAGAGGAATGCAGCAGGGACGGGCAGCGGCGGCAATGAGGAGTACGGACCCTCCATCTGTGGCAGGCAACCCCAGCGCAGCTCCTTCCAGGGTGCCTGCTGGGATCACCACCAGAAGTGCACAAGCAGCAGGCAGGCAACAGCTGGGAGCCCCCCTGCTCGACACTGCTGCCTGCCTCTCTCTCCTCACTGCGCTGTACCCTGGATACAGGCAGCAGTGTCGAGCTGCCTGCCGGTCAGCGAGGAAGGGTATACGACCGGGCTGGTCCATCCGGGTCTGCGCATCAGGATCGGTCGAGGTCACCTGTGCGGTCTCCAGTCAAAGATCAGCACGTACCCGGAACCCATCGAGCGGCGAGGTGGCCGGGGGTAATGGCTGCGGACGGAGTAGTGGGTCGGTCCAGCAGCTTCAGCACGCTCGGGTCCCCCCTGGTGACAAGGAGGCCAGAGGCGCGGGCCTGGGGCAGAGAGGGCTAGCGGTGCAGCGGTCCCAACACGCTCGGGTCCCCCCTGGTGACGAGGAGGCCAGGGGCGCGGGCCTGGGGCGGCAACGTAGTGAGGAGGTATCGGCATCCGGCAGCGATCGTCACGGAGGGACGGAGCGACAGGGATCCGGAGGTTCGGCTGGCGGGGACACAGCACCCGCGCAGCGGTGTGAGTATGATTCTATGTCTTGTTTGTTGCCCACAGGGGCCGGGTTGCAGGAGGCTAGGGGGGGCCGGGTGGTAGGGAGTGAGGACCGGCAGAGGGGTGGGCCGCTTGTGGCGGAGGTGCCAGGCCTGCAGGATTTGATGCAAGGTATGTCGCAAATTTTGCGGAGACTAGATGTCGGGGCGGGGTCGCTACGTCGCCAGTCGGGGCGTGGATTTCAGGGCGGGGGGTGGGATCCCCGTCGGGGTGTGGGTTGTTGAGTCCTGGTCGGGTGTTGGAGGTAGCATCGTCAGGTGTATCGGTTTCGGTTCAGACAGAGAAGGAGAAAGGCGATACGGTTAAATTAGATGACAGGGCAAAAGGGGAAGTTTATGTGTGCTTTGAAGGGCTGTTGGGTGCTCATTTGAAGAAGGAGGTAAAAGAGAAGATTTGGTGGGATGAGTACGTGGACATTTTTTCCCTGCTTCCTTTGGAAAAGTTTAACTTAGATAAAGGAAAAAAAGACGATAGCAAAAAGGAGGAAGAAAAGCGGAGGTGGAGGTTAATTCCGCAGACATTTGTGAATTGGTTGCAGGCATTTGCAATATTGGCAAGTGCATAGCTCCCAACCGTCCCTCATTGTGCGGGATTGTCCCGGTTTTCAGCCTCTGCCCCGCACTCCCGCACGGGGCACTCTAATCCCGCGGCGCAGACAGCAGGACCGACACGCCCCCTTGTATAGTTAAGCCAAGCCCCGGGCCCTTACCCTTCTGTATGGCTGCCTGCTTTCTGCGCACAGGACCTGTGATGAGGTCACAGGAGGGGAGGAGTCAGCGGTCACATGATCGGCAGATCGGGACCTCCGTGGATTGCAGGACTTGCTGGTTGCTGCCACCTTGCCACATGGTCCTGCAGGAGGTAAGTAATGCCTTGTATGGGGTCAGCAGGTGTACAGTGTGGATGTAGCAAAGCCGTGTGTGTACAAGGTGTGCGGAGCGGAGCCGTGTGTACGAGGTGTGCGGAGCGGAGCCATGTGTGTACGAGGTGTGCGGAGCGGAGCCTTGTGTGTACGAGGTGTACGGAGCGGAGCCGTGTGTGTACGAGGTGTGCGGAGCCGAGTGTGTACGAGGTGTGCGGAGCCGAGTGTGTACGAGGTGTGCAGAGCCGAGTGTGTACGAGGTGTGCGGAGCGGAGCCGTGTGTGTACGAGGTGTGCAGAGCGGAGCCGTGTGTGTACGAGGTGTGCGGAGCCGAGTGTGTACGAGGTGTGCGGAGCCGAGTGTGTACGAGGTGTGCGGAGCGAAGCCGTGTGTGTACGAGGTGTGCGGAGCGGAGCCGTGTTTGTACGAGGTGTGCGGAGCGGAGCCGTGTGTGTACGAGGTGTGCGGAGTGGAGCCGTGTGTGTACGAGGTGTGCGGAGCGGAGCCGTGTGTGTGTGAGGTGTGCGGAGCGGAGCCGTGTGTGTGCGAGGTGTGCGGAGCGGAGCCGTGTGTGTGCGCGCGAGGTGTGCGGATCGGAGCCGTGTGTGTGTGCGCGAGGTGTGCGATGCGAAGCCGTGTGTGTGTGCGCGAGGTGTGCGGAGCGGAGCCGTTTGTGTGCGCGAGGTGTGCGGAGCGGAGCCGTGTGTGTGCGCGGGGTGGGCGGAGCAGAGCCGTGTGTGTGCGCGAGGTGTGCGGAGCGGAGCCGTGTGTGTGCGCGCGAGGTGAGCGGAGCCGTGTGTGTGCGCGCGAGGTGTGCGGAGCGGAGCCGTGTGTGTGTGCGCGCGAGGTGTGCGGAGTGGAGCCGTGTGTGTGTGCGCGCGAGGTGTGCGCAGCGGAGCTGTGTGTGTGTGTGTGTGTGTGTGTGTGTGTGTGTGTGTGTGCGCGCGCGAGGTGTCTGGAGCGGAGCAGTGTGTGTACGAGGTTTCTGGAGCGGAGCCACGTGTGTACGAGGTGTATGGAGCAGAGCGCGTGTGTACGGAGCGGAGCCGTGTGCAAAGTGTACGGAGCACAGCCGCGTGTGTAGGAGTAGCTGTGTGTGGCCATTATATGGTACGAAGTATCATGTGCAGCCATTATACAGTATGGAGCATCATGTGCGGCCATTATACAGTATGGAGCATCATGTGTGGTCATTATACAGTATGGGGCATCATGTGCAGTCATTATACAGTATGGGGCATCATGTGCAGTCATTATACAGTATGGAGCATCATGTGCAGTCATTATACGGTATGGAGCATCATGTTTGGTCATTATACGGTATGGAGCATCATGTGTGGTCATTATACGGTATGGAGCATCATGTGTGGCCATTATACAGTATGGAGCATCATGTGCGGTCATTATACAGTATGGAGCATCATGTGTGGTCATTATACAGTATGGAGCATCATGTGTGGCCATTATACAGTATGGAGCATCATGTGCAGCCAATATACAGTATGGAGCATCATGTGCAGTCATTATACAGTATGGGGCATCATGTGCAGTCATTATACAGTATGGGGCATCATGTGCAGTCATTATACAGTATGGGGCATCATGTGCAGTCATTATACAGTATGGAGCATCATGTGCAGTCATTATACAGTATGGGGCATCATGTGCAGTCATTATACGGTATGGAGCATCATGTGTGGTCATAATACGGTATGGGGCATCATGTGTGGCCATTATACAGTATGGAGTATCATGTGCAGCCAGTATACAGTATGGAGCATCATGTGCAGCCAATATACAGTATGGAGCATCATGTGTGGTCATTATACAGTATAGAGCATCATGTGCAGTCATTATTCAGTATGGGGCATCATGTGCAGTCATTATACAGTATGGGGCATCATGTGCAGTCATTATACGGTATGGAGCATCATGTACGGTCATTATACAGTATGGAGCACTGTGTGGCCATATTTTTTTGTTTATAATTATTGTATATGAAACAGTGTGATCAGCAGTGCTAAATGGGTGTGGTTGGGACGTGGATATGGGTGTGGCTAATTATGAATGGGTGTGGTCAGAGGCGTGGCCTAAAATTTGCCGCGGCGCGCGTTGCGCACCGCAAACTTTGTCCCTCTTTCCTATCTTCAAAAGTTGGGAGGTATGCAAGTGTGATGAGGGAGAAGGCGCCTGAGAATTGCTCGGGATTGTTTTGCTATTTAGACTGAAAGAATCATGTCGGTCTGGTAGTCGGGGGCAGGTATATCTCGCCCAGGTATTTGTCCTATGTGAATTAGGCCGCTCAGTATTTTCAGGATAATGATGGGTTAATGAGTGCGGGAATAAAGGATGACCAGCTGAGGGTTTCCAGCGTCAGCCTGGGGCACACAGATTGCCTGTCTGTGTGAGACAAACGTGAGTGAGAGCTGTGCTCATAGACTGTGTGTTGTTAGCTGGGAGGGAGAAGCCCCCCCAGTTGTTGAGATAGCAACGTATCTGTTAGTTAGTGCCGGACAGGCTAGGATTTATTTTTATGCTTTGTTTTTTCTATGTTACTTTCTCGTTAATAAACCTGACCTAAAGTCAGCTGGCTAAAGAAACCTGCTGTCGCCTCAGAATTCAATGCACAAACCACGTGACCTTTGACCCCAGCAAAGGCGATCCCGGAGTGTTTTGTCACATTGTGGTGGAGAACGCGGGCAATTACGTGGCACAGGCGACAGTATGGAAGACGTGGTGAAAGCCCTAGTACAGTCCACTGCCGTACAGCAGCAGGCCACTGCCGCACAGCATGAAGCTAATCGCTTAATGGCCGCACAGCTGAAGGAGTTAATGGACATGACGGTTGCAGACCGCCAGCTTCTCCAACAGGTGGCGCAGCGCCTGGTGAGCATGCCTGAGGCAGACCCGGAAGCAGAGTCCAGAAAGATTCATGTGAGTCGATACTGGCAAAAGTTGACTGCAGAAGATGACGTCGAGGCATACCTGACAACGTTTGAGCGGATGGCATTGAGGGAGAAGTGGCCGAAGGTACGATGGCCCGATTTGATTGCTCCGTTTCTCTCCGGCGAGGCCCAAAAAGCTTACCATGACTTGGACCCGGAAGTCGCTCAGGACTTCGAGAAGTTGAAAGTTGAGATCCTGGCCTGGTTGGGTGTAACGACGGCTGTCCATGCACAGAGGGTACACCAGTGGACATACCAGCAAGATAAACCGGCGCGGTCTCAGATGTTCGACCTGATCTGCTTGACAAAGAAATGGCTGCAACCCGAGGTACTGACCACACCCGAAATAATCCAGCGGTTTGTCTTGGACAAGTACCTGAGAGTACTACCACCAGCGCTGAAAAGGTGGGTAAGCCAAGGAAATCCCACGACAGCGGATCAACTTGTGGAGTTGGTCGAGCGTTATTCCGTGGCAGAAGGACTTCCCGACGAAACCACTGATACCCGGTCCGTGCCTCCACCTCGTGGAACCGGTAAGACTGTTCCAGCGACTACGGGTGAAGGAAAATTGCCAAAAACTATGGGGGTGGAACACGGGACTGCTCGTACTCCGAGACCGAGAGTGTTGGACGGTGGTCTCAGTAGGGCAGTGATTTTCAACCTTTTTTGAGCAGCGGCACACTTTTTATACTTAAAAAATCAAGTGGCACACCACCAACCAAAATGGCACAAAATGACACTAAAACAGTACATATTCTACATATAGTTAATAATATAGATTCTAAATGTATTTATACTCACTCAGTGTGAAACCTGGGCCTAAGTGCAACCCTAGCCCTAAGTGCAACCCTAGCCCTAAGTGCAACCCTAAGTGCAACCCTAGCCGTAAGTGCAACCCTAAGTGCAACCCTAGCCGTAAGTGCAACCCTAACCCTAAGTGCAACCCTAACCCTAAGTGCAACCCTAACCCTAAGTGCAACCCTAACCCTAATGGAAAAACAAAAATAATTATATTTTCTGTATTTTATTATTGTCCCTACCTATGGGGGTGATAAAGGGGGGGGTTTATTTACAATTTTTTTTATTTTGATCGCTGTGATAGAACTTATCACAGCGACCAAAATGTACAGGAACGAATCTGCCGGCCGGCAGATTCGGCGGGCGCACTGCGCATGCGTCCGCCATTTTCCAAGATGGCGGCACCCATGGAGAAGACGGCCGGACACCGGGAGGGACATCGGAGCTAGGTAAGTATGGGGGGGTGGGATCGGAACACGGCGGGGGGGATCGGAGGACCGGGGGAGCGGACAGGAGGACCGGGGGAGCGGACAGGAGGGAGGAGGGGAGCGGACAGGAGCTCGGGGTAGAAAGGACGACTGGGGAGGCGATCGGTGGTGGTGGGGGGGGCAGATCGGGGTCTCCAGCCATGGCAGATGCTATTGCAGCATCGGCCATGGCTGGATTGTAATATTTCACCATTTTCATAGGTGAAATATTACAAATCGCTCTGATTGGCTGTTTCACTTTCAACAGCCAATCAGAGCGATCGTAGCCACGGGGGGGTGAAGCCACCCCCCCTGGGCTGAAGTACCACTCCCCCTGTCCCTGCAGATCGGGTGAAATTGGAGTTAACCCTTTCACCCGATCTGTAGGGACGCGATCTTTCCATGACGCCACATAGGCGTCATGGGTCGGATTGGCACCGACTTTCATGACGCCTACGTGGCGTCATGGGTCGGGAAGGGGTTAATGATTATACACAGCATTATTGGCGGGCATTACCTTGGCGGCGGGCAAATGCGAGAGTCTCTCTGCTCTCAGGATGACGCGCCGGCCTCGGTGACGTCATTAAGTCGCGCGAGCGTTCAAAGCTCGAGCATGTGTTATTCCGTGACTGCGCATCGCTGCGCATTGCCGGGGAACAAAACAAAGGGGGCACCATAGTTTGGGGAACTTTCCCCGCGGCACACCCGACCATGTGTCGCGGCACACTAGTGTGCCGCGGAACACTGGTTGAAAATCACTGCAGTAGGGGGCCTGTTAGGTGTTTCCGCTGCCGTGAGAAGGGCCATATTTCTGCGAACTGTCCTGTTACCACTGAACCCATGCAGTGCGATGTTACAGACTCTAAGAAACGCATGTCTTTGGTTACTCGGCTAGTGAATGTGAATGCGGGTCAAAATGATATAGCGAAACACCTGTGTGAATTATCTGTGGATGGAAAAAATGTTGTGGCATTACTAGACTCTGGAAGTGTGGTGACTCTGGTGAAAGCTAGTCTGGTGGCACTTCCATCTGGTTCGTCTGACAAATTTTCTGTAACGTGTGTGCATGGTGACACCTGCTCGTACCTAACAGCGGTCATATCGATTTCCACTCCCTATGGGTCTGTGCAACACAAAGTGGGACTCGTTCCCGCATTGTTACAGGATGTAATCCTGGGCAGGGATTTTCCCCATTTCTGGCAGTTGTGGGAGAATCAGTTGCTCCTTCACGGTAGCTGTAAGTCTTTTCCCATGCCATCTGGGGGTCCCGAACTCCTAGAGGAGGTCCCACAAGAAGACGTTGCTGGGGAGACTATTGAAACTAACCTTCAGTTCCCCTTCTCAGTTCTGGAGGGGGAAACTGAGGAAACTCAGCGAGAGCTGGAGGCAGACAGCCATCCAGCACCTTGCCAGCCAGATTTGGAAGTCCAGTTGGATGACTTCCACAGCGAACAAATGAAAGATCCTACCCTGATTCCGGCTAGGAAAAATGTAAAAATGATAGATGGGGTACCCGTAGAACCTGACACTAGGCTAGCGTACCCGTACATGGTTCTTGAAAATGATTTACTCTACCAGGTAGAGAAAAAAGGAGAAGACACTGTGCGACAGTTAGTGGTACCCAAACCTTATCGGCGGAAGGTACTGGACCTGGCCCACGGACATATAATGGGGGGACATCTGGGGGTACAGAAAACCATAGAAAGGATATCGCATTGTTTTGTGTGGCTTGGAATACATAGTGATGTACGTAACTATTGTGAGTCCTGTCCAGAGTGCCAAATCTCTGCGCCTAAAACTCGGTTCTGTAGCCCTTTGGTACCCCTCCCTATCATTGGAGTCCCTTTTGAGAGAATTGGGATGGATCTGGTTGGGCCCCTTCCCCGGTCCGCACGTGGGCACCAACATATCCTCGTCATCATGGACTATGCCACTTGTTACCCAGAAGCCATCCCTTTGCGTAACACTGCTACCAAAACGATCGCCAAAGAGTTGGTACAAGTGTTTAGTCGGGTGGGAATTCCAAAACAGATACTCACCGACCAGGGGTGTAAGAGGGTGGTGCTGTTATGCACAGTAAGGAACACCCTGTCACTTTAAGAGACTGCACCCCCTTGTCTGGTGTGAGATGGATTGTTCTGCTTTTTCCCCTGCTTTAGGCTGTAAGATGAACTGCCCTAGCTTGAGGGGAGGAGTTGAGCCTGGACTGCGTGTGAAATAGGAAGTCTCCAGGGAGAAGAGAGAGAAGTTTCTAGAGGGAACTGTGTGAACTGTGTGAACTGTGTGCTGGCCTGTCTTCTGGCCTGTCTGCAAGGAAGAGCCGTAGGCTGCAAGGAAGATTTCACAGCTTGAGACGAACTGCGTTTGGTAGAGAGACTTTCCCGGATACAGCAAAGGGTGGCTGTTCTGCGCTGGTTTGTGAAGCCACGAAGATACTTGGAAGGGGACTTACGGTCTCCAGGAGCAAGGAGAAGACCACGCTTAGCAGAGCTGATAGGAATCCGTGCACACCACCGTTGTGGACTTTTGGGGCCCCCTGGGACTGGACCTGTGTCCCCAACATCACCGTGAGTCTGTTCCTGCCTGGTGCACCAGCTAGGGTCTAGTGCAGACTTCAGTAGCTAGAGCACGGTAGCCGTGTGGCCTGAGTAGTAAAGGCCAGGGAGGCTATGTACAGAGTAGCATCGATATATGTTTCATTGTGTACAGTGGCTGGTGAGATAGATTTTGAGTTTGTAATTGTTGAAGTACCGTGCTGTTTTACAGACAAGTTGATTCATGTGCATTATCTTTTGCTATTGTAAATTCCTGTTTGCATCTTCCATGTCCCCTCCATTCCCTGTCTCCCAATAAATCTATCCTTTGTTGATTGCACCTCGTCTTGTGTACAGTAGTCTCCTGCACCGTGGTGGTCCCTCGGGCCATCGCTTCAAGTGGCGCTGCGAGCAGGGTACTGTCACCAAGATGGAGGCAGCAGACAGCAATGGCGGGAATGCTAATGTTAATGGAGATGCTGTGGGCATTGGTGGAACCCCTGCAAGGACACTCCCTATGGGCACCATATTTAGTGTGCTCCCAAAATTTGACGGCAAGAATATGCCACTGTCCGACTGGGTGTCTCGGCTGCAATGCACCCTGAAGATTTATAACATAAGCCCAGTCCTTGAAGTGGACATTGCTTTAACTGCCCTAGAGGGAGAAGCCCGCAGAAACGTCTGCCTACAACCAGAACTCACCCGCAGTACCCTGAAGGAGCTAGTGAAGTTCCTGGAAGAGATCTACGGTGAGACCGCTAGCGCGGGACATCTTCGCGCCAAATTTTTCTCTAGGCTGCAGCGGGAAGAGGAAGGAATTTCTCAGTATGCAACGGTACTGCAGGAAGTGTTTGAAGAGGTGCAGAGAAAGGAGGCAGATGGACTTGGCGGCATGGGCTCTAAAGACCGGATACTCCGGGAGCAGTTCATTCTGGGACTACACAGCACATCCTTGAGGCAGGCACTGTCAGAACGGGTCCGGGCAGATCCAGCCCTTACGTTTCGTCAAGTCCTGGCAGAAACAGTGGCCCGAAGTAAAGAAGAAAGCTATGCGTCTGGAGTGATGCGTGTCCAGGACGCCAATTCCAGAGGGGAAACAGTGGCCCGAAGTAAAGAAGAAAGCTATGCGTCTGGAGTGATACGTGTCCAGGGCGCCAATTCCAGAGGGGACCCAAACCATCAAGATGTGCTGGTCCAGGTAGTGCAAGATTTGCAGCGGTCCCTTGTTAACGTGCAAGAGAAACTGACCCAGATGGAGCGGAGAGTGGGGGAACTACAAGGAACTGACCCACCATACTCATACAACCATTCTTCGGCCCGATCGACAAGGGATCAGTGGGAACAGGCCCCCTCCCGTCAGGCATCGGCGGCACGAGGACAGGCTCGAAGTACCCCTCGGCGAGGAGGAGGCATGCAATGCTGGGAGTGTGGAGGACGGGGGCACCTTGCCAGAGACTGTCGGAACTATACTCAAGGCCAGTGGAAGCCGCCGTTAAACTACCAACCCCCGCAGTAGTGCGGCACTCTGCGGGGGAGGCGAGAAGAGAGGCCGCTCCATATCATAATGAACACTTGATCGCTGGGAGCCCCATCCTACGTGCTGAATTTGAAGGAGTTCTGGTGGATTGCCTGGTAGATACCGGGTCACAAGTGACAATGATGTCAGAAGCGTGCTTCAAGCAGCATTTCCAGAACCTGGCCAAGCCAGAAAAGGAGACATTGATTCGCTTGTTTGCTGCCAACCAACAACCGATTCCGGTCACAGGGGTCGTGTGGATGAATATTCGAATCTGTGGACAAGTAGTTGGAAGAAAAGGGATCCTACTAGTCCCTGAGCCTGTCAAGAAAGATGTGCCTGTAGTACTGGGAATGAATATCCTACGTGAACTCGATCAGATTATGTTTACCAAACGGTGGATGGCTCGCCTGTCCAAGTTCGACTTTACCATCCGCTATCGCTCTGCTACTCAAAACGCAAATGCGGATGGGCTGTCAAGAGTGCCAGTGGAGACCCCAGTGGGGGATCTTGATGAGCAACTCGAAGAGGAGGAAACCCCAGACTTCAATAAGTTCAAGACTCCAATGGTTGCGGCCCAGTCAAGAAGGGAGGCCTGCACATTACCTCGGTCCCTGGGGAGAACCAATGAAGAATGGGGGCACGTTCAGGATGAAGACGAAGGGCTGAGACTGATGAAGTGGTGGGTAACGCAAAAACGGAAGCCTGGCAAACAAGAGAGAGAAAATCTGGACTCTGAAACGAGGAGTGTGTTGCACCAGTGGGAAAGACTGGAAGTGCGAGAGTCAGTACTATATCGTAAGAGGCAACAGCCAAAGGATATGGAAGTAAGGTGGCAAGTGGTCATCCCAGGAAGAATGGCTCAAGAAGTAGCTAAAGAAGTCCATGAATTCGGAGCGCACTTCGGCCCCACAAAGACCTACCAATGGTTGCAGCGGTATGTGTATTGCCCCCGGTTGGAGCTTGTGGTGGAAGAGGTTTGCCGGCAGTGTCGAGTATGTGACCTCATTAAAAGTACTGAACAGAGGGCACCCTTCCAGACCATACAAACTACGGAGCTGATGGAGCGAAATGTCACCTCATGGGTGAAAGAGCGTCGGCAACATTTGCAAACGATACGGCGGTTGGCGGGTCAGCAACTGCAAGAAAAGGAACATGCGGCCCGCAAACCGACTCAAGAGTTACCGCTCCAACCTGGAGACCGAGTGTTGGTCAGAGAGAAACGCCCCAAGGGAAAACTAAGTGAGAGATGGGAAGTACAGCCATACAAGGTTATCGAGAGAGTGTATGCTAACGGCCCTGTCTACAAGGTACAGATTGAGAATGGGGCATCCGCCCCTAGAATACTTCACAGAAATATGCTGCGGCCTTGCCGGTCTGAGGTCTGTTCTACGCCATTGTCGCCTGAAGGCGCCACTCCACCTCCTGAATCTGTCATGCCTGACAGCCAAGAGCTTCGGAGATCCCAGAGGTCTAATGCAGGGGTTCCACCAGTCCGATATGTAGAACAGTGTGCTCTGTCTGTCTGTATACCCTTGTTGTCTCCTCAATTATACTTTTATCCTGAAGCTGTGATGGCCGAGGACGACCATCATTAAGAAGGGAGGCATGTAAGAGGGTGGTGCTGTTATGCACAGTAAGGAACACCCTGTCACTTTAAGAGACTGCACCCCCTTGTCTGGTGTGAGATGGATTGTTCTGCTTTTTCCCCTGCTTTAGGCTGTAAGATGAACTGCCCTAGCTTGAGGGGAGGAGTTGAGCCTGGACTGCGTGTGAAATAGGAAGTCTCCAGGGAGAAGAGAGAGAAGTTTCTAGAGGGAACTGTGTGAACTGTGTGAACTGTGTGCTGGCCTGTCTTCTGGCCTGTCTGCAAGGAAGAGCCGTAGGCTGCAAGGAAGATTTCACAGCTTGAGACGAACTGCGTTTGGTAGAGAGACTTTCCCGGATACAGCAAAGGGTGGCTGTTCTGCGCTGGTTTGTGAAGCCACGAAGATACTTGGAAGGGGACTTACGGTCTCCAGGAGCAAGGAGAAGACCACGCTTAGCAGAGCTGATAGGAATCCGTGCGCACCACCGTTGTGGACTTTTGGGGCCCCCTGGGACTGGACCTGTGTCCCCAACATCACCGTGAGTCTGTTCCTGCCTGGTGCACCAGCTAGGGTCTAGTGCAGACTTCAGTAGCTAGAGCACGGTAGCCGTGTGGCCTGAGTAGTAAAGGCCAGGGAGGCTATGTACAGAGTAGCATCGATATATGTTTCATTGTGTACAGTGGCTGGTGAGATAGATTTTGAGTTTGTAATTGTTGAAGTACCGTGCTGTTTTACAGACAAGTTGATTCATGTGCATTATCTTTTGCTATTGTAAATTCCTGTTTGCATCTTCCATGTCCCCTCCATTCCCTGTCTCCCAATAAATCTATCCTTTGTTGATTGCACCTCGTCTTGTGTACAGTAGTCTCCTGCACCGTGGTGGTCCCTCGGGCCATCGCTTCAGGGGACTCCCTTTATGTCGAGGGTGATGAAGGAGCTCTGCAGACTCTAACAGATAGACCAGTTGCGTACGTCTGTCTATCACCCTCAAACAGATGGCCTGGTTGAGCGGTTCAACAAAACCTTAAAACAGATGCTCCAGAAGGCGATAGACAAAGATGGGAAGAACTGGGATTACTTGCTACCCTATTTGCTGTTTGCCATTAGGGAAGTTCCCCAGTCTTCCACAGGGTTTTCGCCTTTCGAGCTGTTGTACGCCCGCCGTCCCCGGGGACTGTTGGACGTCGCAAAAGAAACCTGGGAAGGTCAAGTCACTCCCTTTAAAACGGTGATCGACCATGTAACACAAATGCAGGACCGTATTGCCGCTGTCCTGCCCGTTGTTAGGGACCATATGTTACAGGCCCAGGGAGCCCAGAGGCAAAGTTATGATAGAGGTGCTAAGGTCCGTACGTTTGCATCCGGGGATAAGGTGTTGGTCCTAATCCCTACAGTAGATAGTAAATTTCTGGCGAAATGGCAGGGCCCCTTTGAGGTCATGGAAAGAGTTGGTGAAGTGAACTATAAAGTGTACCAGCCCGGTAAGAGAAAACCAGAACAGATTTATCATGTGAATCTGATAAAACCTTGGAAAGACCGCTCTGCCCTAACGGCGGAGCTGCCCTGTCCGGTTTGCGCACCTACCGTACCGGAGGTGCAGATTGCCGAGACTCTCTCGGAACAACAAAAATCTGAGGTTAAGCAGTTTTTGTTACAGAACCGACAGTTTTTCTCGGAAAAACCTGGCCGGACTAAGCTGGAGAAACATGAGATTGTTACAGAGCCTGGTGTCACAGTTCATGTGAAGCCATACCGGATTCCGGAAGCACG
Source organism: Ranitomeya variabilis (assembly GCF_051348905.1). Classification (NCBI taxonomy): domain Eukaryota; kingdom Metazoa; phylum Chordata; class Amphibia; order Anura; family Dendrobatidae; genus Ranitomeya; species Ranitomeya variabilis. Next base: position 490,492,706 of record NC_135233.1, on the reverse strand, counting down.
CTGTGAAGCCGTCTCCCGGGAGGTGGTGGCAATGTTGGACTTAGGAGTCATTGAGGAGTCACACAGCGCCTGGTCCAGTCCAATCGTGTTGATACCTAAGCCGGATGGCTCCATACGGTTTTGTAATGACTTTAGGAAACTGAATGCGGCTTCTAAATTTGATGCGTACCCTATGCCTCGGGTCGATGAGTTAATCGACCGGCTGGGTAAAGCCCGATACATTACGACCCTGGATCTAACAAAGGTGTACTGGCAGATCCCTCTGGCCGAGGCGGCCAGGGAGAAGACAGCATTTGCTACACCGGAAGGTCTGTTCCAGTATGTCTACATGCCGTTTGGACTTCATGGAGCTCCCGCAACGTTTCAGAGGTTGATGGATCGAGTCTTGAGGCCCCACAGGCAGTACGCTTCGGCCTACCTGGATGACATCGTAATTTACAGCTTGGACTGGGAAACTCACCTCCGGAAGGTACAGGCGGTGATTGATGACCTGCGAGACGCAGGCTTAACGGCAAACCCCAAGAAATGTCACATCGGGCTTGAAGAAGCCCGATACTTGGGTTACGTGATTGGCAGAGGAGTGGTTAAACCACAGATCGACAAAATACAGGCAATTCAGGGCTGGCCGCAACCAGTGAACAAGAAACAAGTACAAGCTTTCCTGGGGATCGCCGGCTATTATCGCCGGTTCATACCTAATTTTGCAGCCATGGCTACCCCCTTGACGGATCTTACCAAAGGGAAGGGTTTCGTCATGGTAAAATGGACCTCAGCGGCTGGAGAGGCCTTCCACGGTCTGAAACGAGCTTTGTGCTCTCAGCCCGTACTAGTGACTCCTGATTTCAGCAGCGAGTTTGTGGTCCAAACTGATGCTTCTGATACTGGGGTCGGAGCTGTACTTTCCCAGGTGAGGGACGGAGTTGAACACCCGGTCCTCTACCTCAGCCAGAAACTGAATGTACATGAGCAGAGGTATGCCGTGGTTGAAAAAGAGTGCCTAGCCATTAAATGGGCTCTCGACTCCCTCAAGTATTACCTGGCAGGTAGGAAGTTTAAGCTGGTCACGGACCATGCCCCTCTCAAGTGGATGCACCTCCACAAAGACCGTAATAGTCGGGTAACCCGGTGGTTCCTTGCCCTGCAGGCTTACTCTTTCACGGTGGAGCACCGCCCCGGGGTGCAGATGGGGAACGCTGATGCCCTGTCCCGAGTGCACTGTTTCGAGAGTGTTCTTGCTCGACCTGAGTGGTCTGAGCAGGGGGGGAGGATATGTAAGAATCATGTCGGTCTGGTAGTCGGGGGCAGGTATATCTCGCCCAGGTATTTGTCCTATGTGAATTAGGCCACTCAGTATTTTCAGGATAATGATGGGTTAATGAGTGCGGGAATAAAGGATGACCAGCTGAGGGTTTCCAGCGTCAGCCTGGGGCACACAGATTGCCTGTCTGTGTGAGACAAACGTGAGTGAGAGCTGTGCTCATAGACTGTGTGTTGTTAGCTGGGAGGGAGAAGCCCCCCCAGTTGTTGAGATAGCAACGTATCTGTTAGTTAGTGCCGGACAGGCTAGGATTTATTTTTATGCTTTGTTTTTTCTATGTTACTTTCTCGTTAATAAACCTGACCTAAAGTCAGCTTGCTAAAGAAACCTGCTGTCGCCTCAGAATTCAATGCACAAACCACGTGACCTTTGACCCCAGCAAAGGCGATCCCGGAGTGTTTTGTCACACGACTCAATTGGGGAAGCGCATCGTACATATGGCGGTCAGACGTGGCTGCGGTATGATGAGCAGTTTAGGCAGAGAAAGGCGGTGAGGCCAGAAATTAGGTGGGACCAGAAGGATATAGGCCTTTGGTTGAAGGTTATGGCCCCAGCTAGGCATGGGCAGTCCTTTCACGGGGCTGGAGGTGGTGGCAACCAGCAGGCGGGACACGGAAGCGGTAGTCAGGGTGCACAGGGATCAAAGGAGAAGTCCGGAACCTGCTGGCAGATTAATGACGGCCAGTGTAAATACGGGAATACCTGTAAGTTTAAGCATGTGTGTTCCCACTGTAACAGAAGCTCCCACGGGGCTTCAAAATGTTTCAAGAAGGGGAAAGGAAAGCCAGCATTGGGTGCCGGTCAAGGGGGAGAGCCCACTGAGGCTTCAAGAGATGGCCCCCTTTCTAAATAGGTACCCTGATCAAGTAAAGGCTGGTATTATTTTTCATGGTTTTGCGGATGGTTTTAGGATTCCTCCCCCGGGTCACGAGGTTCCTTTCTCGATTAACAATTTGCGGTCGGCAATGTTGCATGCCGAGGTTGTTGATGCTAAGCTCAAAAAAGAAGTGGAGCTGAGTAGGATGTCGGGGCCGTTTTTGCACTCGCCGACGGAAGGGATGGTTGTTTCCCCTTTGGGGGTAGTGCCTAAAAAAGAGCTGAATAAATTTCGGTTGATTCAGCATTTGTCATATCCAAAAGGCCGGTCCGTGAATGATGGCATCGCCCAAGAGTTGTGCTCTGTTGAATATACATCGTTTGACGCGGCGGTGCAGTGGGTGAGGAGACACGGCCCCGGGGCTTTGTTGGCAAAGATTGATATTGAATCGGCCTTCCGTTTGCTTCCGGTTCACCTGGACAGTGTTCCATTGTTAGGTTGTTTTTGGAATGGTGGTACTGGTTACTATTTGGATAGATGTTTGCCAATGGGTTGCGCTATTTCCTGTTCTTTGTTCGAGACATTCAGTACTTTCTTGGAGTGGGTGGTTAGGGAAGTTGCGGGAGTTCAGTCAGTTATCCATTATTTGGATGATTTTTTTGTTTATTGGTCCGCCTGATTCAGCAGTGTGCCGGAATGCGTTAACGGCTATGTTTTGGGTTGCGGAGCATTTTGGGGTTCCGTTAGCGGCGGAAAAGACGGAAGGTCCCAGTACCGTTTTGAGTTTTCTGGGCATTTTAATTGATTCCGAGAGAATGGAGTGTCGGTTGCCGGAAGACAAGCTGGCCCTCCTGCAACAAGAGGTGGATAGAGCTAGGAAGATGCGGAAGCTGACTTTGAAAGAATTGCAGTCTTTGTTGGGTAGGTTGAATTTCGCATGCAGGATCATACCCATGGGTAGGATATTTTGTCACAGGTTGTCGGTCGCGATGGCGGGGATGAAGGCGCCGCACCATTTTATTCATTTGAACAAGGAGCACAGGGATGATTTGCTAGTGTGGCAACGTTTTTTGAACAATTACAATGGGCGGTCATTGATTCAACAGGAGGTTTTAACCAATTTTGACTGCGAGATATACACGGACGCAGCTGGTTTGGCTGGTTATGGGGCCTATTGCAAGGGTCGGTGGTGTGCGGGACGTTGACTGGATCATTGGAGGGAGTTGGGCCTTACTAAAAATCTGGCTTTGTTAGAATTGTTTCCTATTGTCGTGGTGGTTTCCATTTGGGGGGGAATGTTTGCTAACAGGAGGGTTCGTTTTCATTGTGACAATATGAGCGTCGTGTCGGTGATTAACAGTTTATCGGCCTCGTCTCCCCCTGTGATTAAGTTGGTGAGGGAGCCAGTTTTCAGGTGCTTGGAGCTGAATGCTTGTATTTTGGCGGTTCATGTGCCAGGTGTCCAGAATTCAATTGCGGATGCTTTGTCTCGTTTTCAGTGGGAGCGTTTTCGGGAATTGGCGCCGGACGCGGAGATCTCGGGAGAGGAATGCCCTTTGCATGTATGGAACGTGATTATGGACGAGCGGGCCGGTTGATTCAGGAGTCTGTTATGAGCCAAACCTGGTCATCATACGAAGCCTCGTGGCGGGTATAGCAAAGTTGGGTGTCTGTTTGGGGCCATTTGGGGAGGGTTAACGGGTCATTGATGTGCCCTAGAGGATGTCTGGAAGCGTATTGGCAATTGTGGTCAGGCAGAGCAGGCCCTTTGTTGTGTCACGCGGAGGGGTCATTTCTGTCTCGTTTTCAGTTTATTGCGGTATAGAAAAGGGGTTTGCAGGAGTTGGGCCTTTCCCCGGATTTGTTCAGGTCGCATTCCTTTAGGATCGAGGCTGCATCGGAAGCTGATAGTTTGGGTTTGGGCGCAGAGGACATACGGAGAATTGGCAGGTGGACTTCGGATCGCTACTTAAGTTACGTTCGTCATTAATTTTTAGGTGGCGTGTTATGATTTTGTATTTGATTTGAGTGTTTTCTTCGTGTATCTTGTTGCAGGTGGTTTCCCCTACTTAGTCTGGATCTTCAGATATTCATTTGTTCATTGGGGGGCGCTGCGTGCCGATGTCAGGCCGGACGGTAGGCAACTGGGTTTTAGTAGGCGGCAAGTGGTCATTCGTTGGTTGAGATTTAGGGGGATGGTTTGGAGCAGGGCCCTTTCTGAATTTTCCAGCGCTGTTCGTTTGGATAGACAGCCTGACATTTTTATTGTGCATTTGGGGGGGAATGATTTGGGAGTACCGCCTGTCAGAGAATTAATCAGAGACATACAGTTCGATTTTTTGAGGTTGCGGGTATCGTTTCCTGGTGTGTTGATCGTGTGGTCGGATATTGTGCCTAGGAAGCGGTGGAGGGTAGCTAGATCTTTGAAGGGTATTAACAGAGCTAGGGTAAAGTTAAACAGGGCAGTTTCAGGTTTCGTTTCCAGAAATGGGGGTTTTAGCGTCAGGCATTTTGAATTGGAGTCGGGGTTTGGTAATTACTGGTTGGAGGACAGAGTTCACTTAAATGCAATTGGAATTGATTTGTGGGCTTTGGCATTACAAGAAGGGGTGGAAAGGGCATTGGTGGCGTTGGGGCACTCACGAGCCTGAGGTGGTCAAGGCTGTTCGTGTGTAGTGGGGGGGTGGGGGTTCTTGGAGTTGACGCTGATTGGTAGAGGGAAGGAATTGGAACATAATTACAAGCAATTTAAAATGTTGTGGGGTTTGATCTGGCATTTTGGTATGGGCTCTGGACGGGGTTTTACCCTGGGAGCTGTTGGTGGTTTTTCTCTTCCCGGAACGGGATGTACGGTGCCCTCGAGCTGGTGATGTACGGCTGAGGGTAATATGGTGGTCGATCTTCTTTTTGTGGGGTTTTGCCAGATCTTTTAGCTCCAAGAACCCTCCCCTCGAATTTATATATTGATTGTATTACTGTTTATGTTATTTTTGTTAATAAAAGTTGGCCGCTGTGGCCAAAATATCCAAAAGAATATAATTGGTTGTGTTTTTATTTAAGGAATGGGTTGGGACAGTGGGTTAGGGTTTGACGGTTTAGGATTACACACGAAGGAAAAGACCGTACTCGGCATACGCGGTCATGGCCAGTTTTACAGTAATTTGTGGCCTTTAGAGCTCTTGTATAAGAAGCATTCATCTTTCTGACCTTAATGCACATGGCCATATTAAGGTTTCCTTTTGTACAAAACCGTGATCGGACTCCAGAGATCTGTCCCAAACTGTATTGCTATATGCTTTCAATTTCATATTGAAGCATTTGCAGGATTTTTTTCTTCTGTTAACATCCAGGAGGAAAAAAAACTGTCATGCAATATTGAACACTGTATGTAAGGATAAAACCTGATGAATTCCACACAGGAACATGAGGCTGTTGAGGCTCTGTGCTCACAGTACATGTTCCTTCAAAAGTGTGAACCCCCATAAAAGCATTAAACAAAGTGTTTATTGCTCTATGATAATGTCAATTTCAAACAACCATTTTGTATTATACTGTGAAACATCCAGATCCTAATGGAGCTGTGTGGCAATTCCTACATAGCACCAGGCCAGGAGTGTTCTGCCCCTTTCTGTAGTATACCATTATACTCAGTACCCTCTATGTACAAGCCCAATCCTGCAATATATAAGCTATTTCAGCCCCCTCAATATACAGACACATCCTGCTGTACATCACTTCTCTAAGCCCCTCTATATGCAGCTCCATTCTGCAGTACATCACTCTTCTCAGTGCGTCTACTTATGGCCTCATCCTGCTGAATAGCATTCCTCTTAGCTCCTCTATACACAGCCCCATCCTGCAGTATATCTCTACTTTCAGCCCCTTTATGTACAGTTCTGTCTTGAATTGTATCTCTCCTTTCAACCCCCTATATACATCTCCAAAGTGCAATATATCACCCTCCCAGCTTATCTATATATAGCCCCATCCAGCAGCATATCAATCTTATTGGTGCCTTTATATATACAGCCCATCAAACAGTAGATCACACCTTTCAGACCCTTATACAGAGTCCCATCCTGCAGATTATCACTTCTCTCAGTCCCCCTTTATACCACCCTCTCCTCCAGTATATTTCTTCTTTCAACCTCTCTAACCAGAGTCCCATCCTGGAGTATATTACTTTTCTCACACCCCTGTACATAAAACCCCACCCTGCAACTACAGGTGCTTCTCAGAAAAATTAGAAAATCATCAAAAAGTTAATGTATTTCAGTCCTTCAATACAAAAAGTGAAACTCATATATGATATAGAGTCATTACACACAGAGCGATCTATTTCACGTGTTTATTTCTGTTAATGTTGATGACTATGGCTTACAGACAATGAAAACCCAAACGTCCTTATCTCAGTAAATTAGAATAATTAACAAAAAACACCTGCAAAGGCTTCCTAAGCATTTAAAAAAGTCCCTTACTCTGTTTCAGTAGGCTCCACAATCATGAGGGAGACTGCTGACTTGACAGATGTCCAGAAGGCAGTCATTGACACACTCCACAATGAGGGTAAGCCACAAAAGGTCATTGCTAAAGAAGCTGGCTGTTCACAGAGTGCTGTATCCAAGCATTTTAATGGAAAGTTGAGTGAAGGGAAAAAGTGTGGTAGAAAAAGGTGCACAAGCAACCGGGATAACCGCAGCAATGAAAGGATTGTTAAGAAAAGGCCATTCAAAAATTTGGGGGAGATTCACCTGGAGTGGACTGCGGCTGGAGTCAATGCTTCAAGAGCCACCACACACAGACATATCCAGGACATGGGCTACAAGTATCGCATTCCTTGTGTCAAGCCACTCATGACCAATAGACAGCGCCAGAAGCATCTTACCTAAGCCAAGGAGAAAAAAAACCTGGACTGTTGCTCATTGTTCCAAGGCGTTTTCAGATGAAAGTAAATTTTGCATTTCATTTGGAAATCAAGGTCCCAGAGTCTGGAGGAAGAGTGGAGAGGCCACAATCCAAGTTGCTGGAGTTCTAGTGTGAAGTTTCCACAATCAGTGATGTTTGGGGAGCCATGTCATCTGCTGGTCCACTGTGTTTTATCAAGACCAAAGTCAGCGCAGCCGTCTACCAGGAAATTTTAGAGCACTTCATGCTTCCCTCTGCCGACAAGCTTTTTGGAGATGGAAATCTTATTCTCCAGCAGGACTTGGCACCTGTCCACACCGCCAAAGGCTGCTATCAAAGCAACCTGGGCATCCATAACACCTTAGCAGTGCCACAGGCTGATCACCTCAATGCCATGCTGCATTGATGCAGTAATTGATTCAAAAGGAGTCCCGACCAAATATTAAGTGCATTTACTGAGCATACATTTCATTTTCATTTCAGTAGCCAACATTTCGGATTTTAAAATAATTTTTTCAAGCTGGTGTTATAAAGAATTCTAGTTTACTGAGATAATGACTTTTGGGTTTTCATTGGCTGTTAGCTGTAACAACCCAGCAAACATAGATGTGGGAGCGCCAAGGAAACCAAGACAACACAGCAGTAATTGCAACTCTTCCCCTTCAAATACATCCCTACCATTTCAAGTACAAAACGACATTGTGCTAAAGACCCCAGTGGGATCAAAATGTCCTTATTTTGTCGCATACTTCAAAGTCACAATTAATTTTGTTTGTTTGCATGAAATAAAGAAACTTGCATCACCAAAAAACAGTGTGCGTTGAATCTACAGGTCCTTCTCAAAAAATTAGCATATAGTGTTAAATTTCATTATTTACCATAATGTAATGATTACAATTAAACTTTCATATACTATAGATTCATTATCCACCAACTGAAATTTGTCAGGTCTTTTATTGTTTTAATACTGATGATTTTGGCATACAACTCCTGATAACCAAAAAAACCTGTCTCAATAAATTAGCATATTTCACCCGACCAATCAAATAAAAGTGTTTTTTAATACCAAACAAAAAAACCATCAAATAATAATGTTCAGTTATGCACTCAATACTTGGTCGGGAATCCTTTGGCAGAAATGACTGCTTCAATGCGGCGTGGCATGGAGGCAATCAGCCTGTGACACTGCTGAGATGTTATGGAGGCCCAGGATGCTTCAATAGCGGCCTTAAGCTCATCCAGAGTGTTGGGTCTTGCGTCTCTCAACTTTCTCTTCACAATATCCCACAGATTCTCTATGGGGTTCAGGTCAGGAGAGTTGGCAGGCCAATTGAGCACAGTAATACCATGGTCAGTAAACCATTTACCAGTGGTTTTGGCACTGTGAGCAGGTGCCAGGTCGTGCTGAAAAATGAAATCTTCATCTCCATAAAGCATTTCAGCCGATGGAAGCATGAAGTGCTCCAAAATCTCCTGATAGCTAGCTGCATTGACCCTGCCCTTGATGAAACACAGTGGACCAACACCAGCAGCTGACATGGCACCCCACACCATCACTGACTGTGGGTACTTGACACTGGACTTCAGGCATTTTGGCATTTCCTTCTCCCCAGTCTTCCTCCAGACTCTGGCACCTTGATTTCCGAATGACATGCAAAATTTGCTTTCATCAGAAAAAAGTACTTGGGACCACTTAGCAACAGTCCAGTGCTGCTTCTCTGTAGCCCAGGTCAGGCGCTTCTGCCGCTGTTTATGGTTCAAAAGTGGCTTTACCTGGGGAATGCGGCACCTGTAGCCCATTTCCTGCACAGGCCTGTGCACGGTGGCTCTGGATGTTTCCACACCAGACTCAGTCCACTGCTTCCTCAGGTTCCGGTCACCTCTTCTCGTTGTACAGCGTTTTCTGCCACATTGTTTCCTTCCAACAGACTTACCATTAAGGTGCCTTGATACAGCACTCTGGGAACAGCCTATTTGTTGAGAAATTTCTTTCTGGGTCTTACCCTCTTGCTTGAGGGTGTCAATGATGGCCTTCTTGACATCTGTCAGGTCGCTAGTCTTACCCATGATGGGGGTTTTGAGTAATGAACCAGGCAGGGAGTTTTTAAAAGCCTCAGGTATCTTTTGCATGTGTTTAGAGTTAATTAGTTGATTCAGAAGATTAGGGTAATAGGTCATTTAGAGAACCTTTTCTTGATATGCTAATTTATTGAGACAGGTTTTTTGGGTTATCAGGAGTTGTATGCCAAAATCATCAGTATTAAAACAATAAAAGACCTGACAAATTTCAGTTGGTGGATAATGAATCTATAGTATATGAAAGTTTAATTGTAATCATTACATTATGGTAAATAATGAAATTTAACACTATATGCTAATTTTTTGAGAAGGACCTGTATCTAGCCTTGGTCTTGGGGTCTTAGGCTCCATTCCACCTGTACCTTGACACTTTGACCAAGTGCACGCCAATCTTCCAAAAAACTGTATAGGGTGACACTCCCCAATCTGTAGCACCAATTTGTCAATTTATTCATAAAGTTGTGTGAGGAATTACAGAGGGACAGCAAGTACAAGGTTTTAAGAAAACATTCTACAACATTGTAGGGAAAGCTGACACGTCCTCCTAAAGACAAGTTATCAAAGGTTCTCTGTCTAGTTTATGGTTAATCATGTGTCTCTAGACCTAGTTGTGTGTCTAATGTGACAGATAGAAGCTTCAGTGTTGATTTTATAGAATCATGCAGCAACTATAAGGGTTAAAATGGTTATAGCAGATAGGGAGGGGTTAGCTCAGCCCCAGGAGATACTGGGAAAGTTTTTATTGTGTAATGGATATCCAAGAGTAAGAGGTGTGCTAGAGAGTCTCCTGTCAGACTGAAGTCAGACAAGCTGTATAGACCAGATCTTCCTTGGAAGCGATTGCTGTAATGACAGAAGCAGTCAGGACAGCAAGAAACATCTTTATTACCTCAAGATAAAAGTGAGAGAGCTACAGCACCAGACTCATCCCCTCCCACCACCTCACTGCATGAGCAATGTACATGTTCTGCTTAGGTTAAGACACTATGTGCGAAGAGAAGTTAACTTCTCTTCACAAATAACTTCTCTTCACAGATATCTGTAGAGAGACTTTCATATATGTTAATGAAGCATTGCATGAAGAGAAGTGATTCTGTGTGATGAAAAGAAGCTTAAAAAAACCCTGTGATCAACTTCAGCTCAGAACTTTCTCATAGCTATGGGCCTGGAAACTGTTACTTCCAACAAGAACTTATGTTTCCTTTGTATCTCCTTCACATACTAAGTGACATACATGCAACGCTAACCTAGTTTTAACTTTTAAGAGCTAATTTTGTTAGACATTGCATGGAACCATGATTGTTCAGTGTTTTGCTAAATGCACCATGTAACTGTAGCTAAAGGCAGCCTGTATACTGTTATCACTGCCATCAGATTATCATTATCACCATGAACACAAGATGGCTTCTGAATTGTCTTATTAAGACAATATAAAATTGGTTTTCACAGATTGGGAGTAGGGCATCAAGGTGGCTCATTGTTCCGCACTGCTGCCTTATAGCGCTGGGATCCTGGATCCAAATCCCACTCAGGACAACATGTGCAAAGAGTTGTATGTTTTCCTCCAGGTTCTCCGTTTTCTTCCCACACTCCAAAGACATACCGCTAGGGACTTTGGATTGTGAGTCCCAATTGGGACAGTGATGATGTCTTTAAAGGGCTGTAGATGGTGCTATGTAAGTAAAATAAGTAAACAGTCAGGGTAATCGCAGACACCACCTCGCTGCATGCATCCAAAACTCTGCCTGCCATGATGCTCAATGGATGTATGATTTGGCTTCACAGTCATGCAGCCATTGGCCATCATGATAGGATGGCGTTTAAAATGCACGTTCATCTGCTATCACCCTCAATCTAACATTACAATGACCATATTTTACTCTAGGTCCAAATGCTGTCCGTTAAAACAAAATAGACCACTGTTATTAAATTGGGCTGTTCAGATTACTTTTTTTTGGCACAAACCAAAGTTCATTGGAAAAAAAAGTCGCATCATGCACTAATCTCTTCTGTATTTCACTGTATTTCAGCTATTCAAGTCTATGAGCCCAGAAAAAAATTGGATCCCAAACGGATAAACAGTATGACATTCAATTTGTATAGATACATTGCAATTAGTATCAAAGGAAACTTTTTTTATCCAGTAAAATTTATGCAGGCTGCTATATTTTTCACACACAGTGAAAAAAAAAACCCCGCTCATCTGCACTGCCCCAGTAAATAACACTGGTTCGTGCGCTGCACGTTTTATTTCATGGACTGAAAATCTGGTTGTGTGAACGAGCCCTTAGGTCAACTCATAAAGAAAAACATTTGGGTAATAGGGGTTTATCAGGGGATTGCAATATATGTAGCTAAGATGCTGTCCGATAATTCACACCAAAAATATTATTATTGCTCATTGGTCAGCTCTATCTACCTGCCAAATGACCTCCATAATATGCAAATACTGGACTTTTCAATATTGCTAAATTTACTCACAAATGGGTGATTTGAGCTATTGCAGGAAAAAAGTGAGAGGTCTGAATGCGTGTAACTGTTTCCATGAAATGCTCCGAGACCACAAATACTTCCTGCCTGATTAAATATTTATCAAGATGACCTTCCCCATTGGTATCTCCTCTGTTTGCAATAAGGGTTAAAGAAACTTACAATCTCCCCGTCCAAGTTGCTCATTTGTAAATCGAACCCAGGAATTGATTTCTCGTGACCGCTCCTGGGACACAGGAGCAGCCATGGGGCATGCAAGGCATGTATACATTCAATTAGCAAATGGATATGATTCATGTATCTTGAGAGCACAGATAGGAGTCAACCATTGTACATTTCAAAATAAGAAAAAACTCTGTAATTAAAGTAAAATCTATAATATAGCAAGTCGTCGGATAATAAGAGGACTGTACTTTACACCAAGATTTCCTGAAGCTTAGAAATAAATCCCGGCTATCGTTACATGTATCTGCTCTCTCCGTCACAACTACTTACTGTTTGGACACAGACACCGAACACAGACTTCACCAGGAAGTCCGTATTACTGTTCGGGTTCGGCCCCCCCGAATACCGGGTGTATGTCTCGCTATAAAAAAATAATTTAAAAAATGGCATGGGTTTCCACGTATTTTTGATAATCAGCCAGGCAAAACTCACAGCTGGGGGCTGCAACCTTCAGCAGTCAGCTTCAGCAACGCTGGTTATAAAGAATAGAGGGGTCCCTACTCTGATTTTTTTTTTTATATGACATGGGGTTCCCCTATTTTGACAACCAGCCTTGCTAAAGCAGACAGCTGGGGGCTGGTATTCGCAGGCTGGTAAGAGGCCATGGATATTGCCCTCCACAGCCTAAAAATAGCAGCCTGCAGCCGCCCAGAAAAGGCACATCTATTAGATGCGCCAATTCTGGTGCTTTGCCCAGCTCTTCACACTTGCCCTGTAGCGATGGCAAGTGGAGATCATATTTGTGGGGTTGATGTCACCTTTGTATTGTCAGGTGACATCAAATCCACGGGTTGGTAATGGAGAAGCATCTATAAGATGCCTATCCATTACTAATCTTATAGTTACATGTAAAATAAAAACACAGCCAGAATAAAGTCTTTTATTAGAAATAAAACAAAACACAGTTTTCCTTTTTTATTTAAAAATAACAAACACAGTTATACTCACCTAACGCCCATTCCATTGAATCCATCGTCTCCTGTAATAGAACAAAAATAAAAAAACAACAATATCCCTCACCTGTCCATCGTTCTATCCCATGCTGTAATCTATGTCTGGCGGATAAACAGTTTTCAGTCTGGACGGTGCTAACATGCGACCATCCAGGCTGAGAACAACTGGTGAATGAGCTTCTGCGAGCGCAGCATCAGTGACTGGCGGTGACGTCATCAAGGTTACTGCAGGTCACTGAGGCTGCATTCCCAGCCTGGCCCCTGAACTGTTATGACTTCTCTCTGGTGAGATCCCTGCTATAACAATGAGGCCTATTTCACACGTCAGTGGCTCCGGTACGTGTGGTGACAGTTTTCTCATGTACCGGAGACACTGACTCACGTAGACACATTAAAATAAATGTGTCTCTGCACATGTCAGCGTGTTTTCACGGACCGTGTGTCCTTTGAAAAACATGGAGACATGTCAGTGTTCGTGGGAGCGCACGTATCACACGGACCCATTAAAGTCAATGGGTCCGTGTAAACACGTACTGCACACCGATGCTGTCCGTGTGCCGTCCGTGTGCCGACTGAGTACCACACGGACTGTGCAGGAGACAGCGCTACAGTAAGCTTTGGGTGCTGAAGCCGGAATTCATTCCTTCTTCCCAGCAGCATTCGCTGGAGAGAAGGAATGAAAAATCATTGTTTTTTTTTTTTTTTTGTGGTTATAATAATTATAATAATTTTTTTTGTGGTTAAAATAAAGTTCCCGGCAACCTCCCCCCTCCCACCCCCTGTGTGCCCGCCCGCTGGAAATAAAATACTCACCCAGCTCCCTCGAAGCTTCCTCTCAGCGCCGCAGATTGTCCTGTATGAGCGGTCACGTGGTGCCGCTCATTACAGTGATGAATATGCAGCTCCACCTCCCATAGGGGTGGAGCCGCATATTCATCACTGTAATGAGCAGTACCACGTGACCGCTCATACAGGACAAGCTGCGGCACTGAGAGGAAGCATCGAAGGAGCTGGGTGAGTATTTTATTTCCAGCGGGCGGACGCACAGGGGGTGGGAGGGGGGAGGTGACAAGGAACTTGATTTTAAAGACAAAAATAATAAAAAAAACATTGATTTTCCATTCCTTCTCTCCAGCAAATGCTGCTGGAGAGAAGGGATGAATGGCGGCTTCAGCACCACGCTGGGAACAACGCTTACTGTAGCGCTGTCTCCTGTATGGTCCGCGTGGTACTCAGTTGGCACACGGGCGGCACACGGCTGCCGCACGTGTGCCACACTGATGTGCAACATGAGCTCATGGACACACGGACACGGATAACTCCGGTACCGATTTTTCCGGTACCGGAATTATCTGGACGTGTGAGACTGGCCTGAGAAAAAGTCTCACGGTGCAGAGGCGAGTTCACCGCAGTTCAAATTCACCACAATGAAATTCTCCCAGTGAATAGCAGGTTGCTAGTTTAGGCTTGTGGGGGGGCAATATCCATGGCCCCTTACTAGCCTGAGAATACCAGCCCCCAGCTGTCTGCTTTAGCAAAGCTGTTGGTCAAAAATGGGGGACCCTATGCCGTTTTTCTAAATTATTTATTTAAATAATTAAAAAATACTTCATGGAGACCCCTCTATTCTTGTTAACCAGCCTTGCTAAAGCTGGCAGCTGAAGGTTTAATTATTTATTTACAGTGTGGGTGCCGGCTCATGAATACTCTCATCAGCTGCCGCTTGCTCTCACTGTTATTAGCAGCAGCAGGCATCAGCTGATGGGAGCGGTAGTCCCATCAGCTGACACCAGTGACCGGAGGTAAACTTTATACCTCTGATCACAACTGTGTGCGCACACACTGTCTTTTGACAGTGTGGGAACCGCGGCTGTCAGAAGTGATGTTTGCCACGCTGCTATGCACATGACAGCATGGCAAATACTGGATGTTTTGGCTCCCCATTGAAGTGAATGGGGTCTGGGTTCTGGTTCGGGTACTATTCTGGTACCCGAACACAAACTTTTTGTAACGGTTTGGCCGAACCCGCCGGACCCGAACATCCAGGTGTCCGCCCATCTCTACTTAATACACATGGAGGGTGGGCTTTAAATGGGCACCAAAAGGGGTAAAACAGAATCCCACAGAAAATAAGAAAAGGACTACAATCATGTTCAGTTTTATATTGTGGACACACAGGGAATGTGAGATACCAGACATTGAGCTTCTTCACTTTTATATTCTTCTTCTGAGATCCTCTCAGCTGATTTATGGCTATAAAGTTTTACTCAACTTTCAGCTTTGAGAAGCTTAAAAGATGGAAGAGTTAAGGTACCTTCACACTAAGCGACGCTGCAGCGATATCGACAATGATGCCGATCGCTGCAGCGTCGCTGTGTGGTCGCTGGAGAGCTGTCACACAGACCGCTCTCCAGCGACCAACGATGCCGAAGTCCCCGGGTAACCAGGGTAAACATCGGGTTGCTAAGCGCAGGGCCGCGCTTAGTAACCCGATGTTTACCCTGGTTACCAGTGTAAATGTAAAAAAACAAACACTACATACTTACATTCGCGTCCCCCGGTGTCCGCTTCCCTGCACTGTGTAAGCGCCGGCAGTAGCAGGGCACAGCGGTGACGTCACCGCTGTGCTTTGCTTTCCGGCCGGCACTGACACATTCAGTGCAGGAAGCTCTGAGCAGCAGCGCGGACGCCGGGGGACGTGACAGACATCAGAGGGTGAGTATGTACTGTTTTTTTTTTACTTTTACAATGGTAACCAGGGTAAATATCGGGTTACTAAGCGCGGCCCTGTGCTTAGTAACCCGATATTTACCCTGGTTACCATTGTAAAACATCGCTGGCATCGTTCCTTTTGCTGTCAAACACAACGATACACGCCGATCTGATGACCAAATAAAGTTCTGAACTTTCAGCAACGACCAGCGATATCACAGCAGGATCCAGATCGCTGCTGCGTGTCAAACACAACGATATCGCTATCCAGGACGCTGCAACGTCACGTACCTTAACTCTTTTGTTACAAGGAGCTAAATGACAGTCTCTCATTTTAAGGCCGGGGTCAGACTAGCGTATGGCATCTGATGCGAGAGCATCAGATATGATATGCTAATGACCCTTGACCCCTGCTCTGCTGCTAGCGGGAGCCGAGTGTCATGAGTCTGTGCTCCGAGCCTCTCGCACAGGTGCGGAGGAGGCGGAGAAATTAATTTCTCCATCTCCTCCATTGCCGAGGTCAGCGTATATCGCACATCACTTGGATGACATCGAGTGAGGCGAGACTCGGCCGAGTGCCGGTGACAATCGCAGCATGCTGCACTTCCACTCTAACGTTGAAAACGGCCGAGAAAAAGACACTGATGTGAGCTGCCCCATAGATGAATACTAGTCCGAGTGCTATGCAATGTGTTATCGCATAGCACTCGTCTGTATTCATTGCTAGTGTGACCCTGGTCTAACGCAGAGGCTATAAAAAAGTATTGGTACAAAATTTTCAATGAAAAACAATTGCAAAAAAGTTTTTTTTTAATCAAAACACATACGTTTAAATATAAGAAAGCTCATAACATCCTTTAACCGCTTCACAACCGTGGTTTTTTTCATTTTTGCTGTTTCGTTTTTTGCTCCCCTTCTTCCCAAAGCCATACCTTTTTTTATTTTTCCATCAATATGGCCATTTGAGGGCTTGTTTTTTTGCGGGACGAGTTGTACTTTTGAAAGACACCATTGATTTTACCATATACTGTAGTGTACTGGAAAATGAAAAAAAAAATCCAAGCGTGGTGAAATTGGAAAAAAAGTGCAATTCTACAATTTTTTTTTTTTTTTTTTTGCCATCTTCACTAAATGCTAAAACTGACCTGCCATTATGATTCTCCAGGTCATTGCGAGTTCACAGACACCAAACATGTCTAGGTTCTTTTTTATTTAAGTGATGTAAAAAATCTAAAGTTGGTAAAAAAAAGAAAGAAACAAAGCGCCATTTTCTGAGACCTGTAGCGTTTTTCAGGATCTGGGTCCGGGTGCAGTGAGGGTTTAATTTTTGCACACCGAGTTGATGTTTTTATTGATACCATTTTTGTTTAGATACAATGTTTTTATCGTCCGTTATTGCATTTTATTGCAGTGTTGCTGTGACCAAAAAAATCGTAATTCTATCGTCTTTAGTTTTTTTTTCTAATTACACCATTTACTGATTGGATTAGTTCTTTTTATATTTTGATACATCGGGCGTTTCTGAACTCGGCGATACCAAATATGCATATTTTTGATTTTTTTTGCAATTGCTTTATTTTGAATGGTTGCAAGATGTCTTCCTAGACCAGGTCGTCCAGTCAAACTGAGCAATCATGGGAGAAGAGCCTTGGTGAGAAAGGTAAAGAAGAACCCCAAGATCACAGTGGCTGAGCTCCAGAGATGCAGTAGGGAGATGGGAGAAAGTTCCACAAAGTCAACTATCACTGCAGCTCTCCACCAGTCAGGCCTTCATTGCCTGTATGTCCATGTTGCCCAGTGACAGGCCCAATATATCACTGCTCTAGAGGAGATCTGCATGGAGGAATGGGCCAACATACCACCAACAGTGTGTGCCAAGCTCGTGAAGACTTACAGAAAACGTTTGACCTCTATCATTGCCAACAAAGGATATATAACAAAATAATAAGATGAACTTTTGTTAATGATCAAATACTTGTTTTCCACCATAATTTGCAAAATATATCTTGCCAAATCAGACAAGGTGATTTTCTGGATTTGTTATCTCATTTTGACTCTCATAGTTGTGATCTACCTATGATGGCAATTAGAGGCCTCTCTCATCTTTTTAAGTGGAAGAAGTTGCACAATTTGTGGCTGACTAAATACTTTTTTCCCCACTGTAACTAGAGAAGAGGATATGTAGTAAGGGACGGTGTTATACACAATAAGTGAATACACTATATACTAAGGGACTGCGCTATACATAATAATGTTACATCCCTGTATCCGTGTGCAGTGTTGGTGTGCTGCCCGCTTTTACAGACGCATTAAGCATGTCCTATTCTGATCCTTAAAATAGGATCAGAAGAGGACATTCTCTGACCCTCACAGATCTCATTCTCAGATCCATGATTGTTTTTTACGTATGTGTGAATGGACCTATAAAACTCTACGAGCCCGTGTGCCAGCCGATTAAAAAAAAACCTGGAAGCACACAGACATTTTACACAAATGTGAGAATGTAGAATAAGGGATTTTACAAAAAACATTATCACTCCAAATCACACAGTACAGATACAGAATAATATCTACATCCAGGCACTTACGGCTGATGTCTCGTCTGATTAGAGTCGCCTCTTCCTGTTTCTTCTCCATCTAGTCAGTCCTTCATGTTGACATCTCCCAGCCACGACTCATATTGTCACAATGATCTTCGCAGCCGTGAAAATAACAAGGTCACATACATTGTATATATACATGTGCCTCCCCCCTGAATACAGATATGTACCCACCATTAATAGACTCTTAGCCACACACCATTAAAAATATAAAGTACTAAGCAGCACTGTGCCCCCATTACCTATAATCTAAGACTCCCAATAATAAAAACTATTGAGTCTGTGACTCTCCCCAATTAACTGTAAGGCTATGTGCACACGGAAAATATGCAAGGTTTTACAGTACAGGAAAAGTGAATGAGATCCCTGAAGTTTCATGCACACGCAGCTTATTTTTGCCTTGCAGATTTGCAGCAGATTAAAATCCTCACAATGTCAATTCTTGCAGTGTATTTCACCTGTACTAATTGGGAAAATACGTAACAAAAGCATGGCAAAAATGTGGAAGAAAATAAATGTATTTTACCCAACTTTCTTCCTGCCAACACATTAGGATATGCAACAGAATTTCTCATAGCCTTAGACCCCGTCCTGTGTTCCCATGATTCAATATAAGTACTTGTTAGCATCATAAATCATAATGTGTTTGGGGTGGGAGAAGAAGCTATCAGGTACTGAGCATTCTCTGCCACCTCCCAATTCATTAGAAGTCCCTGACAGCATCTGCTCTCACCTTTCAGTTCATTATAAAGTGTCCTATGCACCTTATCACCTCCTCTTCCATTTCCCAATAAATTATAAGTCCCCAATAGCATCACAATGAATTGTGAGATGGGGGAGGACACTATCAGGGGCTTATTACCCTCCTCCACCACCCAAATCATTTTACATCCATATCTAATCTCCTCCTCCCCTCCCCCTGTTCTAAAGTCCATTATAAGTTCCCCTTACTCCAATCCTAATCCGCCACATCCCTCATTGTCCCCCCATCCCATCAATGTCCTCTCCCCACCTCCATCATTGCCCTCTCCATCATTGCCTTCGCCACTACCCCCATTATTGCCCTCTCCACCACCCCATCATTGCCTTCTTCCCCCTCAATCATTTCCCTCTCCACCACCCCCATCATTGCCATCTCCACCACCCCAAACATTGCTCTCTCCACCATCTCCATCATTGTTCTCCCCCTCCACCCTCATCATTGTCTTTTCCATCACCTCCATCATTGCCTTCTCCCCACCGCCACATCATTGTCCTTTCCACCACCTCCATCATTGCTTTCTCCCCCACCACCCCATCATTGCCTTTTCCATCACCTCCATCATTGCCTTCACCCCCATCACCCCTATCATGCCCTTTCCACCCCCTCCATCATTTCCTTCTCCCCCACCACCCCCATCATTGCCCTCTCCACCATCTACACACACACAAACAACACTCACCTCTCCACACGTTTCCTGCAGCTGCAGCATTGTCATCACTGGCAGCTTTCTGTCTGACACAGAAACGTGCTGAATGTTGATGTCATTCAGCCGCACTGCTGTGTCAGACAGGGAGAGCGGGTAGGAAGCAGGACGGATCCCTGCATCTCCACTGCTATTTTCTCCTGTAGGCAGCGGAGCTGAAGGGATCGCTCCTTGCCAGCCACACACGAGGGCAATTTGGCAAGGGGTCCCTCAGGGACGGATAAACAAACCAGATTGCCCTCAGTGTTAACTACCCTGCAGGGGCACCCTCTACCTCTGGGCCCCGATGCAGTTACACTGGCTGCACATGTGGTATGTCTGCCCCTGACAATTGCATTACACTTGCATTACACTCGTCTGACTTTGCAGGAACAAAATCAGACCGATTTTAAAATTAATTGCTAGTGTGACTCCAGCCTTATATGGCAAATACCTAGTGATTAGCTGCAGCCGTCATGCACATGGTGGGGAACCATGGTTAATCAGAGTGAGACTGAGGTCATAAATTGTGAACATCTTGAATAGGTTAGAAAGAAAAGGATTAAAGGAGTTGCCAGTCTTAAAGGGGTTTTCCATTACTCAGCCAACCCCTTCTCAATTGCTATATTTCCCTTTATGAGATAAAAACAGCCTATATTCACCTCCAGTGCCAGTGCCTTTACAGCAATTATGGCACTGGCACTATAAGCGAGAATCAGTATTTTTGTGCTTCTAATTAAAAAAAATATATGTTTTTTCCCATTGTTTTTGCAGTGTGGGATCATGTGGTCTGTTGGCCTCACACTAGTGGGTGCGTTTAGTTGCCTATATTTTCTCAAAGTCAACGTTAGCACAGTTTTGGTCCAATAAATTAGTTGGTTTTTTTTAAAGCATTTTTTAAGTCAATGCCAAGAATAAATAATAAACTGAAGACGCTTGTAAATAAAAGACGGAGGTCCCAATTAGTTAAGATTGACGTTCTGCACACCCACCAGTCTTAATGATTGGGTGATTTGAATTATGATGTGCTGAATTCATTAAGAGGTGCATCCCAATTAATATATTATTAGTCAGCATCTTATCAGTGGTAAGCGCCTCCTTACCAGAAATGTTACTCTATTTAAGAAGTAAGAAATGCTGACACGTCTGCTGAATTTCATGGGTGAGCGCTCCATCCCACCATGTGTCCTCTATGAATAGTCTCAAATTTTTGCACAAAAAAGTGTTTGACACCTCATTTCTGGCATGAGAACTTTGATGCATCAGCCCCTGAAGCTTCTCTTTCTTTTGAATGCATTTCTGGCTTTTGGCTTAAAAAACTGCAGAAAAACCTGAATTTGTGAACACAGTTCAAAGGCGGAGGAAAGTAATCCAGCTCTCCTCATCAGATATCCTTGTAGTTTAGGGCACTAAAGACGTCTTTGGCTGAACGAGGTAACATCAATACAAAAAATTGACTTGTAGGACATCTACGCATTTCAAAAGTAGTGCACCCATAGTCATGATGTCATGTTGAACATGTGGGTGTCGAGAACCGTGTCCAGTTGGCACAGAAGAAGCATGGATCCTAGATATGAGATTCATTTATACAGAAAGAAAGTATGATGCATGTAGACCTCCTTGCATTTTGCCATTAATGCTACTCCAGTCAATATACTCCAGTCAAAGTTCGTCTCACCCCGAGTCACCCCAGCTTTGCCCACTTTGGCAGAGAAACATCAAACCAGTGTAAAAACACAAAAAGTTGCAAAATTTTTGAGCAACTCCGCACTGAAAACATTTTCTGCAACTTTACAAAGTGTTTTGCGACAGATTTCTTTGGTAAAACCTTCGACATATCAGCTCAAGAGACTTCTCTTTAATCAACTTCTTGCTTTTTGCTTAAAAACTACATCAAAAAGCTAAATTTGTGAACACAGTTCAAACCCCCCATATACATTAGACTAAAGTCAGCCAATATCGGTGATTGGCCTACAGTCTAATGTGTAGGATATGTAAGTAAGGATAAGGCTAGGTTCACATTGCGTTAGGGCAATCCGTTTAGCGCTAGCGGATTGCGCTAACGCAATGTATTTGTTGGGGTCGCGTTTAGGGGTCACGTTAACGTCCCCGCTCTCGCAGGTCCCCGATCTGCGAGAGCGGGGAACGGACCTCGGGCGCGCCACGGACGCTGCAAGCAGCGTCCGAGGCGCGCCACAAAAGAACGGCACATCGCTAGCGCGAGCCGAAAAAGGCACGCGCTAGCGATGCGCTTCAGGCAGAAACAACATTGCTGTCAATGGGTGCGCTAACGGACCCGTTGCACGGCGTTAATTGCGACATTTTCGCCGTGCAACGCTGTCCGTTAGCAATCACCCAATAACGCAATGTGAACCTAGCCTAAGGGATAGGGATGAGCGGACCCGTGGAAGTTTGGGTTTGCCTGGTTCCACCGAAACTTTAGTCCAAAGTTTGGTTTGGGTATCTGAACTTGAACCTGAACCCCATAGAAATGAATGGGGACCTGAATTTTGGAGCTAGAAAAGCTCTCTCTCTGTCTCCTCCCCGCACTGTAAAATGGACTTCCAGGAAAAGTCCATATTTGTAGATTGGAACCAGACACTAGGTGTCCGGAACGAACCTCGAACCTCAAAGTCCAGCTTCACTCATCTCTAATATGGGAAAATGTTCCTTGCGTTCCTATTTTGCCAGATGCCTCCGAGATGATGATTCTGAATATTTATCATCAAATCAATATCAATAATAAAGTCTTTATTATCAATATTCATCCTGTAGTTATCATGTAATGCTCATTAAGATTAACAACTGTGCTGGGACTTAGGGCGGCTTCTGCTCAGGACTTTGATTTGGAAATCATTTTGACACCAGTGTTTAGTAAATCCCCACTGAGTAGCCTGATAACAAATGGCTTCATTTTATAATCTCTGCAGCATTTAGCTCTTTGACTTTTTGCAAGACCAAGCTGTACCGCTCCAGAATAGAAATGCCTTCCAAATCCTTCTATATTTAGATTCAGTAATTAATTTTCAGATACGGTAGAGAAGGTGCGACTGGGCTGACTGAGTTTGCAGCCTTCCTCTAATGGTGGCTGTTGAATAAGTTTTATGGTACTGCAAGTTCTTCATGTTCCTCCTAAAATTTCAAATACTTGTTAGTGTGACCTAGTTTTTCCCTTGTCTGGCAAATTATGGCTCCTTTGTGGGGTTTGTTTCTGAGTCATGGCATCTCATGGGAAGAAGTCATTGATCTATTCCATCATGTTAAGCTTTGGAGGACTTGTTATGGCTGACACTAGTTCATGTTACACTTTATTATGGTGCGAAACAAATATGACATATTCAAAAAACTTTTATTATACTGTTTGTATTTCACATTAAATAACACATTTATTTAATTCTTCATCATTTTAGTAGAGTAGAATAATCGTTTTTTCCTTTTTTGCTATTATGGAAATTTTTCACTAGAAATTGCTTATTAAACTAAATCAATTTTATTTTGTGAGAAGATAATTTTTTAATTTTGCTTTTTTTTTTGCATTTTTTTTCTATTTATCAGTTTTTAATTGTAAATTGGACATTCTTGGTTACAAAGGAAAACAGCCCTTGTCTAGACATTGGACAGTTGCAGATCTCATCTGTTCCTGCTAAAAGCCTGAAGTTCTGCTCTGACACCAACCAATAAAGTCCTCTCTGGGCAAAATGAGGGATATGTAGGATAAAAAAAGAGGAGGCAGAACAGATGATAAACAGCTTTGGTCTTCTCTACATCTCCTCTGGGTCCTCCAGTTAGATTGCAGGAACCGGTCCATATCATAAGCCATTAGTGCAGACTAGGGAGCTGCACTGCCAGCTGTCAAAAATAATGAGCAAGTAGTCGAGCAATCGTCATTTTCATTTTTTTTTCATAAATCACATTAAATTAAGAAACTTCATAATATATCTTATCAGAAAAATCTGCTTCTTTCTCCTCCAGAACAAACGCAAACTGAGCGAAGCAGATCATATACACCAAACATGTATATAGAGCGTGGTATATATGCGCTAGAGGAAAGATTGGCAGACCATGTAGAGTAGTACTAGAAACCAAAAAGAACGCCGAACAAGTGGTCAAAGAGTAAACGTGGGACATAAGATGGAAGATAAAACACCTTTATTGAGTAATGGATGGCAATGGATGGCACTACACTATGTTCCAAATTATTATGCAAATGACATTTTTCTCGGATTTTCCTAAATGGTCAGTGCAAATGACAGTCAGTCTAATAAAAGTCATCACCCGTTAGAGTATACATCGAATTTTATTGAAGAAACCTCCCAATGATAACAGTATAATCTCCAAAATGAATAAAAACTCAAAATGCACTGTTCCAAATTATTAGGCACAGTAGTATTTCTAAACATTTGATATGTTTTAAAGAACTGAAAATGCTCATTTGTGGAATTTGCAGCATTAGGAGGTCACATTCACTGAACAAAAAAGCTATTTAACTCCAAAACATCCTAACAGGCCAAGTTACATGTTAACATATGAGCCCTTCATTGATATCACCTTCACAATTCTTGCATCCATTGAACTAGTGAGTTTATGGAGAGATTCTGCTTGTATTTCTTTGCATGAAGTCAGAATAGCCTCCCAGAGCTGCTGTTTTGATGTGAACTGCCTCCCACCCTCATAGATCTTTTGTTTGATGATACTCCAAAGATTCTCTATAGGGTTGAGGTCAGGGGAAGATGGTGGCCACACCATGAGTTTATCTCCTTTTATGCCCATAGCAGCCAATTACTCAGAGGTATTCATTGTCATGCATGAAGATGATTTTGTTCCTGAAGGCACGTTTCTGCTTTTTAGACCATGGAAGAAAGTTGTCAGTCAGAAACTCTATTTACTTTGCTGAGGTCATTTTCACACCTTCAGGAACCTTAAAGGGCCCTACCAGCTGGTTCCCCATGATTCCAGCCCAAAACATGACTCCTCCACCTCCTTGCTGACGTTGCAGCCTTGTTGGGACATGGTGGCCATCCACCAACCATTCTCTACTCCATCCATCTGGACTATCCAGGGTTGCTCGACACTCATCAGTAAACAAGACTGTTTGAAAATTAGTCTTCATGTATGTGTGGGCCCACTGCAACCGTTTCTGCTTGTGAACACTGTTTAGGAGTGGCCGAATAGTAGGTTTATGCACCACAGCAAGCCTTTGAAGGATCCTACACCTTGAGGTTCGAGGGACTCCAGACGCACCAGCAGCTTCAAAGAACTGTTTGCTGCTTTGTAATGGTATTTTGGCAGCTGCTCTCTTAATCCAAAGAATTTGTCTGCCAGAAAACTTCCTCATTATGCCTTTATTTGCATGAACTCTGTCTGTGCTCTGTTTCAGTCACAAATGTCTTTACAGTATGATGATCACTCTTAAGTTTTCGTGAAATATCTAATTTTTTCATACCTTGTCCAAGGAATTGCACTATTTAACGCTTTTCAGCAGCAGATAGATCCTTCTTATTTCCCATATTGCTTGAAACCTGTGACCTGCATAATAATGTGGAACATCATTTTTGAGTAGTTTTCCTTTAATTAGAATCACCTGGAAAACTATTTATCACATGTGTTTAAGATTGATTTCAGTGATTCATTGAGCCCTGAGACACAATACCATCCACGAGTTTATTTGAAAAACAAAACAATTAAATCTTTAAGACACTTAAATCCAATTTGCATAATAATTTGGAACACAGCGTACAAGCAAAAGAGTGCCCACACTTGTGTAGAAACAAAGTACAAATAAAGAAAGATATAATAAAACACCATCAGGGAGGAGTGAACAGGTAATATAATATTATTAGGCATGTGACATATACTGGTTAAAATGGTAGTCCATATCCAAGTATAATACTTATATAACCCATATGTAGAACCAGTGTAAGGAGGAGAACCGAGCCGTGGGTACCTGTCCTATGCCGTGTCCGTAACTGTCGGGGCTGACTCCTCTGTTGTCTGGGGGAAGGAGTAAGAGACCAGACAGACCTTTGCACTTGGAAATAGGGGGTATGGCCAAGCGGCAACAGCCTGAGCGCACACGGAAGCAGTGAGTCTTGGCGGGAACAGGCAGCGCGCAGCACAGAGAGAGAAATACTCCATCCATTGAGCACCGGGGCTGCACCGACCTGCGTCCGTGTACTCCTGCCGTGACCAGCGGGGATTGCAGAGAAAGAAGTGCAGCGTGCCCGGTAATTGGCAGAGAGCGAGGTGCCGTGCGCTTCGTGACCGTGAGTACAGCACACGTGCCACAAAGAGAGAACCGGATACTGGACTGACGTTTGCAGCCCATCTTACCAGCATATACCTTCCATCCCACAGAGGGCTTTGATTGTGCTGCGGCCTTGTTTGCTCCGGTCGCATATGTTCATGGACTAGGGGCTCAGCGGTAGGTACCGGAGACCGACCGCTGCCGTCAGAAGATGGACCGCCGTTAACAATTGAATCTCCTTGGACAAACATCGCTTCTGCCGTTGTCGGCGCTACGAACCCCCCAAGTTGCACCTGCATTTTGAAGAACTCCTGACACGATGAGTGCACAATAGAACTACCGTCACTTTATTAACCCTGCATATCCTTCTCAATTGGACTGCTATTCCCCCGTTTAACCCTTCATCTCCCTGCGAGGAGTTAACCCCCAGTTAAATTAAAACTGTTAAATTTGTTAAACCTTGCTCTGCCTTCTGTCTGTCACTGCATCCCGCAACCTGCTTTTACCAGAATGGGATCAATGTATCATTAATTGCACATTGCCTGGAAAGATTGTATGAGGAATTATTATTTAGAGCCGAGCAGCATAATAAGTAGCTAGGTGCATGAGGAGACAAAAAAACCTACAGCATGTAATAGATATGGAGCGCCCCATCAGGGCCTTGGGGGTTACTCGGTACCGGGTCCTGCGGTTCACAGGGGGATGTCACGGTGGCTGACCCGGTTGGTGGCCCTGGGACGTCCGTATAAAAGGGAAAGGTCTTTAAAGGGATAAGGTTTATGTTCGTGATGCCACCTGTGGTATTCGGTCAGGGTGACTGATGCTGCTTTAAGGGGTCCGCTGGGGTTATGTTATGGCAGCTAGATGGTATACCTTCCCACAGGTGAAGTATATCCCCAGGGCTTCCCAGTATGTAGATGGTGAAAGGTGCAGTGAAGAACGAGGACACAGGATTGCAGTCTCTTTACCTTGTTTACTGTTGGTTGCAGCAGCCACAGTCCAGGGCACCAGATCACAGGGCAGGTAGAATCCGGCCGGTTTTGAGGCAAGTCCAGAGTCCCCTTGTCCAGGTGGAAATAAATAGCCTTCCCTTGCGCTGTAGTGGTGTAGTCCCTTACTGCATAAGCTTCAAATAAGGTCCTCACAGATGTGGTGTTTCTCTCTCTGTCCCCCGTAGTTGGATAGGACAAAACCCGTATGACTGGTGGCTTGAGGCGGTTTATAGGGACTCTAGCATGCCTCAGCCTCTGAGGGGTGCCACTGTGTCTCCTGGGTGTAAGCGCGGACAGGTAACGTGCAATTAGCTGTCCTGCCGGTCTCTGAAGTAAGGCATAGAGGTCCTTACTACCTCGGTGTTCCGGCTACCGACTATCTGTGCCTCAGAAGGAGGCAACCGGCTCGGGGCTGGTCCCCTTCTGGTATCCTCTCCTGTGCTTTGCTTTCCTGCTTGCTCACTGCAATGTATTCTGCTTTCTGAAATTTCTCTTTCTGGGAGCTGCAGCTCTTAGGGCATGCACAGCTCCATGGACCCTCTGTCCTCCTCAGACAGATGTCTGGAACTTTCTAACTTTCCCTACAGACTACCAGTTATATATATATATATATATATATATATATATATATATATATATATATATATATAGATAGATATGGGGAGTCACCTAATAAATAGGATCAGAAGCTCCCCCTGGTGGCCTGGAGTATGAAATGTGTTGCATGTTTGTGATACCTGGATGCAGTTATCCTTCCTTGCCTCCAAACATAGCATCACTCCCCCCTAGAGGAAAGCAATACCACTGCGACGACCAGGACCCTGGGGCGCTGCAGATAGAAAGGGAAGAAGTGAACAACAATAAAAAAAGTCAATGTAATAGCATGGCAAAAGCCATAGAACAATAGTGAGACAAAGCGTGTATAACCATGGTAGTATGATGGAGTGCTATAAACATTGTCACGAGTACAGCATAAGTGTAACATGCAGAGGGCAGGTGTCACAGAGATAATGTCATTGTCATGCCACTGATGGAGAGGATGCACCATGGGAAATTCATCTAAAGAGGTAGTATCCCACTTATGCAACAATGTGAAGATAGTCTGAGCAGATGGCATCAAAAGATAATCATATGTATACAGCAATGTGCGTCCCAAGTGAGAGTGCATGCAAGCTTATGAACTTAAATAAAATCCCCATGAAATGAAATTACCTGATCTGAGGTTCCTGGTACAAGTGCGGCACATACCCTGACAGGCGTTTCAGAACCAAGTCCTTCGTCTTTTTTTGTATTTTGTTTTTACACAAAGGCGGGCACTCTGTTGTGCTGACATCCATTGCCACCCATTACGCAATAAAGTTGTTTTATGTTTCATCTTATGTCCCACATTTACTTTCTCCTCCAGGACTGATCAGTCATTGTCAAAATTCTCAATTCAAGCGTAAAATCTGCCTTCAATAAATAAAGACTTTTCTATTTCTAAAATAGGAGATGAGGAGATGATGGTGACAAAAATGGAAGCTGGCATGTTTAGGCTGGCTGCGCTGTGGAAATGAAGAGCCTTGGGATTCCAAAACAGTTTTTATTAATTCCAATGTGTTTCTGAGCCAGATTGACGCCTTTCTCAAGGTATAAAAACCAAGTGAGGGTTGGTTTTTATACCTTGAGAAAGGCGCCAATCCGGCGCAGAAACACATTGGCATTAATAAAAGTCTTTTTGGAATTCCAAGGCTCTTCATTCCCACAGCGAAGCCAGCCTAAACATGCCAGCTTCCATTTTTGCCACCCATCATCTCCTCATCTCCTATTTTAGAAATAGGAAAGTCTTTACTCACTGTGTTTGTTTGGTGGGGCACTGTGAAGGAATCACATTGTGGGTGAATTTAATTGTATGTAGAGGGTATTCTTTTAGGCTACCATACTGTGTCAGGGCTCTTTGGGGCATCATATTTTGTGTAGGGCATTGTGGATGGTATCATATATATAGGCTATTTTGAGGGAATCACACTGTATTCGGGTAATGCACTTGTCTGAGCATCATACTGTGTATACAGTGTATGGGGGAGCTGAGGGGGCATCACATTTTATGTGGGGGAGCTGTGGGTCATCACACAGTATGTGGGGGCACTGTGGAGGCATTATAATGTGTGTGGGGTAATTATATTGTGTGTGTGGGCACTGTGGGGGAATGAAGCTCTGTAGGTGGGCTCAAAGGGGGCAGCATACTGTGTGAGAGAATACATAATACTGTATCTAGGAAATGCATTCAAGAAGCATCATACTATAGGGGCATTTTGAGGGCCTCCTACCGTTTTAGAGAGGCATTGCAGGGTCATCATTCTACACGGGAATGCATCCTACTGTGTGGTAACCAATAAATGGAAATCACACTGTTTGGGAACAATAAAGACTTTATAAAAGGCACTACTGTTAAGTGAACCACAGCATTCACCATCTCCCTCAAGTTGGATGCAGAAATTGTTGGCATGGAAAGAGAACCCCTGTTTGTCCCACAATATTTTCAAAGGCAACAAAACTCTTCAGCTGTATTGGACCAAAACTTTACAATGTTCATTATAATAGCTTAAAAAGCTTCAGGTAGATGAATAAGGACTTGCAGCAGAATGCCTGTGTCTGCCTCTAGCTCCTCCCTCCTCCTAACCCTCCAGAAAGGCCATACTGGGCCCCTGGCCATAAGGGGAGGCCGACATGACAGGTTGACGTGGGAAGATAGGGAGCTGACAGGGCAATGGGGTTTTTAAGTTTTTCCCTAATGGGGTTAATATTACATGCTGGGAGGGGTAATGGGTTTAGTTATAGAAGAAGGAGGAGTTGGTGGAGGAGTTACGGGGGGACATTGTAAGAGGGGGCAGACATCTTAGTAGAGCAACCATTTTGAGTACGCACCTTTGTGACAAGAAGCTGTGAGGTACTTCTGGGATGGAGGTTGAGGCTCTGCTGCAGCCTTTGTGGGCCACAGCGGGGACACTTGGCGCCAGATATTTGCAGGCTTCAATCAACAGCCTGCTACAGGGGTCGGTGGCCAGAGCTTCCCAGGCTCCTCTGGACGGGCGCCGGCTGCTGAAGTCTAGGCCTCCGGCGCGCTTAAGCCCTGATGTCACCCCCGGGTCCGGCACCGAAATAGGAGCCCCTCCGGTGTTGGAAACGCAGGCACTAGTCCAGTGGCCTCATGTCACACTGCCGCGAGAAATCCTGCTGAGCGGCGGGGCCTGCAGCAGGGAGAGGAGTTGGCCTCCCCCTCACCTTCAGCGAGACAGCGTAGGAGGCCAGGGCATCAACAGCATTGGCTCCATGGGTCCCTGCACAGATGGCTGCCTCAGCATCAGACGTGGGCCTGAGGTCTGTGGGACAGGGAGACCCAGGGGCTCTGGATTCATTGACTTCTAGTTCCAGGATGCTGGATCTTCGGCTGCTGGGTTCACAGCGCCCAGGCAGCTAGGTGAGATTGATCATAATTTTCTTTTTAACTCTTGCTTAGCTTCTCCAGAGTTTAGAACTCAGAATGCGATTTTGGGGTGGGTTAGCGGGGGTATGGGGTTAATTTTGAATGACCTGTGGGATATAGCTATTTTATGGGGGTCGAGGATGCAAAGGGGGGTGTCGCCGTCATCTGCCTGGTTAGGGAATTCTAACATGGTATTGGGGTCTGGGAGTGCATCTGAAATATCTGGGACTTATGGCAGTGCAGGGGTTGGGATTGGTGTTACAGCTTCTTCAGTAGGTAGTGGCGTGGCATCTAGGGCTACCACGCCAGCCGACGAACCAGGGCAGGGCAAGGGGAGGTTGCAGCTTTTGATAAAGAAAAAGAAGATATGGTACATCTAGATGATGTGGCTAGAGGGGAAGTGTACGTGTGTTTTGAGGGACCACTGGGGGTCCATTTAAAACAAGAAACGAGGGAAAAGATTTGGAAGGGAGAATACATAGTACATACATAGTACATAGTTATTAAGGTTGAAGGAAGACTGTAAGTCCATCTAGTTCAACCCATAGCCTATCCTAACATGCCCTAACATGTTGATCCAGAGGAAGGCAAAAAAAAACCCATGTGGCAAAGAGTAACTCCACCATGGGGAAAAAAATTCCTTCCCGACTCCACATACGGCAATCAGACTAGTTCCCTGGATCAACGCCTTATCAAGGAATCTAGTGTATATACCCTGTAACATTATACTTTTCCAGAAAGGCATCCAGTCCCCTCTTAAATTTAATTAATGAATCACTCATTACAACATCATATGGCAGAGAGTTCCATAGTCTCACTGCTCTTACAGTAAAGAATCCGCGTCTGTTATTATGCTTAAACCTTCTTTCCTCCAGACGTAGAGGATGCCCCCTTGTCCCTGTCTCAGGTCTATGATTAAAAAGATCATCAGAAAGGTCTTTGTACTGTCCCCTCATATATTTATACATTAAAATAAGATCACCCCTTAGTCTTCGTTTTTCCAAACTAAATAGCCCCAAGTGTAATAACCTATCTTGGTATTGCAGACCCCCCAGTCCTCTAATAACCTTGGTCGCTCTTCTCTGCACCCGCTCTAGTTCAGCTATGTCTTTCTTATACACCGGAGACCAGAACTATGCACAGTATTCTAAGTGTGGTCGCACTAGTGACTTGTATAGAGGTAAAATTATGTTCTCCTCATGAGCATCTATTCCTCTTTTAATGCATCCCATTATTTTATTTGCCTTTGTAGCAGCTGCCTGACACTGGCCACTGAATATGAGTTTGTCATCCACCCATATACCCAGGTCTTTTTCATTGACTGTTTTGCCCAGAGTTTTAGAATTAAGCACATAGTTATACATCTTATTACTTCTACCCAAGTGCATGATCTTACATTTATCCCCATTAAAGCTCATTTGCCATTTATCAGCCCAAGCTTCTAGTTTACATAAATCATCCTGTAATATAAAATTGTCCTCCCCTGTATTGATTACCCTGCAGAGTTTAGTGTCATCTGCAAATATTGAAATTCTACTCTGAATGCCCCCTACAAGGTCATTAATAAATATGTTAAAAAGAAGAGGGCCCAATACTGACCCCTGTGGTACCCCACTGCTAACCGCAACCCAGTCCGAGTGTGCTCCATTAATAACCACCCTTTGTTTCCTATCCCTGAGCCAGCTCTCAACCCACTTACACATATTTTCCCCTATCCCCATTACTCTCATTTTATGTAACAACCTTTTGTGTGGCACCGTATCAAAAGCTTTGGAAAAGTCCATATACACTACGTCCACTGGGTTCCCTTGGTCCAGTCCGGAACTTACCTCTTCATAGAAGCTGATCAAATTAGTCTGACATGAACGGTCCCTAGTAAACCCGTGCTGATACTGGGTCATAAGGTTATTCCTCTTCAGATACTCCAGTATAGTATCCCTTAGAATGCCCTCCAGGATTTTACCCACAGTAGAGGTTAAGCTTACTGGCCTATAATTACCGAGTTCAGTTTTTGCCCCTTTTTTGAATATTGGCACCACATTTGCTATACGCCAGTCCTGTGGTACAGACCCTGTTATTATGGAGTCTTTAAAGATTAAAAATAATGGTCTATCAATGACTGTACTTAGTTCCTGCAGTACTCGGGGGTGTATCCCATCCGGGCCCGGAGATTTGTCAATTTTAGTTATTTTTAGACGCCGCTGTACTTCCTGCTCGGTTAAGCAGGTGACATTTAATGGGGCATTTTTATCACTAGTCATTTTGTCTGCCATGGGATTTTCTTTTGTAAATACTGATGAAAAAAAGTCATTTAGCATATTGGCTTTTTCCTCATCCTCATCCACCATTTCACCCAGACTATTTTTAAGGGGGCCAACACTGTCATTTTTTAGTTTCTTACTATTTTCTTTGTTGCCACTAGAACGCTTTAATTTAGATAGGGTTAGAAGGGAGGATTCTAAAAGGGAGGATGAGGAGAAAAGGAGGTATCGGTTAATACCAAAAACCTTCTCCACTTCTACACTTGTAACCTTCTCCAATTGGTTACAAGTGTTTGCCATTTTGGCCAGTGTAATTGGGGAAAAGGCACCCGAAAATTTTTCTGGTCTTTTCTGTTATTTGGATGCTGCAGGTGAAGCGTACCGGGTTTACAGAGGGCAAGAATGGTTGAGGTATGATGAGCAGTTTCGTCAACGGAAAGCGGTTAGGCCTAGTATTCGATGGGACCACAAGGATATAGCTTTATGGATGAGGGTGATGGTTCCATCTCGGTTAGGTCAAACTAGTCAGCCTTTTTGAGGGGGAACTGGTGGTTTGGGACAGTCAGGACACTCGGTGGTTATGCAGAAGGGACTGTGTTTTTCCTTTAATGAAGCAGCATCCAAATTCGGGAACAAATGCAAATTTAAACATGAATGCTCAGCTTGCGGGGGCACACACAGAGCGGCAAAATGCTTCAAGGGAGGTAAATTAAAAGGGGGGGACTCAGCTGAAAAAAGGGGAGACACCAGTTAAGTTAGAGGCGATGGAGGATTTTCTGACTAGATACCCAGATGCATCAGCAGCTAACTTGTTGAGGGAGGGTTTTAGAGATGGTTATAAAATCCGTTCGTTGAGCAAAAAGTTTGTTTGTTCAGAAAGAATTTAAAATCAGCTTTACAGTTTCCTGGGGTGGTATCGGAGAAATTACAGAAGGAAGGCACTTTGGGTAGAATGGCAAGCCCATTTGCTACAGCTCCTACTAGTAATTTGAGGGAGTCACGGCTTTGAGTGGTACCAAAAAAGGAACATAATAAATTCAGGTTGATCCATCATTTATCTTTTCCAAAAGGGGCGTCCGTGAATGACGGGATCGATCCGCAATTGTGCTCAGTTCACAACACGTCGTTTGATGCGGCGATAGAGTGGGTACGGTTGTGTGGAAGAGGGGCATGGCTGGCAAAAACTGATATAGAGGCAGCTTTTTGTCTGTTGCCGATACACCCAGAAAGTATGCACTTGTTGGGCTGTTTTTGGAAAGGGGGTTCTTTGTTGATCGGTGTCTTCCAATGGGTTGTTCGCTTTCTTGCGCCTATTTTGAAATATTTAGCATGTTTTTAGAGTGGGTGGTTAAGGATGTTTTGGGTTTGGCCTTCCGTATACACTATCTTGATGACTTTTTGTTTATTGATCTGGCTCAAGCCGTTGATTGTTCGATTTTGTTGTGAACAATGGAAAGTGTGGCTAAGAGATTCGGCATCCCCTTGGCAGCAGAAAAAACGGAGGGGCCACGAACGTCTTTGAGTTTCTTGGGAATTGAAATTGACACTGTGGCGATGGAGTGCAGATTACCTGACGATAAGGTAATCGCTTTGCGGAAAGAGGTTGCGAAGGTGGGCAGTTCACAAGAAGATGACGCTGCGTAATTTACAATCCTTATTGGGCAAATTGAATTTTTCCTGCAGGATTATGCCGATGGGGCATGCCTTTTGTTGTCGTTTATCTTTGGCAATGGTTGGGGTGAAGTCCCCTGTACATTTCATTAGATTGAAAAAAGAGTTAAAGGAGGATTGGAAGGTGCGGGCGAATTTTCTTGAAGGTTAGAACAGCAGGTCTTTGTGGATTCAACCGGCGGTTGATGCGGAAACACTGGGTTTCGTTGTAAAGGTTGACAAAAGGTGCAGCTTTGTTTTGTTTTTTCAAGGGAGCTGGTTGGTAACGGAATGGCCTCGAGTTTGGTTTGAACATGGTTTAACGGTGAATTGGATTTTGCGTTATATATTTCCTACAGTGGTGGCGTTGTCTTTATGGGGGGAGAAGGTTAGAGACAAAAAGATTTGCTTTCCATGTGAACACACGGAAGTAGTGACAACCTTAAATACATTATCGGCACCGACGTCAGCGTTAGTGAAAGTGCTGCAACACTTGTCTTTTTAGGTTTGAAATTTAATCTGTGGATTGTGTCTGAGGTGAAGTTACCATCGTTTGATCCTATTGCTGACGCTCTTTTTCAATTACAGTGGGAGCGATTTCGGGAATTGGCACCACGAGCGAAGGCATTGGGCTTGGAGTGTCCAGCGGAGTTGTGGAACCTGCCCTGCGGGCTGTGAGGGATTTGTTCTCCAGATCGCTGTCTGAAGGATTATGACTGCAATATGATCAGGCTTAGAGTTTGTCGGAACCGTGGAGGGCTTCCTTAAGAGATGGAATGGAGGATGAGTTTAGTCTATTGTTGGTGTTAGGACATTATTTGGAGTTAGGTTGGTCTGTTGTGAAGATGAATAAGTTTTTAGCGGGCTTGTGTTTTGACTTCAAGGTCAGAGGTCTTAAAGATGAAACAAAATCATTCTTGGTACGTCAATTGGTAAGGGGTTGTAAAAAAGGGTGGAAGGCAGTTGATGGTAGACGTCCCGTGTCTTTTGAGGTATTGCTGACTATTGGGGGGCAGCTACCGGGGGTGTGCTTTTCCGATTGGGAAGTTGATTTATTTAAAGCGGCTTTTACATTGGCCTTTTTCGGGGCTTTTCGGCTGGGAGAACTGATTAGCCCCTCTAGGTGCAAGAACGGCGGTTTGTTAAGAGAGGATGTGGATGTTTGCGAAGATGGATGTGTTTGGGAAGGGTTGTAAAGTGGTACTATTTCGGCTAGAAGACTCTCCGCTATGCCCGGTGGCTTGTGTTAGAACTTTTATGAGTAGGGGTGGAATTCTGAATGAACCGTTATTGGTGCACGCAGATGGCTCTTTCTTGTCGCGTTTTCAATTCATCACAGTATTTAGATGTTGTTTGGAAGCAGGGGGCATTTCGGCGAAAGATTACAACGGACATTCTTTCCGGATTGGGCCAGCGACAGAAGCAGCCAGATTGGGTTTGGGGGATGAGATGGTGAAGAGGATTGGGCGTTTGGAATCGGCAAGGTTTTGGTCATACATTTGTGCCAATTTGTTATAATATTATTAGCCTGGATTAAGTAGTTGGTTTTGATTAAAATAAATAGGTATTGTCATTTTTCCTTTTCTTTTATTTCAGAGGATGGTTAGAGACTTGTTTGGATAATGGGGCACTCGTTCATGATGTTCTGGGATGCGTTGATGACAGCGGTCCGCCCGGATGGGTGGCAGCTAGGCATTTCGCGGGAGTCGGTAACTATATGTTGGATCTGTAAAAGGGGTATGGTCTGGAAGCCATGGTTACCCGAATTTCACCGCTTTGTTCGCTTGGACCGCGCGCCGGAGGTGGTGGTTATTCATTTGGGGATGAATGACTTATGAAAAAAAAGCCTTGCAGAGAGTTGATAAAAGACTTTAAATTTGACATGTTGAGGCTATGGGCCATGTTTCCGAAGGTCTTGGTAGTCTGGTCAGATATTATTCCCCATAAGGTTTGGAGAGGCGCCCAGTCTGTGGATGGGATTAATAGGGCAAGGATTAAGGTCAACAAAGCGATATCTCGTTTCATGGCGCGGAATGGTGCAGTGGTAGTAAGACATGTGGATTTGGAGTCAGGTGAAAAAGGATTTTGGAGAATAGATGGTGCTTACTTAAATGTGGTGAGCATGGATATGTGGTGTCTGGCTATTCCTGATGGCGTAGAAACTGGCCTTAAAGTATGGGGGGACATAAATGTTTAAGGTGTCAGAACATTTATGTTGGTGGCGGGGGGAGGGTCTTCGAAGTTGGTGGAATGTGGAAAAGGCAGATTGGTGGTGGGGGGAATCTTGAAAGGTCCTGGACTCCCCCTGGGGGAATTTAATTGGACAGGGTTTGCTTGGATAATCCCGTTGAGGAGATACTTAGGGGACTCGTGGACGGGTCTTTTGGTTTGTCCAGATTAGTCATTATCTGCCTCTGAGCTGGTGCATAGTGGCTGGGGGTAAGACTTAACCAGAGGGGTCAAAAGTTGGGATTTGGATATTTGAGGCTGTTGGATCGCCCCCAGGCGCAGGGCAGTGGGGTACTCGGTACCGGGTCCCTCTGTCTCGGTTCTGGGGATGTCACGGTGGCCCGACCCGGTCCGTGGCCTTGCTAAGGGGCGCCCAATTAAAGGATGTAGTTTGTCAAGTGTTCGTGACGCCACCTGTGGTGTTCGGTCAGGATGACCGATGCTGCTAGGGGTCCGCTGGGGTGATGGAATGGCAGCTAGATGGTGTACCTCACCACAGGTGAAGTATGTCCCCAGGGCTTCCCAGATATGTAGGTAGTGATGGTGGACGTTGTAAGGCGCGATGAATAACGAGGACACAAAGGTTGCAGTCTCTTTACCTTTTACTGAAGACTTCAACGTCCACAGTCCAGAGCACTGTTCACAGGGCTGGCTGAATCCGGCCGGTCCGAAGGCACATCCAGAGTTTCCTTTGCAGGTGGAAATCAGTAGACTTCCTACTAGCGCCTGTGTGTTGAAGTACCTCCCTGATGAGCACCACGGGATAGTCCTCTCAACTGTCGTGTATGTTTCTATTTCTCTCTCTCCGTCCCCCAGATGGTATGGATAGGACGACCCATATGACGGGGTAGGCCTGGAGCTATTTTATAGGGACCCAAGAGACGCCCCTCTCCCACAATTTGCCTCCTTTGTCTTCATTAGGTTAAAGGTTGGGCAGCCAACTTGGAATTAACTGTCCTGCCGTTGTTTGAAGTAATGCGTAGAGCCTATTACTCCCTCGGTGTTCCGGCCACCGGCTACACGCCTCAGAAGGATGTTGCCGATCTTAAGGCAGGACTCCTCCTGGTATTATCTCCTTGTGCTGTGATCTCGTTTCTCACTTCTCCACAATATACTTTGCTTCTTGTCCTTTCTTAGGATGCTGCCGCAATGAGGTGCAGGCGCAGCTCTGTAACGTTCTATCTCTTGCTATGTCTCTGTCAGGATCCCACCCCTGACAGGGACCTCTGTCTACAGCTCTGATGTTCCTCCTTCTCCCTCTGTCTGCCTGACAGGTCTTCTCTGGGTCGAACCCAGGTAGCTTTCTGACTAACTTCCTATCCAACCCCCAGTTTTACCCGAGTGTGAGGAGTGGCCTAATAGATAGAACCCTTTGCTCCCCCTGGTGGTTGGAGTGTGAAGTGTAGTGTGTGACTGTGATACCTGGTCAGGTGAACTCCTTTAGTACCATCAGACATACCATCACTGCCCCTAGTGGAAGAGTGACAAAACTGCAACGACCAGGACTCTGGGGCGCTGCGCTTACATTGTTGGGGCTTGGAGGACCACCACCCTTTACTCGGGAGGTTATCGTTTTGATATGTTTTGTATTCAATGTTAATAAAGGCTGCTGTGGCCATTTAAATCCAATATGTCTAATGTGTTCATTGGGTGGATTTTGCTTAGTGTTAAGTGATTGGACCTTTTAGTCTTTTGTTAAGAAGTGGAAGATCAAGGGGTCGTTATTGAAGGTCACCTGAGTAACATATACCCTTATGTCAAGAAAGGCCGTACTGGAACCCCGGCCTTAAGGGGAGGCCGACATGACAGGTTGACGTGGGAAGATAGGGAGCTGACAGGGCTATGGGGTTTTACAATTTTTCCCTAATGGGGTTAATATTACATGCTGGGAGGGGTAATGGGTTCAGTTATAGAAGAAGGCGGGGTTGGAGGAGGAGTTACGGGGGGACATTGTAAGAGGGGGCAGACATCTTAGTAGAGCAACCATTTTGAGTACCCACCTTTGTGACAAGAAGCTCCCACCCACCCTCCCCTTTTTTACTTGAGGATCAGGCCACGGGTGTGTTTATAAGGAACACCCCCTTTTTCTTTATTGAAAGGGGCTTTAAGGGCATTATAGTTAAAGGAACCTATGTTTCATATAATAATCATGGCAGTGCGGCGGGGGGAGGGTCCTCGAAGTTGGTAGAATGTGGAAATGGCAGATTGGTGGTGGGGGGTCCTGAAAGGTCCTGGACTCCCCCTGGGGGAATTTAATTGGACGAGATTTGTTTGGATAATCTCATGGAGGAGATACCTAAGGGACTCGTGGATGGGTCTTTTGGTTTGGCCAGGTTAGTCATTATCTGCCTCTGAGCTGGTGCATAGTGGCTGGGCGTAAGACTTAACTAGAGGGGCCAAAAGTTGGGATTTGGATTTTTGAGGCTTACATTGTTGGGGCTTGGAGGACCACCCCCCTTTCCTCGGGAGGTTATTGTTTTGATATGTTTTGTATTCAATGTTAATAAAGGCTGCTGTGGCCATTTAAATCCAATATGTCTAATGTGTTCATTGGGGGGGATTTTGTTTAGTGTTAAGAGATTGGACCTGTGTCAGATTGTCCACTCTGTCAGTAATGAGAAAATCTGTCTCTGAATATAAATTTTACCCCTATTTAGTGAATGAATAATCTGCTCAGGAGGAGAAAGAAGCAGATTTCTCTGATAAGATATATTAGGCCTGTTTCACATTTGCGGTTGTGTCCGCAGCGTTTCTTCCTCAATAATCCGCATGCGTTGTGTATTCCTATATTTAACATTAGGGACGCAAGTGTCTGCGTTTGATTGCGTTTTGGCGCGTTTGACGACGCATGCGTCGTTTTGTCATCTGCGGTTTGGCGTGGTAAATGCTACATGTAGTAATTTTAGAGGCGTCAATTTGCCGACTAGAAACGTATGCGGTTGTTAGCGGAAGAAATGCGCCAAAAAATGCATTGCTGTCTATGTGAACGCATGCAGCCGCAAAGCACATGCGTTTGCTTGCGTTCGTGAACGCATGCGTTGCACCAGAGAAAAACATGTCTAGACACTGATTAGCCACCCCCCACATACAAGGTGATAAAGGGAGGGAG
The DNA here is from genome assembly GCF_051348905.1 of Ranitomeya variabilis. Lineage (NCBI taxonomy): Eukaryota > Metazoa > Chordata > Amphibia > Anura > Dendrobatidae > Ranitomeya > Ranitomeya variabilis. The sequence continues at coordinate 490,453,211 of NC_135233.1, read as the reverse complement.
TGGACAGTTGCAGGTCACTACTCAGCAGACAGAGAAGCTTTCCAGACGCAGCAGAGCAGACACAGGAAGGAATCTACACTCAGAACAATGTGAGTATATCCTAGCCAATACCTTTATTTTCTATTTTCTGTCTCTACATGTCCTAATTTCTTCCATTTCTTTCTTTCTGCATGCATCAGAATGTCTTTTTCTGATGAGGAGCAACGTCCTGGGCCTTCTGAAGCCGAACATGTCAGTGAAGTGAGTACTCACCTCCTCAGATAATGGTAAGTATTCACTGTCACATCTACACATATGACAATTTTTTTTTTCCTTTTTTTAGAGGACTTCTACTGTGGCAGAGGGTGGGCAGGAGCAGCGGGGTCACAGTCGAGTGTCAAGGCGGCAGCGTGTAAGTATACCTGGCTGACTGTTTACTGTTTACTGTATCCTCACTTTAGTATTCTTGAATCTTCCTTTCTTTACTTCCCTCTTTCTTTACAATTTTCTTCTGGACTCCTTTTTTATCTTGACTTTCCTTATTCATGCCATTTCTCAGCCTCTGTTTTCTTTCTTTTCCTTATGTTAATGTATACAACATTTAATGTCTTCATTTATGTTTTAGGTTCCAGAATGGGATGAGGACCTCATTGACAACGATATCCTCATCTCCCTGGTCCATCAGCGAGTCCCGTTGTGGGACACCCGGGTTCCACAGCACTCGGACAACGTGACGATCCGGCGCCTATGAGTGAAGTGGCCAGAGCGATGTGGGATGGCTGGGACAACGCCCCGACTCGGGTCCGAACTGCATTTTGTAAGTATTGCAATGCAGTGTGAAGCAGCAGAGACCTTGGCCGTGCTCACACAACTGTGTGTGATGAGAGAATCTCTCAGGAGTTTCTCTCATCACACACAGTTATGTGAGCACGGCCAAAAGTACATTGTCTAACCATTATGTTTTGTTTTTTCAACAGTGCTCAAAGTCAAAACACGTTGGCGTTCGATGAAGGACCACTTCAACAAGGACCTGCGTCAAGAGAGCCGTGTTCCCAGTGGTTCTTGTTGGCATATGCAACAGATTAGGACTTATTATAAGTGAAAGGAGGACTTTATACTAACCAGACAGCAGATGGCGATCGTGTGTAAAGTTATATACTTGCTGTAATGTGGGGAGTGAAGCTCTCAGTTGTTGGTTGTTTTTCTTACTTCCTGATTATTCCTTCTTCTTCATGAATGTATATGCCTCAGTGCACGGATTATGTGACACTGAATTGTATCTCATGTTTATCCAGTATGAAGTAAATACTGTTTACTCAAGATATCTTGCTGATTGAAGCTCTCGTAACTAAAGCGTGACTGCAAGAAGACGCACTCTGCAACAGGTTATGGGCCCAGGCACCCCAGACACTACAGGTCTGCACTACAAGGCAGCAGGATCCTGGTTTATAACCCCAGATAACATCGGAGCACACAGATAAGCTCTGTAAACAAAAGGAAATCCAGATACAGAGTGACAGAGGAATTCATGATCCCAGGAGCTGGTCATACAGGAGAATATCTTCAGTACAACTCTCTAAACAAGTAAGGGTACCGTCACACAGTGCCATTTTCATCGCTACGACGGTACGATTCGTGACGTTCTAGCGATATCGTTACGATATCGCAGTATCTGACACGCAGCAGCGATCAGGGACTCTGCTGAGAATCGTACGTCGTAGCAGATCGTTTGGAACTTTCTTTCGTCGCTTGATCACCCGCTGACATCTCTGGATCGTTGTGTGTGACACCGATCCAGCGATGTGTTCGCTTGTAACCAGGGTAAACATCGGGTAACTAAGCGCAGGGCCGCGCTTAGTAACCCGATGTTTACCCTGGTTACCAGCGTAAACGTAAAAAAAACAAACAGTACATACTCACATTCCGGTGTCTGTCCTCCAGCGTCTCAGCTTCTCTGCACTGTGAGCGCCGGCCAGCCGGAAAGCGAGCACAGCGGTGACGTCACCGCTCTGCTTTCCGGCTATGGTGCTTACACAGTGCAGAGAAGCACAGCGCCGGGGGACAGACACCGGAATGTAAGTATGTACTGTTTTTTTTTTTTTTTACGTTTACGCTGGTAACCAGGGTAAACATCGGGTTACTAAGCGCGGCCCTGCGCTTAGTAACCCGATGTTTACCCTGGTTACCCGGGGACTTCGGCATCGCTCCAGCGCCGTGATTGCAAAGTGTGACCGCAGTCTACGACGCTGGAGCGATAATCATACGACGCTGCGACGTCACAGATCGTGCCGTCGTAGCGATGAAAATGGTACTGTGTGACGGTACCCTAAGACTATATAAAGATGATGAGTAACACAGAACTGAAATTTACAGTAGCTAAACTGAATAGTGAAAATTATCAGTTATGGAAATTCAAAGTAGAGATTTTGTTATCTAAGGATGATCTATGGGAAGTAATTGTTACAGCAAGACCAGATCAAGATAATCAGACATGGGATAAAAAGAATATGCAAGCTAAAGCCACCATTAGCTTATTAGTGGATGATGCTCAATTAATACATATAAGAAATGAAGAAACAGCTAAGGGAATGTGGGAAGCATTAAGAAAACTGTATGAAAGACCTAGCTTGAATCACAAGTTATTTTTATTAAGAAAGCTGTACAGTATGAGATTGAGTGCAAATGACGATATGCAGAAGCACATATTCTCAATGATGGAAGTGATATCACAGCTAAGATCTATTGGTGAAGATGTTAAAGAAAGTCATGTAGCAGCTATATTGTTGTGCAGTTTACCAGATTCATATACAGCCTTGATAAATGCCCTTGAGACGAGACCAGAAACTGACATTACATTAGATTTTGTGAAAACAAGACTAATAGATGAATATCAGAGAAGAAAAGAACAAAGAAATGATTCTTCTACTGAAAAGGATAGTGAAAACGCTCTTAAAGCTACAGAATTCAAAAAACCCTATAATAAAGAGACAAGAGAATGCTTCAGATGTAAGAAAAACGGTCATTTAAAGAAAGACTGTACCATATGGAAAGCAGAACAACAAACATTACAACATAAAAAGCATACACAGAAAGTAAAAAACACAATTTCCGATTCATGTGAGAATAATTGGAATGGCACATTTAAAGTAACAGACAAGAAATCATCACTTGGTTGGTTTATTGATTCAGGAGCAACGAGTCATATGATAAGTGACAAGAATTTCTTTACTGATCTTGATTTAGATAAGAAAGAAGCCATTTATCTTGCAGATGGAAGCAAAATAACCGCAGAAGGTGTCGGACAAGGTATGCTAAATTGTTCAAACAAGTTCGGGCAAGATTCAAAGATACTTGTTCAGGATGTGTTGTATGTTCCAAAATTGGAAGGTGGATTATTATCTGTGAAACGTTTAACAGCAAAAGGACTTAGGGTATGTGCACACGTCCGGATTTCTTGCAGAAATTTCCTGAAGAAAACCGGAAATTTTCTGCAAGAAATCCGCATTTTTTTTGCGTTTTTTTTCCGTTTTTTTCGCGTTTTTTTAGCATTCTGCAAGCGTAATTAGCTTGCAGAATGCTAAAGTTTTCCAAGCGATCTGTAGCATCGCTTGGAAAACTGACTGACAGGTTGGTCACACTTGTCAAACATAGCGTTTGACAAGTGTGACCATCTTTTTACTATAGATGCTGCCTATGCAGCATCTATAGTAAAAGATAGAATGTTTAAAAATAATAAAAAAAATTAAAAAATGGTTATACTCACCTGCAGGCATCCGTTCCTATAGATGCCGTTGTGGTTCAGGACCTTCCATGACGTCGCGGTCACGTGAGCGGTCACATGACCGGTCTCGACCAATCACAAGACAGTGACGTCATCGCAGGTCCTTCACCGCACACCAGCTTTAGAAACCGAAGCGGCAGCATACAGCGGAGAGGCGGGAAGACATCGAAGGTGAGTATATCACTATTTTTTATTTTAATTCTTTTTTTTACCAATTATATGGTGCCCAGTCCGTGGAGGAGAGTCTCCTCTCCTCCGCCCTGGGTACCAACCGCACATAATCTGCTTACTTCCCGCATGGTGTGCACAGCCCCGTGCGGGAAGTAAGCAGATCAATGCACTCCTAGGTGTGCGGAATCCCCTGCAATTCTGCATTTTAATGAACATGTTGCTTTTTTTTCCGCGATGCGATTTTTTCGCGTAAAAAAAGGCTACATTTGCACACAAAATGCGGAATACACTGAAAATAATGGGAGGCATATGTTAGCGTTTCTTTCACGTTTTTATCACGTTTTTATAGCGAAAAAACGCGAAAAAAACGCGAAAAATACTGAACGTGTGCACATGGCCTTACAGTGAAATTCAAAGACAATGAGTGTGCAATTATTGCAGGAAACAAGGTGATAACCAAAGTCAAGGCAGATGAACAATTATATCATTTTGACACACCAAAGGAACAGATGAAGGTATGTACACATGATCACAAAAACTGTATTCACATGTGGCATAGACGTCTAGGACATAGACACCCTGACAGTATAAGGGAACTACCATAAGATGTGAATGTTGTATAAAATCCAAAGCCACAAGGATATCTATTCCAAAAGAAAGTGAGATGAAAAGCGAAAGACCACTTGATTTGGTGCATACTGACGTATGTGGACCCATGAAAGTGACTACATCAGGAGGCAATAGATACATGTTGACTTTTATAGACGATTACTCAAGATACACAGTCACATACTTAATTAAAAACAAAAGTGAAGTTTTTGATAAACTTGTAGACTATGTAACAAGATCAAGTAAAAAATTTCAAAGGAAGCCAATTGTCATCAGAAGTGATAATGGAGGTGAATTTACAGGTCACAGAATAGAAGACTACTTAAGACAAAATGGAATAGAACACCAGAAAACGGTTCCATACACACCTGAACAAAATGGAGTAGCAGAAAGAAAAAACAGAACTCTAACAGAAATGATAAGATGTATGCTGACAGATTCCAAACTACCAGAGAAATATTGGGGTGAGGCAGCAATGACAGCTACATATCTACAGAACCGACTTTTTTCCAGAAAACTGACGAAAACTCCATATGAACTGTGGCAAGGTATGAAACCAAGTGTCAGCCATTTAAAAGTTTTTGGATGTAAAGTTTTTATATTCATTCCAACAGAAAAACGTTCCAAACTTCAAAACAGATGCATGGAAGGAATATTTGTTGGATATAGTGAAAATTGCAAAGGATACAGAATCCTAGATCCCAAAACAGACAGAGTTACGGTGAGTAACAGTGTGACATTCATCGAAGATTTAAATGAAGACATTATGATTTCAGTTGAAACAAAAAATGAGAAAACCAACAGTGACACAACTGAAGAAATATCTGATGAGAAAGATGCAGAAATTAATGAAGAACAAAATACTGAAAGTGAGGAATCACAACTACAAACAAACACAGAACCAAGACGTTCAATGAGAGAGAACAAAGGAAAACCACCAAAACGTCTCTCATACAAGACAAGCACAAGAAAAATCTATGAGCCTACCTCTTGGGAAGACATATCTAATCTTCCTGTAGAAGAAGCTAATAAATGGATAGAAGCAACAGAAACAGAAATTAAATCCATGCAAGATTCAAATACATGGACACTAACAGATTTACCAGAAGGAAGAAAAACAATAGGATGTAAATGGATTTTTAAAGTTAAATACCAAACAGATGGCACAGCTGAAAGATACCGAGCAAGACTCGTAGCTAAAGGGTATTCTCAAAAATATGGAGAAGACTATGATGAGACATTTGCTCCAGTTGTCAAACACACTACAATAAGAACTTTACTTACAGTTGCAGCAATGAAACAGATGCAACTGAGACATCTGGATGTAAAGACAGCTTTTCTGAATGGAGATTTAACGGAAGACATTTATATGGAAAAACCTCCAGGATTCAAAGATGAAAGAAATCCAAACAAAGTTTGTAAACTACAGAAAAGCATATATGGTTTAAAGCAAGCAGCTAAAGCGTGGAATAACAAAATCACGGAAGTACTTACAAATGAAAAATTTCAAAGAAGCAAAGCTGATCCATGCTTATACACAAAAAGGCTGAGTAATAGATGGATTTATATACTCATATATGTAGACGACATTTTGATTTGTTTTGAACAAGAAAGGGATAACGAAAACATTCTAAAAATCCTGAAGCAACATTTCAAAATCAAAGACTTGGGAAATGTAAAACAATATCTAGGAATACAGGTAGAAAGAGAAGAAGACGGAAGTTTCCTACTGAATCAAAATCACATGATTGAAGACATAACAGAAAAATTTGGATTAAAGGATGCAAAAACAGTAAAGTCTCCAATGGAAACTAATTATCTCAAAGAGATGAACAGTGAAAAATATATGCTACCAAATAATGAAGAATAGTGTTGAGCGATACCGTCCGATACTTGAAAGTATCGGTATCGGAAAGTATCGGCCGATACCGGCAAAGTATCGGATCTAATCCGATACCGATACCCGATACCAATACAAGTCAATGGGACTCAAGTATCGGACGGTATCCCTGATGGTTCCCAGGGTCTGAAGGAGAGGAAACTCTCCTTCAGGCCCTGGGATCCATATCAATGTGTAAAATAAAGAATTAAAATAAAAAATAGGGATATACTCACCCTCCGACGCAGCCTGGACTTTACCGCCGTAACCGGGAGCCGTTGTACCTAAGAATGCGCGCTTGAAGGGCCTTAGATGAGGTCACTGCGCTCTGATTGGTCCGTAGCGGTCGCGTGACCGCTACGCGACCAATCACAAAGCAGTGACGTCACCTAAGGTCTTTCAAGCGCTTGAAATACCTTAGAAGACGTCCGCAGCTTCTGATTGGTCGCGTAGCGGTCACGTGACCGCTACGCGACCAATCACAAAGCAGTGACGTCTTCTAAGGTATTTCAAGCGCTTGAAAGACCTTAGGTGATGTCACTGCTTTGTGATTGGTCGCGTAGCGGTCACGCGACCGCTACGGACCAATCAGAGCGCAGTGACCTCATCTAAGGCCCTGCAAGCGCGCATTCTTAGGTACAACGGCTCCCGGTTACGGCGGTAAAGTCCAGGAGCCGCCGGAGAGGTGAGTATATCCCTATTTTTTATTTTAATTCTTTATTTTACACATTGATATTAATCCCGATACCGATTCCCGATACCACAAAAGTATCGGATCTCGGTATCGGAATTCCGATACCCGCAAGTATCGGCCGATACCCGATACTTGCGGTATCGGAATGCTCAACACTAATGAAGAATACAGAACAGCAATAGGAAAACTACTGTATCTAGCGACTGTTACAAGACCAGACATCGCAGCAGCAGTAGGAATCCTGAGTAGAAAGGTATCAAAACCAAATAAAGCTGATTGGAATGCCGTGAAGAGAGTAATGCGTTATTTGAAAGGAACTAGCAATGTTAAGCTGAAATTGCCCACAAGTGATGATTGCATTTTAACAGGATATGTTGATGCAGATTGGGCTGGAGATCCAACTGACAGAAGATCTACCAGTGGACATATTTTTTTTCTCTCAGGTGGACCAATAAGTTAGACAAGTAAGAAACAGTCAATTGTGACACTATCTTCAACAGAAGCAGAATATGTTGCCGCAGCACAAGCGAGTCAAGAAGTACTGTGGTTAAGACAATTGTTGACAGAATTAGGACAACCACAGTTGGCACCAACAAAACTGAAAGAGGACAATCAAGGATGTCTTGTTCTTGCTCAGATGGAAAGAGTCAATCCAAGAACCAAGCATATTGATGTGAAATATCATTTCTTGAGAGATCATCAGGAACAAGGAGTCTTGAAGTTAGAGTACTGTCCTACTGAAGAAATGACAGCAGACATCTTTACGAAGGCGCTGAATGCTGATAAACAGACAGAGACTAATAAAAAAGTTGGGTTTGATTGAATAAGTCCTTACTGTTGAGAAAGGGTGTTGGCATATGCAACAGATTAGGACTTATTATAAGTGAAAGGAGGACTTTATACTAACCAGACAGCAGATGGCGATAGTGTGTAAAGTTATATACTTGCTGTAATGTGGGGAGTGAAGCTCTCAGTTGTTGGTTGTTTTTCTTACTTCCTGATTATTCCTTCTTCTTCATGAATGTATATGCCTCAGTGCACGGATTATGTGACACTGAATTGTATCTCATGTTTATCCAGTGTGAAGTAAATACTGTTTACTCAAGATATCTTGCTGATTGAAGCTCTCGTAACTACAGCGTGACTGCAAGAAGACGCACTCTGCAACAGTTCTGGAGCAAGGATCCGAAAGTATAAAAACCATCGCATTCTGGCATTTTTAAGACCGGTCCTTGCCCAGAGAACATAAGTATTTCTCCTGTGCATTAGGTTGTGTTGTATTGCCATAATCTGTATGTTTCTATTCAACAGGAGTTGGCGTTTGGTAAATTTTTGGTATTAATTTTTTTTTCCTTTTTTCACAGCACATGGAGCAGCACTGTTGGCCTAGGTTCTGGAGCGGTCCTTCATCAGACAGCCACGGACCTGTCCCAGCCATCCAGCAGCGCTGCAGCAAGTGGGCCTGCCACACTAACTGGAGGCCAGGAAGCTGGTCCATCAGGTGTTCCCCTTTCCCAGCCCTCTGCCTCTGCCCCTTTTTTTTGGGGCTCCTCCTGGCAGCGGCAGAGGGTATTGGACAGGTCACTCATGCCCGAATTTTTGCACTTGAGCTCGGTTTTTCGCGATGGACTCAATGCTTTGGGTGACCGACTGGATACTGCCATTAGCCATATGAATACACGTATCCAGGAGGTCACCAAAAGCCTTGACCAAGTAAAAGCCGACCTCCAGAGGCCAGCACATCATTTTTTTAACAAAATTGAACAGGGCATGTCGGAACACCTTACTCCTGATCTCCAGCTTAGTGTCATGCAGGCCTGCAATGCTGCTTATGTGCAGGCTATGCAGCAGAGTCGGTATTTTCAGCAGACAGTGGCGGCATATCCACCTGTGCCTTCACTGTCACGATTAACCTCAATGCCGACCTCAGCTGCATACCACTGCACGGCCACATCTATTCCTAGCACTGCTGGACACAGTACAGCACCACCACCATGCTGAGTGCTGTAGGGCAGCCCACCACCACCATCATGACAACCGCTGCTCCTGCTTGGTCCTCCTCCACTGACACCACGATGCAGCAGCAGGACCCTGGCATGGCCTTCTGCTCCACCACCACCACGATGCAGCAGGACCCAGGCATGGCCTTCCGCTCTACAAGCACAATGGACCCTGGCATGGCCTTCCGCTCCACCACCACCATGATGCAGCAGGACCCAGGCATGGCCTTCCGCTCTACCAGCACAATGGACCCTGGCATGGCCTTCCACTCTACGAGCACTATGAACTTTGGCATGGCCTTCCGCTCTACGAGCACTATGGACTCTGGCATGGCTGCACGCTCTATGAGCACTATGGACTCTGGCATGGCTGCACGCTCTACGAGCACTATGGACTCTGGCATGGCTGCATGCTCTACGAGCACAGTGCAGCCGGACCCTGACGGGTCACCCACCACGACCATGCCACGACATGAGCCCACCGAGGCTTCCCAGAACCCGGCGATCCCAGAAAGGGAAAAAAAATGCGTACTATCAGTATTCCTCCCCCCTCACCTCCCAGTGTGTCTGTAATGTCAGGTTTGTCTCACCCTTCCAGTGCGTCTCAGGCCTCTCATGTGTCAAGCCCCATCCCCGAACTACCAGACCCCACTTGTTTAATTGCCCCTTCTCCTGCCACCCCTGCATCGTCCACACTTAGCCAGGCCTCACAGCTTCACACCCCCATTTCCATCACTCTACCCCAAGCAGGCGCAGTTAATTAAAAAAGTTTGGTTTCTAAGACAATAAATAATATTGTTTTTTGCCCCCAATTATGTGTGGTTTAATTGTGTCTTTCGCCGCCGGCAATACACACCGTTCGCCGCACACCTAATTTTTTGGCCACATTATAGCTCCAGTACTTAGCAAGTAAAAAACTGCAGCTTTCCGTGTCTTTAGTATATATATATATGAGGTTGGCCAAAAAATGAATACTTGTATTTTCTCCATATCTCTTCGTTCTGCTTAGTCTGTGACTAGTGTTGCAGACTGAAGAGAAAATGTTGGCAATACAATGCAGATGTATACTCAACCGGTCAGGTGTCCAAAAACTCATTAGATAGGACACCTGACCTGGTGAGTAGAGAACTGCCTTGTATAACCTCCATTTTCTCTTCTGTGTACGTAATCTATTTCACACAAAGTGAAGGGACGATGGCGGTCATACAAGGCATATCTATGCTCACCTGGACGTGTGTCAGAAATAGTGAATTCATGAGGCTGTTACAGTATATGTGCATCGTGAATTCATTATTTCTGACACCTGACTTGATGAGTATAGATCTGTTTTGTATTACAGCATTTGTCTATTCAGTCTGCGTCCAATGGATACTGCAGAACAGAATCAGGACGCAATGTCGTCAACAACCTTACCACTAAAACAACATGGCTGCCATCACACTAGCAGTATGTGGTCAGTATTTTATATCAGTATTTGTAAGCCAAAACCAGGAGTGGAACAATTAGAGGAAAAGTATTATATTAACACATTTAGCACCTCAGCATTTATCACCCACTCCTGTTTTTGGCTTACAAATACTGATATTAAATACTGACCAAATACTGCTAGTGTGAGGACAGCCTTGGTTTGTAGAGGAAATACATAGGAGACACGGTCAAGATACCAAAAAATAAAGTTTATTAACGAGAAATATTAGTAACATTTAAGAAAATAACTGGTACAGACAAAATCCCAACAGGACATTTACACAACATTGTCCTGCCATGACACACATCCAATCTGATTCAAAAAAGGCAGCAAATTGGTCCCGCATGTGGCCAACTTCAGCAGTTGACCGCAGCGGGTGATGCTGGTAATCGGGCAATGGGTGTGCAACTGGTTCATCCAGTTCAATGTTGGGCCGCTCCTTAGCCATTATGTAATTGTGCAGAACCACACAGGCTTTGACCACCTCGTTGACTGTCTCCATTTTTAGATTAATGGCTGATGCAAGAATGCGCCATTTTGAGACTAGAATCCCAAAGGTACACTCTACAGTTCTTCGGGCCCTGGTCAGTCTGTAGTTAAAGATCCATTTAGTGTGGTTCAAGTCCCGACTGGAATATGGCTTCAGTAGGTTTTCACACATCTGAAAGGCCTCATCCCCAACCATAACAAATGGCATCGGTGGACCTTGAGTGTTGGGGAGAGGTCGTGGCCGTGGAAAATAAAAATTTTTGCCATACAAACGGCGGCCCATATCCGAATTTTTAAAAGTCTGGGAATCGTTGCCACGACCAAAAGCTCCAATGTCCACGGCGATGAAGCGACAGTCCGCATCGGCTATTGCCATGAGGACAACAGAAAAATATTTTTTTTAATTGAAGTACTCCGATCCTGTTTCTGGCTGGTTTGATAATGCATATGTGCTTTCCATCCACCGATCCCAAACAGTTGGGGAAATCACACACACTGCAGAATTTTTCAGCAATTGCCATCCACATGTCCGCGGTGGGTAGGGGTATAAACTCATGCCGGAGAACATTCCACAAAACCCGGCAGGTGTCCGCAACTATTCCGGACAGGGTGGAAATTCCAAGCCGGTATTGGAAGTGGAGGGATGATAAACTCTCTCCGGTTGCCAGAAATCTGGAAGAAAAAAAATAAATAAAAAAATAAAATCAATTATATGTATGGTGTTGTTATGCTAAAGACATAAAGGAAAATACCAAAAAAAATACATGTCAGAACACCAAAAATTAGCACTGCCATTGGTTTAGATTTGTTACATACCTTAATGTAACCAGCAGACGTTCCTCTGGTGAAATCGCTCTACGGAGCTGGGTGTCCGGTATCCGTATGGCTCCTTGGACACGAGCAAGCAAATCCCGGAAAGAGTCTTGCGACATCCGGGTATATTCCGGGAATTTGTCCAGGTTGGCATTAAGCTCGCCATACAGCGTGTGATAGGCTCCACGGCTCTCACGTAGTTCGATAATGGGGTGTCTCCAAAAACGCCTACGACGTCTCCTTCTCCATCTTTCGCGATTTCTGTCTTGCTCCCAAGCAAACGCACAGGCAAAAAACAGCTTGATGCTTAAATCCAGGTTGAAATAAAAGCTCTCCATGCGAAGATCCATCATGACACAGGATACAGGAACAAAATCTGAATATTTCAGCTGTTCAAGGGTCTATATAAAGATATCCCATAATACACGCCCTCTGTAGTCACATTGGCGGTATCTGGTTATCTAGATTTTTCTCCTGTAAAATTTGTCACCATGCGCACCAAAAACGCAAACGCAGAAAAAAAGGCATGGAAAAGCGTGCAAACGCAGCGGTTTTTTAACCGCATGCATTCCCGCTTGCGACTAAAAACGCCGCATTTATACGTGTTTCTATGCGTTTTTTCCTGCACTTGCGGATGCGGATTAAACGCTGCGGATTCTAACGCAAATGTGAAACTAGCCTTACATAGTTGCTTATTTTCATGTGTAGCATTGATTTATGAAATAAGAATTAAAACAACATTTACTTTAAGTTTGAATACTATGTTGCTTACCATAGATTCAACAAATCTGTCGCTGACACGTCAACCATATATTGTACAGAAATGCGCAGCTGATCACAATTGAATCCCAGGTGCGTGATTTACATTTTGAGTGACAGGATCCTTTTATCAGCACGCTGAGTTATCAGACTAGCATAGAGACGACGGCATCTCACAGTGTGCACAGGAAGAACAGAAGTGCAGAATTTAACCCAGCATGCAAAGCCCCATTGTATTTGCATACATTGCAAAAAAAAAAAATTAATTTCCATTCCTAATCACACTGGGGTTGCTGGCAGGTATATATCTCTGCTTATGCTCAGTTATGCAACTGTAAGAGTTTACAAAAACTGTCGACAAAAGACACAAACATGATGCTTCCTTCATTGGTAAGATGATCTCATTTTTTGATTGCAAAGCAATCTTGCAGAAAGAAAGTGTTGCTGCCAAAAAATAGGAAGCTCAAAATCAAAGTCAAAGAGTCTTGTTTGCTTGTAAAATTCAGCAAAGCTACCATTGCTTCGTGAATGAAACCTATCAGCATTATAATAATGATGCAGGACTTTGGACCAATAATTAAGAATTGCTCCATTGAGCCATTGTGGAAAAATCATGCTTTGAGTCAATATGCATATTAAAGTGCAAGTGCACTGGGGGACTTTTGTTGCACTTGCAGTTAATCATTTCTCTTCAGTTCTCCCTTTTCGACCCTCATGTACACAACTGACACCACTGTACTGGCTGAAATGTCACAAATGTGCCACTATTCTTTGGGCTGGTTCGTGTCCAAAAGGACACTAAATCATTTCCTGTACATGTTAGCGTACTGAGTATACTTTGCTCTATTTGGGCCAATTTAGACTTAAATGGACAATCCCTTTAACTTCCTCTTTCTCCTCTGACTATGCCCAAGTCTACACAGCAATGGTGACAAGTAAATAAAAAAAAAATCAACTGAAAATTGCTCCATATTGTGATTGCATTAGTGACGAGTGTGGAAAGTGAAATGGTTAAAGAAACACCAATATTATGTATAGAGTTTAAGATCTTGCACTTCTTCCCACCCCCTTGGTTGATTTTATTGTATGCAATTAGGAGTCTTCCCAACATAGGAAATGAGAAAATGCTGGCATATGACAAATGAATTTTGCCCAAGTTGGAGCATGCCTAAATAATGCTTCCCAAAAAGAAAATAGGGTCCGGGACAGTCTGTTGCTGCTAATTTTCAGGTGCCTACTGAAAAAAGAAAGGAAATGGCACTCCAATATTTTACAGTACAATATCAAAAGTGATATGAAAAGTTGAAAAAAAGCCTAAATTTAAATTTTTCAAAAAATGCATTTGATATAAAATCCTAATATCACCAATAATTCCTGTATTGTACATACCGGAGGGGATTGTAGCGAACTCCAACTGGCATTTGCATTTCAAAGCAATCAAAAAGTGATAATCGGTGGCAGGATATTACCACATTGTGTAATTGATTAGTCTCCATTTTGATGAGACGATCCTGTCCTTCATTGCTTGAATCCTTGGTGGTCAGAAGAAGCGCCTTTAGAAAATCTTTGGGGCTCACACATCAAAGTGTTTACTCTGGAAAATTGGAGTAAAATACTTTTGAAGTATTGTAAATTTGCTACATTTTTGTAGACTTCAGTCTTTTTGCTTCTGTCAAAATCGGTCGTTGACTCGTTTTGTGAAAAAATCGGTTCCAGCAAATGTTGCTGCTGGATCCGTTTTTATTCTCTTAGACTTGTATTAGCGATGGATTGTGACGGATGGCCTTCTGTTTCATCAGTCGTAAATTCTGTGTCCATCGCCTAGAGACAACGGACATAGTAACATTTTTTGTGCACGTTGAAAAATTGGACAGCGACGGATCCTGCGACATTCGTCGTTGGCTATACTGGAAGCCTATTAACGCAGGATCTGTCGCTGTCCGTCAAAAGACGGAATCCAGCGACAGATTCAGTTTTTTAAAACTGACCATGCCTGGAAGAATTTCTAATTCCTGTAATTTAACCCATTTTTAAAACCATTCAGGGAAAAAATCTCTCTCTCTCTCTAATTTTCTTTCTTTAAATTCTGGCAGCAGCTGCTTCGATGGATCTGTCGAAAAAAACGAATCCAGTGCATAATTTTTTTACAATCTGCACAGGATCTGTCTTTTCAACACTTTGACTGATTGTGATTGATTCTAAAAAAATTGATGTGTGAAAGAGGCCTAAGTTGTGCAAAAATGTCACGACTTTTACCACATTCATGCTAGTTCTAGCCAGCTCCACCAAAGTGAAAGGAGTATGGTTTAGGACAGGGGCATGGCAATGCCCAATAGTCTAATTCATGACCAGACATGATGATTATTATGCCAGAAATCTTACTCTAGTCCCCAACTGGGGTAAGATTTCTGGCAAGGCGCAAGATGTCCTTGATTCATTATGTGGCGTTCACCTCTTAATGAATCAGGTTTCTCTTCCTCAACCATGCAAATTCATTATGACTGGCATGTTCAACACCAGTCTTACAGAGGTTGTCCACTACTTAAACATTGATGGTTTATTCTTATGATCAGATGAGGTCCGACACCTGGCACTCCTGCCGATCAGCTGCTATCGTTGGCATCGGCCCCTGGCTGGAAATACTTCCTTGTGGAACTACTCCGTGTCCTTTTAGTGGCTGAGGCTTAGTGCTGCACATCCACCTACTATTCAAATCAATAGGCACCGTTTGTGCAGTACCCTGCAGCGCCACTACAAGTAGACGAACAGCTCCACAAGTGCGTACTTCCAGCCAGCGGCCACCGATAACAGCTGACCGGCGTGGGTGCCGGGTGTCCGACCCCAGCTGATCAGACTTTCATGACCTATCCAAAGGATAGACCTTCAATGTAACAGTAGTTGACAACCTCTTTGATTAATCAAGGCCTTTATTTTTTTGATGTTACGATTTAAACAGTAGGTCATTTTTCTGATGACAAATTAGTCGCATATCATCTATGTTTATATTTTTAAAGAGTCAAATTTAATGTTTTTCTATGAGACGGAAATGCAGAAACATAAGCATTTTTATCGCTTGCCCATTATTGAAGTGTTAAAACCCTGTTATGAGTGGGATTTATTTTCTATAAATGCTCAGTAAAACATATGGATGTACTTATTTCTTCAGGGATAATATTATCCCTCCTCAAAGTTGTTAATACTTTATGAGTTAGATTTGCCATATTGCCTGGTTGTGTGTAATGCAATTAAATAATAGAGAGCATCTGCTTTCATTTTATATGGTCAGAGAAAGTTACACTTCAGACATTTTATAAAAAACTTGCTGTCAGACTAGGCTCAGAGCATTCATACTATAGAGACAAGCCATGTGGCTACTGTGTGGTCGTTGCAAAGAGAGAACGTAGCCAGCGTCGGACTGGAGCACCTTGGGCTTACCAGAGAAAATCATTCTTGGGGCCCACTATGTAGCTACATGGAAATAAATACAAGACCACCAATTGTGTGGTAAAACAAGCTAATATCAGGGTATTTGATAATAATAATAATTTTATTTATATAGCGCCAACATATTCCGCAGCGCTTTACAAATTATAGAGGGGATTTGTACAGACAATAGACATTACAGCATAACAAAAATCACAGTTCAAAACAGATACCAAGAGGAATGAGGGCCCTGCTCGCAAGCTTACAAACTATGAGGAAAAAGGGGAGACACAAGAGGTGAATGGTAACAATTGATTTGTTATTCGGACCAGCCATAGTGTAAGGATCGAGTGTTCATGTAAAGCTGCATGAACCAGATAACACCCTAAGTATGTAACAGTACAGACACAGAGGGCTATTAAATGCATAAAGCGTATGAGAACATGATGCGAGGAACCTGATTTTGGTTTAACTTATATGAATGGGCAACACAGGGATAATTAGGTTAATGCGTTGAGGTGGTAGGCCAGTCTGAACAAATGCATTTTTAGGGCACGCTTAAAGCTGTGGGGATTGGGGATTAATCGTATTAACCTGGGTAGTGCATTCTAAAGAATTGGTGAAGCACATGAAAAGTCTTGGAAACGGGAATGGGAGGTTCTGATTATTGAGGATGCTAACCTCAGGTCATTAGCAGAGCGGAGGGCACGGGTAGGGTGGTAGGCTGAGACCAGGGAGGAGATGTAGGGTGGTGCTGAGCCATGGAGCGCTTTGTGAATGAGGGTAATAGTTTTGTACTGGATTCTGGAGTGGATGGGTAACCAGTGTAATGACTGGCACAGGGTAGAGGCATCGGTGTAACGGTTGGTGAGGAATATAATCCTGGCAGCCGCATTCAGGACAGATTGGAGCGGGGAGAGTTTGGAAAGAAGGAGGCTGTTTAGGAGAGAGTTACAATAGTCCAGACGAGAATGAATGAGTGAAACAGTAAGAGTTTTTGCAGAGTCGAAAGTAAGAAAAGGGCGAATTCTAGAAATGTTTTTGAGATGCAGATAAGAAGAGCGAGCCAATGATCGGATGTGGGGGTTGAAGGAAATCTCGGAATCAAGTATGACCCCAAGGCAGCGGGCATGTTGCTTGGGAGTAATGGTGGAACCACACACGGAGATGGCAATGTCAGGCAAAGGTAGGTTAGTAGAGGGAGAAAACACAAGGAGTTCAGTTTTTGACAGGTTCAGTTTCAGATAGAGGGAGGACATGATGTTAGAGACAACGGTAAGACAATCACTGGTGTTTTCTAAAAAGGCAGGCGTGAGATCAGGAGAAGAAGTGTATAACTGGGTGTCATCAGCATAGAGATGGTACTGGAAACCAAATCTACTGATTGCTTGTCCAATAGGAGCAGTATACAAAGAGAAGAGGAGGGGGCCTAGGACTGATCCTTGAGGAACCCCAACAGTAAGCGGAAGGTGAGAGGAGGAGGAACCAGCAAAAGATACAGTGAAGGAGCAATCAGAGAGATAGGAGGAGAACCAGGAGAGAACAGTGTCCTTGAGGCCGATGGAGCGGAGCATAGTGAGGAGGAGCTGATGATCCACAGTATGAAATGCTGCGGAGAGATCCAAGAGAATTAGCATTGAGTAGTGACCATTAGATTTAGCTGTTATTAGATCATTAGAGACTTTAGTGAGGGCAGTTTCAGTAGAGTATAAAGAGCGAAAACCAGATTGAAGAGGGTCGAGAAGAGAGTTATCTGAGAGATAGCGGGTAAGACGGGAGTGGACCAGGCGTTCGAGGAGTTTAGAGATGAAGGGAAGATTAGAGACAGGTCTATAATTAGCGGCACAGTTTTGATCGAGGGATGGTTTTTTAAGTAGTGGATGTATGATGGCATGCTTAAATGAGGAGGTAAAGATACCGGAAGAGAGAGAAAGGTTGAATATTTTTGTTAAATGAAAGGTGACAGCCGGGGAAAGGGACTGGAGGAGATGTGACAGAATGGGGTCACTGGTGCAAGTGGTCGGGCGAGAAGATGCAAGGAGCCTGATTACTTCTTCTTCTGTAACTGGTTCAAAGTAAGAGAGTGAACTCCATCCAGGGGGGGGGGGGGAGGACAGTGCATGGTATGAAGGGATTGGGAGATAATTTCCTGTTGGATGTGGTCAGTTTTTTCTTTGAAGTAATTGGCCAGATCGTCAGCGTGGAGATCTGTGGTTGGGGCCTGCACTCTTGGGTTGAGTAGAGACTGGAAAGTGTCGGGTTGAGTAGAGACTGGAAAGTGTCAAAGAGATGTTTAGGGAGGTGATGAGGGTGTTAAAATAGGTTTGTTTGGATAGATGAAGGGCAGAGTTGTATGTTTTAAGCATGAACTTATAATGGATGAAATCTTCGGGTAGATTAGATTTTCTCCACAGACGTTTGGTGCACCTGGAGCAATGCAGTAGGAAACGTGTTTGCAGCGTGTGCCACGGTTTTCGCCGTCTGTGCCGAGTTGTTCTATGTATAGGAAGTGCAGTTTCATCCAGGGCACTTTGCAGGGTTTCATTGTAATGCTTCAGTGCAGAATCAGGACATGAGATGGAGGAGATAAGGGCCAATGAGGACTGCAAGTTCTTCACAAGTTTCTGGGTGTTAATGGCCTGTATGTTTCTATAAGTGTGGAAAGTGGGGGTGACCTGGGCGGGATGGCAGTTCTTGATAAAGAATGAAAGAAGTTTGTGGTCAGAGAGCGGGAGAGGAGAGTTTGTGAAATCGTCCACTGAGCAAAGCCAGGAGAAGACCAAGTCGAGGGAGTTTCCGTCTTCATGCGTTGGGAGTTAGTATGCTGCAAGAGGCCGAAAGAGGAGGTTAGAGATAAAAGGTAAGAAGCAGATGGGGAGAGGGGAAAAGCAATGGGGATGTTGAAATCACCCATGATGAGGGTGGGGATGTCACAGAAAAGAAAGTAAGGAAGCCAGGTGGTAAAGTGATCCAGGAACTGATGAGAGGGGTCGGGAAGATGATACACCAACGCCACTCGCATGGAGAAGGAGATTTAGAATCTGACCGCATGGACCTCAAAAGAAGGGAAGACAAGTGAAGGTACTTGGGGGATAACCTGAAAGGTACATTTGGTTGATAGGAGCAGACCAACGCCTCCACCTGCTCTGTTGTCCGATCTTGGGGTATGAGAAAAGTGTAGTCTACCATATGAGAGAGCAGCAGCAGCGGTGGTGTCTGACTGCTGGATCCAGGTTTCAGTAAGAGCCAGGAGGTTAAGAGAATTAGAAAGGAAGAAGTCATGAATGAAGGAGAGTTTATTACACACAGAGCGAGTATTCCAAAGGGCACAATTGAAAGAGGCAGAAGGCATGCATGGAATATTAATAAGGTTAGAGGGGTGTCTGAGTGTAGCAGTTGGGAGGTTAGACTTGCTATAACATGGGGGGCCGGGGTTGGGAGAGATGTCTCCAGCGACTAGGAGAAGGAGGATAGAAAGAGTGAGCAGATGGTTAAGTGATTTGTGAGAGCGTTTCTTGTGTTGGATGGTGGGACTGAATGGATCTGCGCTGCTAAGCAATGTGAACAGAGCATGAGCGCTATACATAGGAGTGGAAAGGACAGATAAGGTAGTATGTTTTAATTATGTAGCAGGGGTTCGGGTAGCCCTCCTCATAGAATATAAAGTAGCCTCCCTCATGAAATATAATGCAGCCCCCCTCATAGAATATAATGTAGTCCCTTCATAGAATATAATGTAGCCTCCCTCTTGGAATATAATGCAGCCTGTTATGATCCTTAGTGGCTGAGGATCACAGAACTGACGAGCCAAGTAACTGAACACAGAACGAGCTCTAGGGAGGTGGTAACTGGACTGACCGCAATTCTGATCCTAACCGAACACACTAAAGGTAGCCGGTGAACGTGCCTGAATTCCTAGACGTCTCGACGCAGCCTGAGAAACTGGCTACCCCTAGAGAGAAGAAAGTAAGACCTCACTTGCCTCAGAGAAATAACCCCAAAGATATAGAAAGCCCCTAACAAATAATAACGGTGAGGTAAGGGGAAAATACAAACGTAGAAATGAAACAGATTCAGCAAATGAGGCCCGCTAATACTAGATAGCAGAAAACAGATAGGAAACTGTGCGGTCAGTAGAAAACCCTATACAAAATATCCACGCTGAGAATTCAAGAACCCCCACACCAACTAACGGTGTGAGGGGAGAAACTCAGCCCCCTAGAGCTACCAGCAAGCGAGGAAATCACATATTAGCAAGCTGGACTAGGACTGATAATAAACCAGGAAGCATATTGAACACTGATGAACAAAAAATGAACAAACAGAAACTTAGCTTCTCTTGGAGAGACTGATAACGAAGGTAGTCAGGAGAGATCAAAATAGCACTGAATACATTGACAGCAGGCAACAACTGAAAGTCCAGGTGAGCTAAATAGGAAACCAACCAGCAGATAACGAGACAGCTGATCCCAGCCACAGACCTGCAGAATGACAAAAAGAGCCACCAGAGGGAGCCCAAAAATAGCACTCACACAGTACCACTTGTGACCACAAGAGGGAGCCCAAAAACAGAGTTCACAACAGCAGCCCCCCCTCATAGAATATAATGCCGCCCCCTCATAGAATATAATGCTGCACCCCACAAAATATAATGCAACCCCTTCATAATAATGTATAATGCTGCACCCCCATAGAATATAATGTAGCACCCTCATACAGTATAATGCATCCCCCTTCATATAGTATAATGCAGCCCCTCCACAGAATATAGTGCAACCCCCTTATAAGGTATAATGCAGCCCCCCCTAGAATATACTGTAGCCCACTCATAGGGCATAATGCAGCCCCTCGTATTGTATGATGTAGCCCCCCCGAATGTAATATAGCCCCCAGAGAGTAATGCAGACCCCACACAGAATATAGTTAATAGAAGAGAACAAAGGAAGCTTTCTCAAATATATAAAAGCGATAAATTTATTAGTTACAAAAAACACTCATACAAAAAAGACCAATAAAATAGACATGATACAAAAACACATGAACACATTATCTGTAAATACCCGTGTACAGAACACAAGAGTGTAAAGAAAGACACCAGGATTAATAGAGGAGCGTACCACATAAACCATTAGCTGTACATGTTCTTAATGTGGACCATAACTAAGGTGCTACCAAGCCAAAATCTCCATGTGTAACTATGAATAAAATACTATGTCTATCACCCTCTGTGTGTCCTATGCCATATGGACACGAGTGGTGAAAGAGCTATAGACCATGCGTTATGTGCACCCTAAGGTCCTAGACACAAAAACCTTGTGGACCCTGGAAACGCTAGTGGTCCTGAAAAAACGGTTATCATATTGAACACATGGGAGGCTGGTCTCACCTGGTATGCGGACGCTCCAGCACGCACCCCGACGCACGTTTCGCTACCTGTAAGTACTTGCTTTATCAAGGGGAATAGTGTGAAGAATATCACAGAAAACACAGAATATCATGCAGCCCCCCACAGAATATAATGTAGCCCCCTCATAAAATATAATGCAGCCCACCTCTCCGCACGTTCCCTGTAGCACATCCCGGCAGCATCTTCGTCGCCATCAGCTTTCTCTCTGAAACAGCGCGCTGAATGATGACATCATCCAGCTGCTCTGAGTCAGACAGGAAGCGCCGGGAAGGAAGCAGGATGGCATTAGATCCATGCAGCTCCACTCAGGGTTAGCCGCCCTGCAGGGGTCCACCTTCTGGGCCCCGATGCAGCCACACCGGTTTTACATGCGGGCAGTGTTAGTCTCAGTCTGCGGCTAACACTGCCCACTATTAAAGTGAAATGGTATTCACTCCTCTCCACGCCCATGGGGGTGTGGGGAAGCATGAATATTCAATTCTTTTTAGCAGTGGGGACAGGATCCTGTCTCCCGCTGGTGCTTCACAGGTACCAGGCTGGCCCCCCTGACTAAAGGGCCCCATAGCTGCTGGGTGTGCCGCTATTAGCGACACGCCACTGGCTGGGGCTCTGAAGCAGTGGGGACCATAGGCAGCTCCGGTTTTCCGGTGGGCCAGTAGGACCCTGAACACAGCTATGATTGGCTTTCATCCACAAACACCTGATTTGAAAAATTGGTCATTTTCTGATGATAGCTTCGTTCCTAATAAATCCATTTGAGTGTCTCTTGGGGAGGGTAGTTCACTAAGCTACAGGTCAGGGTGGACAAAAGGCACAGTAGCCACTTAGAACACCATTGACCAGGACCTCAGGTGGACAAGTGTTCAGGGTACACAAAAAGACACAGAGCCATGAGTGACACTCACAGAAACTGAAGATGTACAGATAGTCAAGGAATTTCAGCAGTGTTAGCTTGTGAACTAGTCTCGAGGATATTTATTTTGTCATTCCAAACCCAGGTCATAATAGGAGCAAACAGATGAGAGTAGTTTGTGGAGCGCCCCCAGGCGCAGGGCAGTGGGGTCCTCGGTACCGGGTCCCTCTGTCTCGGTTCTGGGGATGTCACGGTGGCCCGACCCGGTCCGTGGCCCTGCTAAGGGGCACCCAATTAAAGGGTGATAGTTTGTCAAGTGTTCGTGACGCCACCTGTGGTGTTCGGTCAGGGTGACCGACGCTGCTTAGGGGTCCGCTGGGGTGATGTTATGGCAGCTAGATGGAATACCTTCCCACAGGTGAAGTATGTCCCCAGGGCTTCCCAGTAAGGTAGATGATGATGGTGTAGGTCGCAGTAAATAACGAGGACACAGGGTTGCAGTCTTTTTACCTTTTACTGAAGACTTCAGCATCCACAATCCAGAGCACTGCTAACAGGGATGGCTGAATCCGGCCGGTCCGAAGGCACATCCAGAGTTCCCTTTGCAGGTGGAAATCAGTAGCCTTCCTACTTGCGCCTGTGTGTTGTAGTACTTCCCTGCTGAGCACCACGGGATAGTCCTCACAACTGTCGTGTATGTTTCTGATATTCTCTTTCTACGTCCCCCAGATGATATGGATAGGATGACCCGTATGACGGGGTAGGCCTGGAGCTATTTTATATGGACCGTAGAGACGCCCCTCTCCCACAATTTGCCTCCGTTGTCTTCATTAGGTTAAAGGTTGGGCAGCCAACTTGGAATTAACTGTCCTGCCGTGGTTTGAAGTAATGCGTAGAGCCTATTACTCCCTCGGTGTTCCGGCCACCGGCTACGCACCTCAGAAGGATGTTGCCGATCTTAAGGCAGAACTCCTCCCGGTATTATCTCCTTGTGCTTTGATCTCGTTTCTCACTTCTCCACAATATACTCTGCTTCTTGTCCTTTCTTAGGATGCTGCCGCATTGGGGTGCAGGCGCAGCTCCGTAACGTTCTATCTCTCCCTAAGTCTCTGCCAGGATCCCACCCCTGACAGGGACCTCTGTCTGCAGCTCAGATGTTCCTCCTTCTCCCCCTGTCTGCCTGACAGGTCTTTCCTGGGTCTCACCCAGCAGCTTTCTCCCTCTAACTTCCTATCCAACCCCCCAGTTTTACCCGAGTGTGAGGAGTGGCCTAATAGATAGAACCTTTTGCTCCCCCTGGTGGCCGGAGTGTGAAGTGTAATGTGTGACTGTGATACCTGGTCAGGTGAACTCCTTTAGTGCCATCAGATGTACCATCACTCCCCCTGGTGGAAGAGCGACAATACTGCAATGACCAGGACTCTGGGGCGCTGCATTTGTAATGAACTGGCAGTGAAAATTTCCAAACACAAGGAATTTTTCAAAGGCTACGTGACCACCAAGTTGTGACCAATGCAAAATAACAGAAACTTTTCATGGATCCAGATGAGATAATGTATGCGAGAAACAGCTTTTCATGATGCTCAAGGAGACATTTTTCAGACTTGGCATAGAGATGGTTATATCACAGTGTCTTCAGAATAGAGCAGACATGAGGATGGTGAAAGTCTAGGTCTCCGAAGAAGATTAATCCCTTTACAACCTATCATGTATAGTTACGTCATAGGTCGCCTCATCCTCTTTGATGCCTGCTCTGGCACTGTGCCCACATCTTTTCAGACACATGACAGCATATTTGATCAGCTTTTTTCCTGTTTTCCAGTACACTATATGGTAAAACCAATGGTGTTCTTCAAAAGTAAAACTCATTCCTCAAAATAAGAAGCCCTCTGCCATATTGACGGAAAAATAAATAATTTATGGCTCTGGGAAGAAGGGGAGCAAAAAAACAAAAATGCAAAAGTGGAAAATCCCAAAGTTGTGAAGGGGTTAAGATGTCTTCCAGATAGTGTAGTAAGTACTGGTATAGGAAATCCCAAAATGTTTAATAGCAAAGTATGGGAACACATCTGGTGCGTTGCATAATCCAAAAGGCATGACAAAATATTCATAGTGACAATCATGGTGGTTGAATATGGTCTTCTATTCATCAAAACCTTTAATGACGATTAATTTCTAAGCTCCATGCAGGTCTAATTTGGAGAAAATGTTACAATCGTTAATCCTGTTAAACAGTTCTGAGATGAGACGCAATGGATAATGATCTTTCAACTTGATTTTATTCAAGCCTATTTATGGAACAGTGAAAGAAAATGTTATGATAGGCCATCACTTTTTCACTTTATATAGTAGGAAGACCCTCTCAAAGAATTGCAAACTATACAAATATTCCTCTGCAGGACATCGACATTATCTAACATATACTATTCACAGAGACAACACACAGGGACAACACATACAGGTGAGTCTCACAAAATTGACACTGTCAAGTCAGCAGTTTTCTCCATGATTGTGGAGCCTATTGAAACAGACTAAGGGACCTTCTTAAACACTTAGGAAGCCTTTGCAGGTGTTTTTTTTGTTAATTATTCTAATTTACTGATATGATGACTTTTGTGTTTTCATTGGCTGTAAGCAATAATCATCAACATTAACAGAAATAAACACTTGAAACAGATTGCTCGGTTTGTAATGACTCTATATAATATATGAGTTTCACTTTTTGTATTGAAGAGCTGAAATAAATTAACTATTTGATGACTTTCTAATTTTGTGAGAAGCACCTGTATAACCACTGGGGCAACACAAAAATCACCAAAAAGACAACTAAAACTTTCCTACATGGATAACACATAGGAATGTGTTTCTCACTGTTCTGGCTTCCATGCTTTGAAGATGATGGCATTTGTTAAAAAATACTTGGCAGTGGCACTAATATTTAACATGACAGATTGTGTTTGGAAAAGTGGGCATCGTTTCAGAGTCGCATAGTAACAAACCAATAATCACTGTTCTACAGCCAAATTGGTTAAACGTAACTAATTTTGTGGTGGTAGATACGAATATGATGCTTACATTTGCTGATTGGCTCTCATTTTCAAGATCTAGAGGAGGTTGTAATTACTTACGACTAGTGTTGAGCGATACCTTCCGATACCTGAAAGTATCGGTATCGGATAGTATCGGCCGATATCCGAAAAATATCGGATATCGCCGATACCGATTCCCGATACCAATACAAGTCAATGGGACACAAGTATCAGAAGCTATCCTGGATGGTTCCCAGGGTCTGAAGGAGAGGAAACTCTCCTTCAGGCCCTGGGATCCATATTCATTTAAAAAATAAAGAATAAAAATAAAAAATATGGATATACTCACCCCTCCGGCGGACCCTGGACCTAGCGATGTTAACTGGCAGCCTCCGTTCCTAAGAATGAGCGAGTGAAGGACCTTCGATGACGTGGCAGCTTGTGATTGGTCGCGTGACCGCTCATGTGACCGCTCACGCGACCAATCACAAGACCGCGGCGTCATCGCAGGTCCTTCACTCGCTCATTCTTAGGAACGGAGGCTGCCGGTTGCAGTGGTTACAACCAGGGCGCGTCAGAGGGTGAGTATATCCCTATTTTTTATTTTTATTCTTTATTTTACACATGAATATGCATTCCGATCCCGATTCCCGATATCGCAAAAATATCGGAACTCGGTATCGGAATTCCGATACCGCAAATATCGGCCGATACCCGATACTTGCGGTATCGGAATGCTCAACACTACTTACGACACCTTAAATAGAGGCTTATAGTTAAAATGCGTCTTTCTTATTTTATCATCACTATTGCATTGTTAGTAGCTCGTCTATTACATCATCTGTTTAGTCTGTTGAGCCTTCAGTATTCTATCATTTTAGGGTGACCAATAGTGTTGAGCATTCCGATACTGCAAGTATCGGGTATCGGCCGATATTTGCGGTATCGGAATTCCGATACCGAGTTCCGATATTTTTGTGATATCGGAAATCGGAATCGGAAGTTCCCAG
This sequence comes from Ranitomeya variabilis, assembly GCF_051348905.1. Taxonomy (NCBI): domain Eukaryota; kingdom Metazoa; phylum Chordata; class Amphibia; order Anura; family Dendrobatidae; genus Ranitomeya; species Ranitomeya variabilis. The sequence continues at coordinate 490,426,847 of NC_135233.1, read as the reverse complement.
TGTATGGTTCCCAGGGTCTGGAGGAGAGGAGACTCTCCTTCAGGCCCTGGGATCCATATTCATGTAAAAAATAAAGAATGAAAATAAAAAATATGGATATACTCACCCCTCCGGCGGAGCCTGGACCTTAGCGGTGTAACCGGCAGCCTCCGTTCCTAAGAATGCAGTGAGTTTAGGACCTGCGATAACGTCGCGGCTTGTGATTGGTCGCGTGAGCGGTCACATGAGCGGTCACGCGACCAATCACAAGCCGCAACGTCATCGAAGGTCCTTTACTCAGCATTCTTAGGAACGGAGGCAGACGCTTGGACCGGTGAGAGCCAGGGGCCGTCCGAGGGGTGAGTATATCAATATTTTTTTTTTTATTCTTTATTTTATACATGAATATGGATCCCAGGGCCTGAAGGAGAGTTTCCTCTCCTTCAGACCCTGGGAACCATTCAGATATTTTGTGTCCCATTGATATGCATTGGTATCGGGTATCGGTATCGGCGATATCCGATACTTTTTGGGTATCGGCCGATCCAATCCGATACCGATACCTTTGCATATCGGAAGGTATCGCTCAACACTAGTGACCAATCAAAAAATGCCAACTCATAACGAAATCCTAATTACAGTTGCATCACCTACTTTTATAAATGCTCTCTGTGTAAAGTATACAGTTTTAGGATTTATTATCTTAGTTTCTTAGCATATTGATATGTTTCGGTATGTTTTTTCAGATATGCTTTGTTCTTGCATTAACAAAGCAGATAATTTTTACTACATATGTGGAGAAGTCACTTTTTTGTCACAAGGGAGGACTTTATTACTATGATAAGAAAAGCCTACAACCTGTATTTTAGATGCAGAATAGGAGATCAGGACAAGAGTTGGGCTCCACACATATGCGGCAATCACTTCTTACCCAGAGGTTGCATGAGAAGAGGCAATCCACGCCTTTTGCAATCCCAATGATCTGGAGAGAGCCAACCGATTACACTACCAATTGCTATTTCCGAATGCTGCCCGCCACTAGGAAAGGGGTTTAAAGGAAGAAGTGGATTTTACAGTATCCATACATTCCATCTGAAATATGCCCAGTACCACATACAGAAGAAGCACTGGTTCCAAAAGTTCCAGAAACATTTTCAATCAAGTCAAGTGCGGAAGAAGAGGGCGCTTGGTATACTGTAACACCTTCCTCTCACGACCCAGACTTTCTGTCAGCAACCTCAACTAAACCACACCTTATTACAGAAAGTGAACTGGGTGATCGAGTCAGAGATTTGGATCTGCCCAAGAGTAAGGTGGAGCTCTTAGGTTCCAGGCTACAGGAGTGAATCTCCTAGCCGGTGATGTTCAGATTTCTTTGTTTCTTTCTGCAACCGAGATAAAGATCTTGTCCAATACTTCTTCATAGCGGGTGATCTTGTAGCATGCAACAACATTAACAGTTTAATGGAAGCTCTGAAGATAAATGTTACCGCCATATCTGGGGTTGCGGCGTGCCACGCTGCATCTTCTCTTCTGGCCGGGCGGCATCATCGGGTTCCCCGCCATCCGTGCATGTGCACATGCTGGGTGCCTTAGGCTGCAGCCTGAGTCCTGATCTGGAAGTGACCTTATCTGGCAGCTGCGGCCATGCCTCGGCGCCTGATTATTGTTTTCTTGCACTTGTCCTGTGCTGACTAGTCCTCAGGTCCCTATACGTTTCCTAGTGCGTACTCAGCTCTGTACCCTTTTTGGTGTGTTTCTCTGTGCGTGCTCTGCTCTATCCCTGCCTCTGTACTCTTCCCAGTGCGCACTCTGCTCCGTGCCTGTTATTGTGTGTTTCCCTGTGCATGCTCTGCTCTGTCCCTGCCCCTGTGCGCTTCCCAGTGCATACTCTGCTCCTTCCCTGTCACTGTACGTCTCCCTGTGTGCACTCTGCTTTACCCGAGATCTCAGGTCTCACTGCGAGTATCCTGCCCTATCCAGAGTCCCGTACCTGCTGTGGGGACTCAGCCTGGTCCTCGTGCCTTTCGGTGAATGCGCTGCTTCATACTGTTCTTGGTGAGTACCCTGGTTCTTTCCATTTCTTTTGAGCCATCCCTCTGGCACTAGCTATCGCGGCATACCTTCTCCCTGGGCCTACCCCTAACGGTCCATGTATATGGGTCGGTTTCACCTGGTCAGCTCACCCGGGATCGGTCGGCGTTGCGATCCAGTGGGTCCACTCCAGGATCCGTAACAATAAGTCATAATCCAGAGAAATGAAAGCTTTTCATTGATTTGTCCAAACACGCCTAATAGCCGTCTCGCTGCATAATGGTTATGCGCTACCTTCAATTCCAGTTGGTTATGTATTCCACATGAAATAAACCTATGACAACATGAAAGAGCTTTTGAGGTACCTGAACTATGACCAACATTAGTGGGTGATGACTTAAAGTTGGTTGCCTTCTTGATGTCCTGGGTGAATACACAAAATACTGCTACTTTCTGTATGAGAGGGATAGTCGTGCAAGAAAATATGACTACAATAAGAGACTGGCCTCTCCAATATTCATTTTAGCCAGGGAGTAAAAATGACCTGCATCCAGCACTTGTTGACCCACATAAGATTTTGTTACCACCATTGCATATCAAGCTGGGCCTAATGAAAACTTTCTAAAGGCAATGGATAAAAATGCAAAAGCATTCAAATATCTCATTGGTAAATTGCAAAGGCCGAGTGAAGCAAAGACAAAGGAAGATGTCTTTATTGGACCTCAGATTCGTATGCCAGTGTAGTATGCTAAAGAACAGCTCAACACCATGATGTTCTCACCTCCAAACTTCACTGTTGGTATGGTGTTTTGTGGATTATATACAGTCCTACATACATTGTGTGTTTTATGGCATTAAAGAGTTCAGTTTCGGTCTCATCTGACCAGCATGACACAGGCTTTTCTAAATGTTACAGGCTTGTCCATTATGACACAGGCTTGTCCAAACTTTAAAAGCGCTTGAACAAGTCTTTTGTTCAGCAATGTAGTCTTCCATGGTGAGCATGCATAGAGGCCATGGGGGTTGAGTGCATTGCTTATAGTTTTCTTTGAAACAATAGTACCTGCGGATTCTAGGTCTTTCTGTAACTCTCCACAACTTGACTCAAGCAAAACTCTACAGATAGTACTTATTGCTTCACCTGCTGTTTTTTGTCATCAGTATTTTGTGCTTTGCTTGTTTTTTGCACAATGGAGCATGTCACTTGTTTCAGAGTTTTTTCAGCGTTTTTCACACATTGAAATGAATGGGTAGAATAGTACTTTTTTTTCAACACTAAACTTTAACAGTATGTACAAGAGACAAGTCTAGCATGCCAAAAGCGCAGCAAAAATGCACAATAAAATGCCGCCAAAAGAAAGAAAAAAACAAAGAAAAAATGATTTTCTTTTCTGCAGCTTCTTTCCTGCCAAGAGATCAGGTTTTGCTGCAGAAAAAAAAAGCTGAAAAAACGCCTAGTGTGAACTTACCCTTAGAGTCCACAGGAACTGGAAGTTAGATGAATCCCTTTCAATGGTTTACAAAGCATATTTTCTTTTAAAATGTATAGTATAGTTATAGTTTTATTACTATTATTATTAAACATAAAGTAGGGTTTCCACCTTTTCCATCAAAAAATACACTCTGGTTAAAAATGGAATGTAATCTTTAAGGTATGACTTACCAGGAAGGCTTTACGTTAAATCTCTAGCGTCTATGGTGGTGAAATGGTCAATGTCAACATCATTATACTCATATGTTTCAAAGGCGAATAATGTCAATATCTCTTGTGGATTAGAAATGGAAAGGGGGTTAATGGAAGCATCCCTGGTGCACTAGAGAATGGAAGGTAAAAAATGGGAATATCCCTGGTGGTCTAGTGTGGTTAAGTTAATCTCCTGTTCCAGTCAATGGAAGATAAACCGAAGTTCTCGGCAGCAACCACTGAATAGTGTCCGGAGCTGCAGTCTTCCTCACCATATATTGCTTACATCCGGATTGGTCAACTCAACAATGTGGCAGTCATGGACAACCTGTTTAGGCTCGGACATTGGTTTGGATAGCGTGGTGGTACAGTCCCATTCAAACACGGGGCGCCAGGCTCTCATTGGGGGGGATTTGTGTAGTGTCAGCAGTCAGACTCCTAAAAAACTAACAATTATCATCAATGTACTAAAGCTCAAAGTATATTTCTTTAATTTCATGATACAACCCATACAAGAACTGGTGTACGAACAGGCTACATTTTCAGCATTGGGTAACATATTCAATTAGAATTTTTTGGACAATTTTATTTTGTTTTTAATGTTTTACATAGCTACTTTGTAACATGGGATGAAATTAGAGATTAATTATCTTCTAAATGAAATGTACCTTTTTTGAGAGCCCAGTTATAATAAAATAGTCTGACAACTGTCTCCTATCACAATTTGAAGGGTGAAACATCAGGGGAAATATTTCAAAACATAATCTGGTTTCTGACTGTTAAATGACAATAGATTCAGTTTTAGTAGAACGAATTATGATTAATTATTAAAATGTTTGTATTAATGTGTAAAATGTAGAATTTCAATCTGCAGCTTATGGCAGAGTCATGCGCACAGAGCCTTTATAGGTTGTACAGCTCCGCAGAATGGAAGCGGACATAAAATACAAGAAACTGAATGTATAGAGCAACAATGGGTGTTATTGGGAAAGAAAGTCTCCGTACTTTTAAAATATGATAGAATCTCATGTTTCTGTGTAGATCTCTATTAGAAATCAAATGCATTCTGTAAAGGCTTCATATTGTACTTTTGGTTGTTCTCCATACTAAAGAGAGCCAAAACCCGGCTGAGGTTATTTGCTTCGGGTCTGACAATTACTGTATATACTCGAGTATAAGCCGACCCGAGTATAAGCCCTAATTTTGCCACAAAAAACTGGGAAAATGTCCATACTGAATCAGGAGCCCCATATAATGCTCCATACAGTTCATGATGGGCCCCATAAGATGCTTCATACAAAATACACCCCATATAATGCTCCATAAAGTTCATCATGGGCCCCATAAGATGCTCCATACAAAAAATATGACCCATATAATGCTGCATAAAAGGTTAACCCCTTAATCCCATTTGACGTACTATCCCGTCAAGGTGACCTAGGACTTAATTCCCAGGGATGGGATAGTACGTCATAGCGATCGGCCGCGCTTCCGGGGGAAGCGCGGCCGATCGCGGCCGGGTGTCAGCTGACTATCGCAGCTGAGATCCGGCACTATGTGCCAGGAGCGGTCACGGACCGCCCCCGGCACATTAACCCCCGGCACACTGCGATCAAACATGATCGCAGTGTTCCGGCGGTATAGGGAAGCATCGCGCAGGGAGGGGGCTCCCTGCGTGCTTCCCTGAGACCCTCGGAGCATTGCGATGTGATCGCGTTGCTCCGAGGGTCTACTACCTTCTTCTCCCTGCAGGCCCCGGATCCAAAATGGCCGCGTGGCTGCATCCGGGTCCTGCAGGGAGATGGCTTCCAAGCGCCTGCTCAGAGCAGGCGCCGGGAAGCCTCCCTGCTGTGCACGTCAGATCGCTGATCTGACACAGTGCACAGCAAAGTGTCAGATCAGCGATCTGTCACTTTACTGTGATGTCCCCCCTGGGGCAAACTAAAAAAAAAATATTCAGATGTGTAAAAAAAAAGAATAAAAAAAAATTCCTAAATAAATAAAAAAATATATATATATTGTTCCAATAAATACATTCCTTTATCTAAATAAAAAAAAACAATAGAAGTACACATATTTAGTATCACCGCGTCCGTAACGACCCGACCTATAAAGCTGTCCCACTGGTTAACCCCTTCAGTGAACACCGTAAATTAAAAAAAAAAAACAAGGCAAAAAACAACCCTTTATTATCATACCACCGAACAAAAAGTGGAATAGCACGCGATCAAAAAGACAGATATAAATAACCATGGTACCACTGAAAACATCATCTTGTCCCGCAAAAAACAAGCTGCCATACAGCATCATCAGTGAAAAAATAAAAAAGTTATAGTCCTCAGAATAAAGCGATGCAAAAATAATTATTTTTTCTATAAAATAGTTTTTATCGTATAAAAGCGCCAAAACATAAAAAAATAATCTAAATGAGGTATTGCTGTAATCATACTGACCCGAATAATAAAACTGCTTTATACATTTTACCAAACGTGGAACGGTATAAACGCCCCCCAAAAAGAAATTCATGAATAGCTGGTTTTTGCTCATACTGCCTCACAAAAATCGGAATAAAAAGCGATCAAAAAAAGTTACGTGCCCGAAAATGTTACCAATAAAAAAATCAACTCGTTCCGCAAAAAACAAGACCTCACATGACTCTGTGGACCAAAATATGGAAAAATTATAGCTCTCAAAATGTGTTAACGCAAAAAAAACTTTTTGTAATAAAAAGCGTCTTTTAGTGTGTGACAGCTGCCAATCATAAAAATCCGCTAAAAAAACTGTTATAAAAGTAAATCGAACCCCCCTTCATCACCCCTTAGTTAGGGAAAATAAAAAAATTAAAAAAAGTATTTATTTCCATTTTCGCATCAGGGTTAGGGCTAGGGTTAGGGCTAGGGTTAAGGTTAGGGCTAGGGTTAGGGCTAGGGTTAGGGTTGGGGCTAGGATTGGGGCTAGGGTTAGGGTTGGGGCTAGGGTTAGGGTTGGTGTTAGGGTTAGGGTTGGGGCTAGGGTTAGGGTTTGGATTACATTTACGTTTGGGATTAGGGTTAGGGGCATGTTGGAGTTAGGGGTGTGGTTAGGGTTGGGGTTAGGGGTGTGGTTGGGACTAGGGGTGTGTTTGGGTTAGGCTTTCAGTTAGAATTGGGGGGTTTCCATTGTTTAGGCCTCTCCAAATGCGACATGGCATCCTATCTCAATTGCAGCCAATTCTGCGTTGAAAAAGTAAAACAGTGCTCCTTCCCTTCCGAGCTCTCCCATGCACCCAAACAGGGGTTTACCCCAACATTTGGGGTATCAGCTTACTCAGGACAAATTGGACAACAACTTCTGGGGTCCAATTTCTCTTGTTACCCTTGGGAAAATAAAAATTTGGGGGGCTAAAAAAATATTTTTGTGGGACAAAAATGATTTTTTATTTTCACGGCTCTGCATTATTAACTGTAGTGAAACACTTGGGGGTTTAAAGTTCTCACAACACATTTAGATAAGTTCCTTGGGGATGTAGTTTCCAATATGGGGTCACTTGTGGGGGGTTTCTACTGTTTAGGTACATTAGCGGCTCTGCAAACACAATGTGATACCTGCAGACCATTCCATCTAAGTCTGCATTTCAAATGGCGCTCCTTCCCTTCCGAGCTCTGCCATGCACCCAAATGGTGGTTACCCCCACATATGGGGTATCAGCGTACCCAGGACAAATTGCACATCAACTTTTGGGGTCCGATTTCATCTGTTACCCTTGGGAAAATACAAAACTGGGGGCTAAAATATAATTTTTGTGGAAAAAAAAAGAATTTTTATTTTCACAGCTCTGCGTTATAAACTGTAGTGAAACACTTGGGGGTTCAAAGCTCTCACAGCACATCTAGATAAGATCCTTAGGGGGTCTACTTTGCAAAATGGTGTCACTTGTGTGGGGTTTCAATGTTTAGGCACATCAGGGGCTCTCCAAATGCAAGATGATGTCCCATCTCAATTCCAATCAATTTTGCATTGAAAAGTCAAATGGCGCTCCTTCCCTTCCGAGCTCTGCTGTTATGACCTGGTGGTTAAGAGGCCACACTGATATGACCTGGTGGCTAAAACGCAACATGGAACGAGCTCTGAGAAGGTGGTATCTCTACTGACCGCAGTCCCTAATCCTAACAACAACACTAGTAATAGCCGTGGGATGTTCCTGACTCTCCCTAGACACCTCTTCACAGCCTAAGAACTAACTACCCCTAAAGAAGGAAATAGAAAGCTATATTGCCTCAGAGAAAACCCCAAAAGGAAAGACAGCCCCCCACAAATATTGACTGTGAGTGGAGAGGGAAATGACGTACACAGAAATGAAATCAGATTTCAGCAAAGGAGGCCAATACTAAACTTGATAGACAGAGAGAAAAGGATACTGTGCGGTCAGTATTAAAACTACAAAATCCACGCAGAGTTTACAAAAATGAACTCCACACCGACTCACGGTGTGGAGGGGCAAATCTGCTTTCCCAGAGCTTCCAGCTAGCCTGAATATTACATAATGACAAGCTGGACAAAAAGAGACATATTTGCAGAGCAATAGAGTCCAAGCAAATGGACAAACAAGAACAAGCAAAAACTTATCTTTTGCTGACAAGGACAGGCCATATGAGAAATCCAAGGAGAGAACCAAATCCAACCAAGAACATTGACAGCTGGCATGAACTAAAGCCCAGAGCAGGTTTAAATAACAAACCCAGGCAAGGCAATTAGTGGAGGCAGCTGCTACAGCTACCTAAAGGAGCAGCAGTTCCACTCGAAACCACCAGAGGGAGCCCAAGGGCAGAACTCACAAAAATACCATTAGCAACCACAGGAGGGAGCTCCAGAATGGAATTCACAACATTCTGCCATGCACCCAAACAGTGGTTTACCCCCAAATATGGGGTATCAGCGTACTCAGGACAAATTTCACAACAACATTTGGGATACAATTTCTTCTGGTAACTTTGGGTAAATAAAAAATTGGGGGCGAAAAATTCATTTTTGTGAAAAAATATTATTTTTTATTTTTACGTCTCTGCATTATAAACTTTTGTTAAGCACTTGGTGGGTCAAAGTTCTCACCACACATCTAGATAAGTTCCTTAGGGGGTCTACTTTCCAAAATGGTGTCACTTGTGGGGGGTTTCAATGTTTCAGCACATTAGTGGCTCTCCAAACGCAACATGGCATCCCATCTCAATTCCAGCCAATTTTGCATTGAAAGGTCAAATGGCGCTCCTTCCCTTCCAAACTCTGCCATGTGCCCAAACAGTGGTTTACCCCCACATATGGGGTATTCAGGTACTCAGGACAAATTGTGCAACAACTTTCTCCTGTTACTCTTGGTAAAATAAAACTAATTGGGGCTGAAGTAAATTTTTTTGTGAAAAAAAGTTAAATGTTCATTTTTATTTAAACATTCCAAAAATTCCTGTGAAACACCTGAAGGGTTAATACACTTCTTGAATGTGGTTTTGAGCACCTTGAGGGGTGCAGTTTTTAGAATGGTGTCACACTTGGGTATTTTCTATCATATAGACCCCTCAAAATGACTTGAAATGTGACGTGGTCCTTAAAAAAAATAGTGTTGTAAAAATGAGAAATTGCTGGTCAAATTTTAACCCTTATAACTCCCTAACAAAAAAAAATTTTGTTTCCAAAATTGTGCTCATGTAAAGTAGACATGTGGGAAATGTTACATATTATGCATTTTGTGTGACATATCTCTGTGATTTAAGGGCATAAAAATTCAAAATTGGAAAATTGCGAAATTTTCACCAAATTTCCGTTTTTTTCACAAATAGACGCAGGTAATATCAAAGAAATTTTACCACTATCATGAAGTACAATATGTCTCGAGAAAAGAATGTCAGAATCACCGGGATCCGTTGAAGCGTTCCAGAGTTATAACCTCATAAAGGGACAGTGGTCAGAATTGTAAAAATTGGCCCAGTCATTAACGTGCAAACCACCCTCGGGGCTTAAGGGGTTAATTATGGCCCCATAAGATGCTCCATAGAATACTATGCCTCATAATATAATGCTCCATAAAGGTTGATGGCCCCATAGGATGCTCCATAGAATAATATGCCCCATATGCTGCTGCTGCGATTAAAAATGAAAATAAAAATGACATACTCACCTCTCGTCGCTGGGAGCCAGGTGCCAGTGTCCTGAGCAGGCGGGGACACTGGCGCGCTATGGGGGGCCAGATGCCAGTGATGCCACTGGCTCAGGCCCCCGGGACTTGCGATATTCACCTGTCCCCGTTCCACCACCGCCCGCTGCCGTATCTTCCGGGTCTCTGCAGAGACTGTTCAGGCAGAGGGCACACACTAAACACGTCATTGCACCCTCTGACCTGAACATCACAGCCAGAGGACGCAGAAGACAGCACCCAGTGGTGGAACAGGGACAGGTGAATATCGCATGGCTCACCCTTCCCCGTCATACTCACCCTGCTAGTGCGGTCTCTGCAAGTCCCTGCTTCTCTGAAGGTCTCCGGCGCCTTGTGCCTGTGTTCAACGGTCATGTGGTACCGCTCATTAAAGTAATGAATATGCAATCCACGCCTATGGGAGTGGAGGCGTGTCCATCAGTGGCGTAACGAGAAAGTTATGGGCCCCGATGCGAACCTTCAAATGGGGCCCCCCCAACCATGCAAAAATATTTTCCACCCAAATTCAGATTTTCCCTATTCATTTCGCACACTATAGCTTTATTGCAAAGTTGTATAGTGTGACCTCAGTGGCGTAACTATCCGGTGCCCCACCCTGGTATATATCTGCCCCCCGTACTGCCATTATTATGTAATTTATAAAAGAAAATAAACCATTATACTCATCAGAGGCTTACATAGGTCATGGGGATCCATATAAGAAGTATAATGCACCCCCATAGTACTCCTTATAATATAATGCACCCCATAGTCCTCTATATAATATACTGCACAGTTCACAGTCATCCATATAGTATAATACACTCTCCATAGTCATCCATATAGTATAATACACTCTCCATAGTCCTCCATATAGTACAATAGTATAATACACTCCCCATAGTCCTCCATATAGTATTATGCACTCCTCAGTCCTCCATATAGTATAATACACTCCTTACAGTCCTCCATATATTAAAATACACTCCTCATAGTGCTCCATATAGTGTAATACACTTCTCAGTCCTCCATATAGTATACTACACTCCTCAGTACTCCATATATTATAATACACTGCTCATAGTGCACCATATAGTATAATGCACCCCTCATAGTCCTCCATATAGTATAATACACTCCTCAGTCCTCCATATAGTATTATACACTCCTCATAGTCCTCCATATATTAAAATACACTGCCCAGTCCTCCATATAGTATAATACACTCCTCATAGTGCTCCATATAGTATAATGCACCGCCATCGTCATCCATGTCACACAATTCACTTCTCATAGTATAATGCACCCCATAGTTCTTCATATAGTATAATGTATTCCCCATAGTCCTCGATATAATATAACGCAGCCCACATATAGTATAATGCAGCCACCCCACAGAGTATAACGCAGCCACCCCACAAAAGTATAATGCAGCCCCACCATACAATATAATGTAACCCCCATAGAATATAATGCAGCCCCTCCATACAGGTGCAGTGAGAAAGACACGGGCAAATGGTGACTATGGGGCAGGGGAGAAGGACACAAGGGGGCTAGGGGAGACAGACACAATGGTGACACAGGGGGGCTAGGGAGCAAGGAAGACAGGCACAAGGGGACACATGCGGGCTAGGAGGCAGGGGAGAAGGGCACAAGGGGACTAGTGGGGAAGGGAGACTGACACAAGAGGACACACAGGGACAAGGGACACAAGCACAAGGGGACAAAGGAGACAGGCACAAGGGGACACACAGGGACTAGTGGGCAAGGGAGACTGACACAAGGCTACAAACGAGAACAAGGGACGCAAGCACAAGAGGACTCATGGGGACCAGGAAAAAGAGAAGGGGACACACGGGGACTAGGGGGCAAGGGAGACAGGCACAAGAGGACACAAGGGGACTCTGAGGGCAGAGTAAATAGGGATGCAAGTAGACAGAGTTGCAAGGGGACAGGGGAAGACAGGGAGACTTGGGAGCAGGGAAGAAGGGGCACAGGGATTACGAGGACAGGGTAGATGAGGAACACAGTGAGAAAGGGGACAGGGGAGACCTGAGAGCAGGGCAGACAGGTCACATGGGGACAAGGGGCTGGGAATGCATGGGGGGAGCAGGAGGACTCAGGGCATGGGAGATGGGGAGCATTGGGGGACTAGGGGAGGAGTGACAAGGCGCATACTGGGGCTTGGAGGAGCACAATGACCTGACCCTGGGGACCTACGAGGACATGGGGCACGGGAGAGCAGGGAGGAAACGGGGCTGGTGTCACAGGGGGCCGGGGACGCTGGGGGCCGAAGACGGCGACACACGGGCAGCAGACACACCTCACTGCCGCCGGTCCCGTACACCTCCATGTTCATCCCTGGATCCTCCACATGGCTGAGCGGCTGCATAATGCCCCTCCTAGGTATATCAGTCCAAGTGCCCCCAGCCAGATCCGCAGCGGAATGTTCCTCGGACCCAGCAGCCACCACAGGCTCTGCCAATATGGTGGCCGCCATCACCTGTGCAGATGCTGCACTGCCTGGGTCCTGCAGACAACAGGTGCGCGATGAAGTGATGTCATCACGCACCCGCAGTGTCAGAGGCAGAGGGGAATGATGGGAGAGGGAGCGTCAGCTGACGCTCTCTCCTCCATCATTGCTTTGAACTGTACCAGCGTCATAGACGCCAGTATAGTTCAATGCGGCGGTGGGGGGAGTCGGGTGCCTTTGACCTGCCAGGCCCCTGACCTGCCAGGCCCAGTCGCAGCGGCGACCACTGCGACCGAGGTAGTTATGCCCCTGCCTCACACACACATACTACAGATCACACACATACTACAGATCACACACACATACTACAGATCACACACACACATATACTACAGATCACACACACATATACTACAGATCACACACACACATACGGTACTACAGATCACACACACACACTACAGATCACACACACACATACTACAGATCACACACACATACTACAGATCACACACACACATACTACAGATCACACACACACATACTACAGATAACACACACACATACTACAGATCACACACACTACAGATCACACACACACACACACACACACACTACAGATCACACACACACACACACTACAGATCACACACACACACGCACTACAGATCACACACACACATATACTACAGATCACACACACACACACTACAGATCACACACACATACTACAGATCACACACACATACAGATCACACACACACACACACACACATATACTACAGATCACACACACACACTGTCAGGACTCTGAACATTTTTTATTACCTTTTGTGCATTACTGCCCTTTTCCAAGATGGCGTCTTTGGTCTCATGTGCACTGTGTCTTCCTGCTATAAAACTCCACCCCAGCCTTCAGTCTGTGCTAGAGTATTCTGCCTTGCATCCAGCTCCTGACCTCTGGTTACTCCCTTGATATATACATGCTCCTGTGAACCTGTGGGGTTATCCTGCTACTCTGCTCTGAGTTCCTGCTGCGTACACCAGTTCCAGTAATCCTCCTTCATCTGCTGCTCGTGTTTACTTCCATCTGCATTTGCTGGACATGTAAGCTGTTGCTGCTCTGCAAGAACCTGAGACTATTACCCAGGCCTCCCTGGTTGAGCTAAGATATTATTTGAACTGCCTTATAAGCTTATCTATCTGTGTTTTGGACTAAGCAAGGACTTATTCGTGTCAAGTATCCTCAAGAATAATTGTGCTTCATAGACTTTCTGCGTGATTGCATTTTCCTCTGAAGTTTCCTATAGACTGCTAATAAGACTGCTTTAATATTTACTCCAAGTGTTGTGGACTTGAGTTTCTCTCTGCACCTGTTTGAATCACCATGTGATAATATAGACTTTACCACTTATAAAACTGTGTTCTGTAGTTGTCTTGTTCCACACAAAGAGTCTCCTGAGTTATCCCCTATAATTATTACAGGATACTCTAGCCTAAAAAAAAAGGAGACTGCAGGAACAATGACTGCAGAAAGCAGACTAGAGCAGGTGTTTTCCATAATTAGATCACTGCAGAAAGATGTGGAAGGTCTGCAAAAGAAGTTTGGAAGCTTTGAACACAATCAACAAGTGTTTGGAAAGACTTTGCAGGACTTAAGCACCCGCATGGCAGCCCAGGAAAACAAACTTGCTGGCATAGAGTCCCAGTATGGACGGGCTTTTCAGGACATAAGCACGCAAATACAGTGGGGCAAAAAAGTATTTAGTCAGTCAGCAATAGTGCAAGTTCCACCACTTAAAAAGATGAGAGGCGTCTGTAATTTACATCATAGGTAGACCTCAACTATGGGAGACAAACTGAGAAAAAAAAATCCAGAAAATCACATTGTCTGTTTTTTTATCATTTTATTTGCATATTATGGTGGAAAATAAGTATTTGGTCAGAAACAAACAATCAAGATTTCTGGCTCTCACAGACCTGTAACTTCTTCTTTAAGAGTCTCCTCTTTCCTCCACTCATTACCTGTAGTAATGGCACCTGTTTAAACTTGTTATCAGTATAAAAAGACACCTGTGCACACCCTCAAACAGTCTGACTCCAAACTCCACTATGGTGAAGACCAAAGAGCTGTCAAAGGACACCAGAAACAAAATTGTAGCCCTGCACCAGGCTGGGAAGACTGAATCTGCAATAGCCAACCAGCTTGGAGTGAAGAAATCAACAGTGGGAGCAATAATTAGAAAATGGAAGACATTCAAGACCACTGATAATTTCCCTCGATCTGGGGCTCCACGCAAAATCCCACCCCGTGGGGTCAGAATGATCACAAGAACGGTGAGCAAAAATCCCAGAACCACGCGGGGGGACCTAGTGAATGAACTGCAGAGAGCTGGGACCAATGTAACAAGGCCTACCATAAGTAACACACTACGCCACCATGGACTCAGATCCTGCAGTGCCAGACGTGTCCCACTGCTTAAGCCAGTACATGTCCGGGCCCGTCTGAAGTTTGCTAGAGAGCATTTGGATGATCCAGAGGAGTTTTGGGAGAATGTCCTATGGTCTGATGAAACCAAACTGGAACTGTTTGGTAGAAACACAACTTGTCGTGTTTGGAGGAAAAAGAATACTGAGTTGCATCCATCAAACACCATACCTAATGTAAAGCATGGTGGTGGAAACATCATGCTTTGGGGCTGGTTCATGTATCGTGAGATTTTGAGTGCAAACCTCCTTCCATCAGCAAGGGCATTGAAGATGAAACGTGGCTGGGTCTTTCAACATGACAATGATCCAAAGCACACCGCCAGGGCAACGAAGGAGTGGCTTCGTAAGAAGCATTTCAAGGTCCTGGAGTGGCCTAGCCAGTCTCCAGATCTCAACCCTATAGAAAACCTTTGGAGGGAGTTGAAAGTCCGTGTTGCCAAGCGAAAAGCCAAAAACATCACTGCTCTAGAGGAAATCTGCATAGAGGAATGGGCCAACATACCAACAACAGTGTGTGGCAACCTTGTGAAGACTTACAGAAAACGTTTGACCTCTGTCATTGCCAACAAAGGATATATTACAAAGTATTGAGATGAAATTTTGTTTCTGACCAAATACTTATTTTCCACCATAATATGCAAATAAAATGATAAAAAAACAGACAATGTGATTTTCTGGATTTTTTTCCCTCAGTTTGTCTCCCATAGTTGAGGTCTACCTATGATGTAAATTACAGACGCCTCTCATCTTTTTAAGTGGTGGAACTTGCACTATTGCTGACTGACTAAATACTTTTTTGCCCCACTGTAGCTGCACAAGCGACTTTTCCCTCTGGGCAACCGCCACTAGCTAGCCCACCTAAGTTGCCCCCATTCAGATTTAATGGTGATCGCAACAAATTTCGTGGCTTTGTGAATCAATGTATGCTATATTTTGATGTGCATGCTGACCGTTTTCCTAATGATAGATCCAAAGTATTGTGTGTAATAATGCTGCTGACCGCACGAGCGCTCGCCTGGGCGAATCCGATGATTGAGTCTCGTGACCCACAGTTAAATAACTTGGATGATTTCTTGGCCGCTATGGCATTAATGTTTGATGATCCTAATCGCCGTGCAACCGCAGAATCTGCTTTATTGTCTTTACACCAGGCAAAACGTCCTGTTATTGAGTATGCTACTGAATTCAGGAGAATAGCGGTAGATACCAATTGGGACAGTTATGCACAATTGCCTATTTTTAAAAGGGGTCTGTCTAGTATTGTAAAAGATGAACTAGCTCGCTCTGAGTCACCACAAGAGCTAGAGACATTTATACAGCATTGTGTGCGCATTGACATTCGCCTTACTGAGCGTAGGCAGGAGAAGTTTGCTGCATATAACCGTATTTCTAACTTTTCCCTTCCTTCCAAAGAGCCTGCAGGTAAAACATCTCAGGAGGTGGAGGAGGTGCCCATGCAAATTGATTCCGTTCAGAGGCGTGAGATCAATGAGCACCGGAAGCATCGCCTTCGTGAAAGTCTATGTTTCTACTGCGGCCAGTCTGACCACTTCTTGGTCTATTGTCCTAAGTGTCCTAGACGGCCTAACAAGGTGCTAGCAGCAGTAGGGGAGTATGACAACTGTGATGATGAATCTGACATCTCTGAATGTAGCCTGCCTTTAAACGTTGTATTCCATTCACTTTCTATGACTTCACCCCCCAAGGAGCTGAAGGAAAAGAACTCTCACTGTTCTCTCCCTATTAAGATCCTGTGTTCAGGACAGTGGATTTCCAGTGCAGCTATGATTTACTCTGGTGCAGGTGGCAATTTCATGGATATCGCATTTGCCAAGGAACATGGTATTGAAATTCAGCAAAGAGCCTCTCCAATTACCATGGAAACAGTGGATGGGTCACCTTTAATCTCTGGGCCTGTGGATCAGGAGACCGTACCCCTTGAAATTTTGTTGGAGCCTAATAATCAGGAGCAACTTTCTTTCTTGCTAATTTTTTCTCCTCATTTTCCTGTGATTTTAGGCATTCCTTGGTTGCGTTCTCAGAACCCAATTATCAACTGAGAGACCAAGGAGATTATCTTTCCAACAAGGAGCAACTCAGCATTAACAGAAGCTGTCTCTGAGTCCACGGCTACGGAACCACATGTACAGGTATTTTCTTTACCTCCAGCATATAAAGAGTTCTCTGACATCTGTGACAAGAAGAATTCAGATCAGCTTCCTCCACACAGGCATTATGACTGTCCCATTGAGTTGCTTCCTGGGGCAGCTACTCCTTTTGGTAACGTATACTCTGTGGCGGCACCTGAGCTTCAAGCCTTAAAGGAGTATATTGAAGAAAATCTGGCCAAAGGCTTCATACGTCCTTCTTCCTCACCAGCAGGGGCACCTATCTTTTTTGTAAAGAAGAAGGATGGGACCCTGAGACCCTTTGTTGACTATCGGGAACTCAATAAGGTAACCGTACGAAACCGTTACCCTTTGCCTCTGATTCCCGAATTACTGGAAAGAGTCCGCCATGCTAAGGTGTTCTCTAAACTGGATCTTTGTGGGGCTTATAATTTGGTGCGTATTCGTCCAGGGGATGAGTGGAAGACAGCATTCAGATGCCGGTATGGACACTTTGAATCTCTTGTGATGCCCTTCGGGCTTTGTAACGCCCCTGCAATGTTTCAACACCTTGCTAATGACATTTTCAGAGATTTGTTGGACCAGTTTGTAGTGATCTATTTGGACGATATACTAATCTTTTCTAACGCTCTACAGGAACATGAAGAACATGTCAAAACTGTTTTAAGACGTCTGAAAGAGAACCATCTGTATATTAAGCCGGAGAAATGCGAGTTCCATCGTTCTGAGATACAGTTCTTAGGTTATATCATATCTCCCCAGGGGCTGAACATGGAATCTGGTAAGATTAAGGTTATCCTTGACTGGCCGGTACCCAAGAACGTTAAGGAGGTCCAACATTTTATTGGTTTTGCAAATTTCTACAGACGCTTCATTCGAAATTTTTCTGATATTGTCCGTCCCATTACTTCCTTGACAAAGAAGGAAAAGCCCTTTATGTGGTCATCACAGGCTCAAGAAGCTTTTGATCGGCTTAAGATCTGTTTCACATCAGCACCGCTGTTGATACACCCAGATCCAACACTTTCTTTCATTGTGGAGGTGGATGCTTCCGATAATGCTTTGGGGGCTATTCTCTCCCAAAGAACTGGAGAGAAGGGTCTGCTACATCCTTGTGCTTTCTTTTCCCGTAGACTAACCTCAGCAGAGAAGAATTACGACGTGGGAGACAAGGAATTGCTGGCTATTATTGCGGCTTTCAAAGAATGGAGGCATCATCTGCAAGCAGCTGCACAACAGATCATAGTGCTAACTGACCATCGCAATTTGGAGTTCCTTAGATCCGCTAGATGTCTTTCTCCTTGTCAGGCTCGTTGGAACTTATTTTTAAATCAATTTAACTTTGTTATTTCGTACCGTCCAGGTTCTCATAATGGGAAGGCTGATGCTTTATCCCGAATCCATGCTGCGGATTCCGTACCTGGAGCCCCGTCCAAGACCATTCTATCTGATGCGAATTTCATCGGAGTTATCCACGATCAGGACTTGTTGAAGAAGTGCAGGGAGGCCTATGACGGTGATGTATTTCTGGCCAACCCACCTGTGGATATTAATCTTGTCTTTAAGGGTGGCATGTGGTTCAGAGATCAACGTATCTACGTCCCTGAGGTCGTCCGTCTGCAGATCCTCAAGTTGGTACATGATTCCAAGTTGGCTGGTCACAGGGGGGTACAGAAGACACAAGAGTTCCTGAGCCAATTCTTCTGGTGGCCAACTTGCCTGGAGGATACCAAGGACTATGTTCTCTCTTGCGAGGTATGTGCTCGTTACAAGACTCCTCATGTGGCACCTACGGGTCTTCTACAACCATTACCTGTTCCGTCCCGCCCTTGGGGGTCTATATCGATGGACTTTATTGTGGAGCTGCCTTCATCGGGGGGCAGGAATACAATCATGGTGGTAGTTGATCGCCGGACTAAAGCTGCTCATTTTGTTCCCTGCACCGGCCTCCCCTCAGCTAAAGATACAGTGAACTTGGTTATACAGAATGTCTTTCGGTTGCATGGGGTTCCGGATGAGATCATCTCTGACCGTGGAGTGCAGTTCACTTCAAGATTCTGGATGGGGTTTTGCTCTGCACTCAATATTAATGTATGTCTCTCTTCCACTTACCATCCCCAGACAAATGGTCAGACTGAGCGTACCAACCAGACGCTGGAACAATATCTAAGATGCTATGTCAGCCATCTCCAGGATGATTGGTTGGAGTAGCTGCCGTTAGCCGAATTTTCATATAACAATTCTCAGAGCGCCTCCACTAAATTTACACCGTTCTTTGCCAACCTGCGTTATCATCTGTGTATCTTACCTAGGTCTCCAATTAATTCACCGGTTCCGGCAGTGGAGGAAAGGCTGACTGCGATGAGGCAAAATCTGGAGGTTCTGAAGGAATCCCTGACCACAGCTCAAGAACGTTATAAGAGATCGGCTGATAGATTCCGTAAACCTGCACCCATGTTCAAGGTAGGAGATTCCGTGTGGTTAGCAACTAAGAATCTGAAGTTAAACGTTCCTTCACAAAAACTTGGACAGAAATTCATTGGCACTTTCAAGATCAACGGTATTGTGAGCTCTGTGGCCTGCCGGCTGAAGCTGCCTAGGACTATGAAGGTACACCCAGTTTTTCATGTATCTTTACTAAAGCCTGTATCTCCTAATACCTTCCAGGGATGTGTTGTGCCACCTCCGCAGCCTGTGGTGATTGATGGGCAAGAACAATTTGTGGTGGAGGAAATTGTTGATTCCAGGATTCGCAGGAATCGGCTCCAATATCTGATAAGATGGCAGGGATATCTCCCTGAGGAAGACTCTTGGGAACCTGTGGAAAACATCAATGCCCAACAGAAGATTTCTCTTTTTCATCAGAGATTCCCTGAGAAACCAGGTCCAGGATTGTCCTGAGGCCGCTTCTAAGGAGGGAGTAATGTCAGGACTCTGAACATTTTTTATTACCTTTTGTGCATTACTGCCCTTTTCCAAGATGGCGTCTTTGGTCTCATGTGCACTGTGTCTTCCTGCTATAAAACTCCACCCCAGCCTTCAGTCTGTGCTAGAGTATTCTGCCTTGCATCCAGCTCCTGACCTCTGGTGACTCCCTGGCTTTATACCTGCTCCTGTGAACCTGTGGGGTTATCCTGCTACTCTGCTCTGAGTTCTTGCTGCATACACCAGTTCCAGTAATCCTCCTTCATCTGCTGCTCGTGTTTACTTCCATCTGCATTTGCTGGACATGTAAGCTGTTGCTGCTCTGCAAGAACCTGAGACTATTACCCAGGCCTCCCTGGTTGAGCTAAGATATTATTTGAACTGCCTTATAAGCATATCCATCTGTGTTTTGGACTAAGCAAGGACTTATTCGTGTCAAGTATCCTCAAGAATAATTGTGCTTCATAGTCTTTCTGCGTGATTGCATTTTCCTCTGAAGTTTCCTATAGACTGCTAAGCTGCATTTAATATTTACTCCAAGTTTTGTGGACTTGAGTTTCTCTCTGCACCTGTTTGAATCACTGTGTGATAATATAGACTTTACCACTTATAAACTATATAAAACTGTGTTCTGTAGTTGTCTTGTTCCACGCAAAGAGTCTCCTGAGTTATCCCCTATAATTATTACACACACACTACAGATGACACACACATACTACAGATCACACACACACACACACACACATATACTACAGATCACACACACACACACACATACTACAGATCACACACACACATACTACAGATCACACACACACACACATATACTACAGATCACACACACGCACACACTACAGATCACACACACACATACTACAGATCACACACACATACTACAGATCACACACACACATATACTACAGATCACACACACACTACAGATGACACACTACAGATCACACACACACGATACCAGCTCATACACACATTTCACACTCTCCTTTCTGGTACAGGGGAGGCTGATATAAACGTGCAGCTCTTCAGCTTCTCCTGACTACAGCAGCTCTGTGCTGTCCCGCACCTCCCTCCTGCTCTCACCTTCTGTCCCGGGGCTGCAGAGCAGGAGAAGCTGTCTCACCATGCTGACTGGAGCTGCTTCCTATCTCTCACATGCCCTGGCTGCCCCCTCCCCCTAGATATACCTCTGACTGTTGCCGTGAGGGAGAAATCTCCCGCACTGCAACATGGTGTCGGGTGCCTCGGACTTTCCGGGCCCCTGACCCGCCGAGCCCGGTCGCAGCGGTGGCCGCTGCAACCGTGGTAATTACGCCCCTGGCGTCCATATTCATGACTTTAATGAGCGATACCACGTGACCGCTGAACACAGTAAGAGCTGCAGGCATCAGAGACCATCTGAGAAGCAGGGAAGTGCAGAGACCGCATCGGGAGAAGGTGAGTATGATGTGACAGCCGCCACTCCTGCCACTCCTCTCCCCCGCTGACCCCCTGGGACAATGACTTGAGTATAAGCCGAGAGGGGCACTTTCAGCCTAAAAAGCTGGGCTGAAAAACTCAGCTTATACTAGAGTATATACGGTACCTTACACTCTTATCCATTTCATTTGTGATTTACTTGTTGGTAAATTAAAATCATTCCGTCCTTATTTTAATGGTATCAATGTCCTTTTTCACAGTGGTAGGTGTTGTGAATTTGCTTTTTGCTCCCTCTAGTGGTTACTAGTTTTTTGACTCTGGTTTTTCTGTCATTCCTTTTATCCGCACCTGGGTCGTTACTTAGGGGTGTTGCTATATAAGCTCCCTGGACCTTCAGTTCAATGCCTGGCAACGTAGTTATCAGAGCTAGTCTGCTGTGCTCTTGTCTACTGATCCTGGTTCCAGTTATATCAGCTAAGTCTGCCTTTTGCTTTTTGCTATTTGTTTTGGTTTTGTATTTTTGTCCAGCTTGTTCCAAATCTATATCCTGACCTTTGCTGGAAGCTCTAGGGGCTGGTGTTCTCCCCCCGGACCGTTAGACGGTTCGGGGGTTCTTGAATTTCCAGTGTGGATTTTAATAGGGTTTTTGTTGACCATATAAGTTACCTTTCTTTATTCTGCTATCAGTAAGCGGGCCTCTCTGTGCTAAACCTGGTTCATTTCTGTGTTTGTCATTTCCTCTTACCTCACCGTCATTATTTGTGGGGGGCTTCTATCCAGCTTTGGGGTCCCCTTCTCTGGAGGCAAGAAAGGTCTTTGTTTTCCTCTACTAGGGGTAGCTAGATTCTCCGGCTGGCGCGTGTCATCTAGAATCAACGTAGGAATGATCCCCGGCTACTTCTAGTGTTGGCGTTAGGAGTAGATATATGGTCAACCCAGTTACCACTGCCCTATGAGCTGGATTTTTGTATTCTGCAGATTTCCACGTTCCTCTGAGACCCTCGCCATTGGGGTCATAACAGTTTGCCAGGCCAGTATTAAATGTTTAATGCATTGCAGAAGAGGGATTATAAGAAAGAAGATTCTGAGTTTTTTTTTTTTTTTTTTCTTCTTCCCCTTTACCTCAGAGTGGCTATGCTTGCTGCAGACATGAATGTCCAGACCTTGATTACAAGTGTGGACCAGCTGGCTACTCGTGTGCAGGGCATACAAGACTATGTTATCAGAAATCCTAGGTCAGAACCTAAAATACCGATTCCTGAACTGTTTTCCGGAGACAGGTTTAAGTTTAGGAATTTCGTGAATAATTGTAAATTGTTTTTGTCCCTGAGACCCTGTTCATCTGGAGATTCTGCTCAGCAAGTAAAAATTGTTATTTCTATCTTACGGGGCGACCCTCAGGATTGGGCTTTTTCGCTGGCGCCAGGAGATCCGGCATTGGCTGATCTTGATGCGTTTTTTCTGGCGCTCGGTTTACTTTATGAGGAACCCAATCTTGAGATTCAGGCAGAAAAGGCCTTGCTGGCTATGTCTCAGGGGCAGGACGAGGCTGAAGTGTATTGCCAAAAATTTCGGAAATGGTCCGTGCTGACACATTGGAACGAGTGTGCACTGGCCGCTAATTTTAGAAATGGCCTTTCTGAAGCCATTAAGAATGTTATGGTGGGTTTTCCCATTCCCACAGGTCTGAATGATACTATGGCACTGGCTATTCAAATTGACCGGCGGTTGCGGGAGCGCAAAACCGCAAATTCCCTCATGGTGTTGTCTGAACAGACACCTGATTTAATGCAATGTGATAGAATCCTGACTAGAAATGAGCGGAAAATTCATAGACGCCGGAATGGCTTGTGCTACTACTGTGGTGATTCTACACATGTTATCTCAGCATGCTCTAAACGTATAGCTAAGGTTGTTAGTCCTGTCACCGTTGGTAATTTGCAACCTAAATTTATTCTGTCTGTAACTTTGATTTGCTCACTGTCATCTTATCCTGTCATGGCGTTTGTAGATTCAGGTGCTGCCCTGAGTCTCATGGATCTCTCATTTGCTAAGCGCTGTGGTTTTACTCTTGAACCATTAGAAAATCCTATTCCTCTTAGGGGTATTGATGCTACACCATTGGCAGCAAATAAACCGCAGTATTGGACACAGGTTACCATGTGCATGACTCCTGAACACCGCGAGGTGATACGTTTCCTGGTTTTACATAAAATGCATGATTTGGTTGTTTTAGGGCTGCCATGGTTACAGACCCATAATCCAGTCTTGGACTGGAAGGCTATGTCAGTCTCAAGTTGGGGCTGTCGTGGTATTCATGGGGATTCCCTGCCTGTGTCTATTGCTTCTTCTACGCCTTCGGAAGTTCCGGAGTATTTGTCTGATTATCAGGATGTCTTCAGTGAGTCTGAGTCCAGTGCACTGCCTCCTCATAGGGACTGTGACTGTGCTATAGATTTGATCCCAGGCAGTAAATTTCCTAAGGGAAGACTGTTTAATCTGTCGGTACCTGAACAGACCGCTATGCGTTCATATATCAAGGAGTCTCTGGAGAAAGGACATATTCGTCCGTCTTCTTCCCCTCTTGGTGCGGGATTCTTTTTTGTGGCAAAAAAGGACGGATCTTTGAGACCTTGTATTGATTATCGACTTTTAAACAAGATCACTGTCAAATTTCAGTATCCTTTACCGCTGTTGTCTGACTTGTTTGCCCGGATTAAGGGTGCCAAGTGGTTCACCAAGATAGACCTTCGTGGTGCGTACAACCTTGTGCGCATTAAGCAAGGTGATGAATGGAAAACCGCATTCAATACGCCCGAAGGTCATTTTGAGTACTTGGTGATGCCTTTTGGGCTCTCCAATGCGCCTTCAGTTTTTCAGTCCTTTATGCATGACATTTTCCGGAAGTATCTGGATAAATTTTTGATTGTTTATCTGGATGATATTTTGGTTTTTTCTGACAATTGGGATTCGCATGTGGAGCAGGTCAGGTTGGTCTTTAAAATTTTGCGTGAAAATTCTTTGTTTGTCAAGGGCTCAAAGTGTCTCTTTGGTGTGCAGAAGGTTCCCTTTTTGGGGTTCATTTTTTCCCCTTCTGCTGTGGAGATGGACCCAGTCAAGGTCCGAGCTATTCTTGATTGGACTCAGCCCTCGTCAGTTAAGAGTCTTCAGAAGTTCTTGGGCTTCGCTAACTTCTACCGTCGTTTTATCGCTAATTTTTCTAGCATTGTGAAACCTTTGACGGATATGACCAAGAAGGGCTCCGATGTAGCTAACTGGGCTCCTGCTGCCGTGGAGGCTTTCCAGGAGTTGAAACGCCGGTTTACTTCGGCGCCTGTTTTGTGCCAGCCTGACGTCTCACTTCCCTTTCAGGTTGAGGTGGATGCTTCGGAGATTGGGGCAGGGGCCGTTTTGTCGCAGAGAGGCCCTGGTTGCTCTGTTATGAAACCTTGTGCCTTTTTCTCTAGGAAGTTTTCGCCTGCCGAGCGAAATTATGATGTGGGCAATCGGGAGTTGTTGGCCATGAAATGGGCATTTGAGGAGTGGCGTCATTGGCTCGAGGGTGCTAAGCATCGTGTGGTGGTCTTGACTGATCACAAAAATCTGATGTATCTCGAGTCTGCTAAACGTCTTAATCCGAGACAGGCCCGCTGGTCATTGTTTTTCTCCCGCTTTGATTTTGTTGTCTCGTATTTACCAGGTTCAAAGAATGTGAAGGCCGATGCTCTTTCTAGGAGCTTTGTGCCTGATGCTCCTGGAGTCGCTGATCCTGTTGGTATTCTTAAAGATGGAGTTATCTTGTCAGCTATTTCTCCGGATCTGCGACGTGTGTTGCAGAGATTTCAGGCTGATAGGCCTGAGTCTTGTCCACCTGACAGACTGTTTGTCCCGGATAAGTGGACCAGCAGAGTCATTTCCGAGGTTCATTCCTCGGTGTTGGCAGGTCACCCGGGAATTTTTGGCACCAGAGATCTGGTGGCCAGGTCCTTTTGGTGGCCTTCCTTGTCAAGGGATGTGCGGTCATTTGTGCAGTCCTGTGGGACTTGTGCTCGAGCTAAGCCTTGCTGTTCTCGTGCCAGCGGTTTGCTCTTGCCCTTGCCTGTCCCGAAGAGACCTTGGACACATATCTCCATGGATTTCATTTCTGATCTTCCGCTATCTCAGGGCATGTCTGTTATCTGGGTGATATGTGATCGCTTCTCCAAGATGGTCCATTTGGTTCCTTTGCCTAAGCTGCCTTCCTCTTCCGATCTGGTTCCTGTGTTTTTCCAGAACGTGGTTCGTTTGCACGGCATCCCTGAGAATATTGTGTCAGACAGAGGATCCCAGTTCGTTTCCAGGTTCTGGCGATCCTTTTGTAGTAGGATGGGCATTGATTTGTCGTTTTCGTCTGCTTTCCATCCTCAGACTAATGGACAGACGGAGCGAACCAATCAGACTTTGGAGGCTTATTTGAGGTGTTTTGTCTCTGCTGATCAGGACGATTGGGTGACATTCTTGCCGTTGGCTGAGTTTGCCCTTAATAATCGGGCTAGTTCCGCCACCTTGGTTTCGCCTTTTTTCTGCAACTCTGGTTTCCATCCTCGCTTTTCTTCGGGTCATGTGGAGCCTTCTGACTGTCCTGGGGTGGATTCTGTGGTGGATAGGTTGCAGCAGATCTGGAATCATGTGGTGGACAACTTGAAGTTGTCACAGGAGAAGGCTCAGCGCTTTGCCAACCGCCGCCGCGGTGTGGGTCCCCGACTACGCGTTGGGGATTTGGTATGGCTTTCTTCCCGCTTTGTTCCTATGAAGGTCTCCTCTCCCAAATTTAAACCTCGTTTTATTGGGCCTTACAAGATATTGGAAATCCTTAATCCTGTATCTTTTCGTCTGGATCTTCCTGTGTCGTTTGCTATTCACAATGTATTTCATAGGTCCTTGTTGCGGCGGTACATTGTGCCTGTAGTTCCTTCTGCTGAGCCTCCTGCTCCGGTGTTGGTTGAGGGCGAGTTGGAGTACGTGGTGGAGAAGATCTTGGATTCTCGCCTCTCCAGGCGGAGGCTTCAGTACCTGGTCAAGTGGAAGGGCTATGGTCAGGAGGATAATTCCTGGGTGGTCGCCTCTGATGTTCATGCGGCCGATTTAGTTCGTGCCTTTCATGCCGCTCATCCTGATCGCCCTGGTGGTCCTGGTGAGGGTTCGGTGACCCCTCACTAAGGGGGGGGGTACTGTTGTGAATTTGCTTTTTGCTCCCTCTAGTGGTTACTAGTTTTTTGACTCTGGTTTTTCTGTCATTCCTTTTATCCGCACCTGGGTCGTTACTTAGGGGTGTTGCTATATAAGCTCCCTGGACCTTCAGTTCAATGCCTGGCAACGTAGTTATCAGAGCTAGTCTGCTGTGCTCTTGTCTACTGATCCTGGTTCCAGTTATATCAGCTAAGTCTGCCTTTTGCTTTTTGCTATTTGTTTTGGTTTTGTATTTTTGTCCAGCTTGTTCCAAATCTATATCCTGACCTTTGCTGGAAGCTCTAGGGGCTGGTGTTCTCCCCCCGGACCGTTAGACGGTTCGGGGGTTCTTGAATTTCCAGTGTGGATTTTAATAGGGTTTTTGTTGACCATATAAGTTACCTTTCTTTATTCTGCTATCAGTAAGCGGGCCTCTCTGTGCTAAACCTGGTTCATTTCTGTGTTTGTCATTTCCTCTTACCTCACCGTCATTATTTGTGGGGGGCTTCTATCCAGCTTTGGGGTCCCCTTCTCTGGAGGCAAGAAAGGTCTTTGTTTTCCTCTACTAGGGGTAGCTAGATTCTCCGGCTGGCGCGTGTCATCTAGAATCAACGTAGGAATGATCCCCGGCTACTTCTAGTGTTGGCGTTAGGAGTAGATATATGGTCAACCCAGTTACCACTGCCCTATGAGCTGGATTTTTGTATTCTGCAGATTTCCACGTTCCTCTGAGACCCTCGCCATTGGGGTCATAACAGGTAGGGGCAAGGTTATGCAGAGCTCATGAATATGGAGGACTACTTAGCACTAGGCTTACTGGTCCTCTAGTGATAATCTCCTGCTGATAAAACAATGATTGTATAAAAAATACAGCAAGCAGCCTAGTAAGTGACACATTACCAGAATCAGAGTCTCTGTCTCTACATTATGCTGCTCTCAGATTAAATGGCAAAAACCTGGTGACAGATTCCCTACCAGTACATTAGCGTATAGGGTTGATTAACCTTTGTGGGTTGCCATATTTCCACAGGTGGTTAATAAAACTCACAAACATATCCTACACACAAAGGAGACAGCAATGTATACAGTGGGGCAAAAAAGTATTTAGTCAGTCAGCAATAGTGCAAGTTCCACCACTTAAAAAGATGAGAGGCGTCTGTAATTTACATCATAGGTAGACCTCAACTATGGGAGACAAACTGAGAAAAAAAAATCCAGAAAATCACATTGTCTGTTTTTTTATCATTTTATTTGCATATTATGGTGGGAAATAAGTATTTGGTCAGAAACAAACAATCAAGATTTCTGGCTCTCACAGACCTGTAACTTCTTATTTAAGAGTCTCCTCTTTCCTCCACTCATTACCTGTAGTAATGGCACCTGTTTAAACTTGTTATCAGTATAAAAAGACACCTGTGCACACCCTCAAACAGTCTGACTCCAAACTCCACTATGGTGAAGACCAAAGAGCTGTCAAAGGACACCAGAAACAAAATTGTAGCCCTGCACCAGGCTGGGAAGACTGAATCTGCAATAGCCAACCAGCTTGGAGTGAAGAAATCAACAGTGGGAGCAATAATTAGAAAATGGAAGACATTCAAGACCACTGATAATCTCCCTCGATCTGGGGCTCCACGCAAAATCCCACCCCGTGGGGTCAGAATGATCACAAGAACGGTGAGCAAAAATCCCAGAACCACGCGGGGGGACCTAGTGAATGAACTGCAGAGAGCTGGGACCAATGTAACAAGGCCTACCATAAGTAACACACTACGCCACCATGGACTCAGATCCTGCAGTGCCAGACGTGTCCCACTGCTTAAGCCAGTACATGTCCGGGCCCGTCTGAAGTTTGCTAGAGAGCATTTGGATGATCCAGAGGAGTTTTGGGAGAATGTCCTATGGTCTGATGAAACCAAACTGGAACTGTTTGGTAGAAACACAACTTGTCATGTTTGGAGGAAAAAGAATACTGAGTTGCATCCATCAAACACCATACCTACTGTAAAGCATGGTGGTGGAAACATCATGCTTTGGGGCTGTTTCTCTGCAAAGGGGCCAGGACGACTGATCCGGGTACATGAAAGAATGAATGGGGCCATGTATCGTGAGATTTTGAGTGCAAACCTCCTTCCATCAGCAAGGGCATTGAAGATGAAACGTGGCTGGGTCTTTCAACATGACAATGATCCAAAGCACACCGCCAGGGCAACGAAGGAGTGGCTTCGTAAGAAGCATTTCAAGGTCCTGGAGTGGCCTAGCCAGTCTCCAGATCTCAACCCTATAGAAAACCTTTGGAGGGAGTTGAAAGTCCGTGTTGCCAAGCGAAAAGCCAAATACATCACTGCTCTAGAGGAGATCTGCATGGAGGAATGGGCCAACATACCAACAACAGTGTGTGGCAACCTTGTGAAGACTTACAGAAAACGTTTGACCTCTGTCATTGCCAACAAAGGATATATTACAAAGTATTGAGATGAAATTTTGTTTCTGACCAAATACTTATTTTCCACCATAATATGCAAATAAAGTGATAAAAAAACAGACAATGTGATTTTCTGGATTTTTTTTTCTCAGTTTGTCTCCCATAGTTGAGGTCTACCTATGATGTAAATTACAGACGCCTCTCATCTTTTTAAGTGGTGGAACTTGCACTATTGCTGACTGACTAAATACTTTTTTGCCCCACTGTATATTTGCCAAATACTTCTGATTATACCATGTAGGATCAGACAACAATTATGTTCTTCTGTCTCCGGTTATCCTTTAATAAACCACTCAGTCTTTGTCTCCCAATTCATAGTGAGCGGAAAACGTTAAGGCGCACAATAAATACAATTAAGCTTAATAGTGAAAGTTTCCATGTGCTGACGTAAGTGTAAAATAAATAAATCATAATCCTTTTTTAATCTTTACAATCTCTCTCCAATGACTTCCCAGACCTGCAGCTTCTATGTTTAGCACAGAATCGGTAGCATTTAAAGGGCCCCATGCAATCTATTACAGTAGCCTTGAGATAGGAGAGCAGTTACAATAGGTGGGACAGTTTATGTGTGACAAGTGGATTATCAGCCATGCACCTGTCCATGTGCTGCATGTCACATCCCTACCCCCATAAGCGGTGGCCCCGAGGGAGTGTAAGGGACACCTATAAGTCACCAGGTGCTCTGCAATAAACTTACATATAGAACAAATACTTTGGTTGGTAAGAATAGTGCACAATGTCTTTCTTTTAACTACTTCTATGCTGAAAGATGCACTCAGAAAGATTATGTTTGGTCATACATTAATAATAACCCTCCCACTCACCTTTCTGTTACATGGTTATATCTATTATCCCATGCTTTCAGGCCTAGGACAATAGGAGAACAGATCATTCCCAGCAGCAGGGGAAAATATTCAGAATAGTTTGCCAGTAATTTGCATTTTAAAGTTAAACATCTCTGTAAATACTTTTCTTATGTCTCGCTAATCCTGAATGACGGCCTGTATTATAACGGTGGGTTGTAGTCACAATATTGTCAATTCTAGATGGAAATAACCCACAAACTTGTTGACGGCTGAGCTCTTATATTGCAATAGAACAGTTAGTTTTTCCTACTTCTGATTACCGAACGTTGCCTGAAAATATAGTAGGGCAAACACTTGGAATTTAAAGCATATGTTTACCTAATGTACGCTGGGCTGTCCTGACGGGAGCAGGGCACATGTGTACAGTTAGCAGGTTAGGACTTCTGGGAGGGTTTCAGCTTTGAGGCAACAGAATTGTTATTGAAGTTCTGGGTTATAACACTGGTTAAAAATAGTAAATTGCCCCATTTTCTCCAATCACAATTTTTTCTCATATGATGTGTAGGCTGCAGTCCCGGTGTCTCCCATATGATGTACAGTATATGCTGCAGCTGCAGTGCCTCCCATGTGATGTATTTGCTGCAACCTCAATGTCTCCCATGTAATGTATAGCCTGCAGCAGCGTCGGACTGGAGCACCTTGGGCTTACCAGAGAAAATCATTCTTGGGGCTCACTATCTAGCTACAGTACATAGAAATAAATTCAAGACCATCAATTGTGTGGTAAAACACGCTAATATCAGAGTATAATATAAGATGCTACACGTCTTAATTATGTAGCAGGGGTTGGGGTAGCCCCCTCATAAAATATAAAGTAGGCCCCTCATAGAATATAATGTAGACTAACTCATGGAGTAGAGTATAATACAGCACCCCACAAATTATAATGCAACCCCCTCATATGGCATAATGCAGCCCTTCCACAGAAGATAATGTAGCCCTCTCAGAGTATAATGCAACCCCCTCATAAGGCAGTTCCCCATAGAATATATTGTAGCCCCCTCATAGGGCATAATGCAGCTACCCTCATATAGTATGCTGCAGCCCCGAGAGAATAATGCAGCCCCCCATATATAATATAATGCAGCCCCTCCACAGAAAATAATGTAGCCCCTCAGAGTATAATGCAACCCCCTCATAAGGTAGCCTCCCATAGAATATACTGTATCCCCCTCATAGGGCATAATGCAGCTCCCCTCATATAGTATGATGCAGCTCCCCACAGAATTATAATGTAGCCCCCTCATAGGGTATAATGCAGCCCCCCTGAAAGGGTATAATGCAGCCCCCCTCCACCACCATCATTGTTCTCACCCTCATTGTACTCATCACTACCTCCATCACTGTCTTCTCACCCACCACCTCCATCATTGCCTCCTCCCCCACCATTGTACTTTTCACAACTACCATCTTTGTCCTTTACACCACAACCATCATTGCTTTCTCCCCCACCACCCCCATCATTGCCCATTCCAACACCTCCATCATTGCTTCCCCCAACCACCATCATTGCCTCTCCCCACCACCATCATTGCCTTCTCCCCCACCACCCTATCATTGCCTATTCCACCACCTCCATCATTGCCTCCTCCACCACCATCATCATTGCCTCCCCAACCACCATCATCATTGCCTCCCCCACGACCATCATTGCCTCCCCCACCACCATCATTGCCTCCAACACCATCATCACTGCCTCTCCCACCACCACCATCATTGCCTCCCCCCACCACCACCATCATTGCCTCCCCCACCACCATCATTGCCTTATTCCCCACCACCCACATCATTGCCAATCTCCAATATCTCCAATACAAACACACACAACAGCACTATCACACAAACAGCACCACACACAGACAGCACCGCACCACTCTCTCACACACTCACACGCACACAAAGCATCGCACCCCACCACATACACACACAGCCACACACACGCAGGCAGGCAGGCAGGCAGTCAGAGACACATACACAGCACCCACTCACCTCTCCGCACATTCCCAGCAGTCACAGCACATCCCGGCAGCTTCCTCTCTGAAACAGCCGGGCTGAATGATGATGTCAGACAGGAAATGCGGGGCAGACAGGCAGGAAGGAGGATGGCATCGGATCCCTCCAGCTCTTCTCTGGTCCCAAGCTGCAGGGATCGCAATTAGGGTTTGCCGCCCTTTAGGGGCCCACCTCCAGGGCCCTGATTCAGCAGCACCGGCGGGCAGTGTAAGCCTCAGCCTGTGGCTAACGCTGCCCGCTATTAAAGTGAAATGGTATTCACTCCTCTCCATGCCCTTTAGCAGTGGGGGCCCTAGGCAGCTGCTGGCCAATATGCCAGCAGGTGTCAGTGACTGGGCCCACTGGAGAATCCTCCAGTTCTCCGGTGGACCAGTTAGAGCCTGGACTGCAGTCCCAGTGTCTCCCATGTGATGTATATGCTGCAGCCGCAGTGTTTCCCACGTGATGTATAGGATGCAGTCCCGGTGTCTCCCGTCCCATGTGATGTATATGCTGCAGCTGCAGTGCCTCCCATGTGATGTATTTGCTGCAACCTCACTTTCTTCCATGTGATGTACAGGTGCTTTTCATGAAATTAGAATATCATCAAAAAGTTAATTTATTTAAGTTCTTCAATACAAAAAGTGAAACTCATATATTATATAGTCATTACAAACAGAGTGATCTATTTCAAGTGTTTATTTCTGTTAATGTTGATGATTATGGCTTACAGCCAATGAAAACCCAAAAGTCATTATCTCAGAAGATTAGAATAATTAGCAAAAAACACCTGCAAAGGCTTCCTACGTATTTAAAAAGGCTCCTTAGTCTGTTTCAGTAGGCTCCACATTCATGGCGAAGACTGCTGACTTGACAGATGTCCAGAAGGCGGTCATTGACACACTCCACAAGGAGGGTAGCCACAAAAGGTCATTGCTAAAGAAGCTGGCTGTACACAGAGTGCTGTATCCAAGAATATTAATGGAAAGTTGAGTGGAAGGAAACATTGTGGTAGAAAAAGGTGCACAAGCAACCGGGATAACCGCAGCATTGAAAGGATTGTTAAGAAAAGGCCATTCAAAAATTTGGGGGAGATTCACAAGGAGAGAACTGCTGCTGGAGTCATTGCTTCAAGAGCCACCACACACAGACATATACAGAACATGGGCTACAAGTGTTGCATTCCTTGTGTCAAGTCACTCATGACCAAAAGACAACGCCAGAAGCGTCTTACCTGGGCCAAGGAGAAAAAGAACTGGACTGCTGCTCAGTGGTCCAAGGTGTTTTCAGATTAAAGTAAATTTTGAATTTCATTTGGAAATAAAGGTCCCAAAGTCTGGAGGAAGAGTGGAGAGGCCACAATCCAAGCTACTGGAGGTCTAGTGTGAAGTTTCCACAATCAGGGATGGTTTGGGGAGCCATTTCATCTGCTGGTGTAGGTTCATTGTGTTTTATCAAGACCAAAGTCAGTGCAGCCGTCTACCAGCAAATTTTAGAGCACTTCATGCTTCCCTCTGTCGACAAGCTTTTTGGAGATGGAAATGTCATACTCCAGGACTTGGCACCTGTCCACACAGCCAAAAGTACCAATACCTGGTGCAAAAACAACAGTATCACTGCGCTTGATTGGTAGCAAACTCGCCTGACCTTAACCCCATAGAGAATCTATGAGGTACTGTCAAGAGGAAGATGAGAGACACCAGACCCAACAATGCAGACAAGCTGAAGGCTGCTATCAAAGCAACCTGGGCTTCCATAACACCTCAGCAGTACCACAGGCTGATCGCCTCCATGCCATGAAGTATTGATGAAGTAATTGATACAAAAGGAGCCCTGACCAAGTATTGAGTGCATTTACTGAACATAAATTTCAGTTGTCCAACATTTCGGATTTTGAAATTATTTTTCAAGCTGGTGTTATGAAGTATTCAAATTTACTGAGATAATGACTTTTGGGTTTTCATTGGCTATAAGCCATAATCATCAACATTAACAGAAATAAACACTTGAAACAGACAGAGTGATCTATAATGACTTTATATGATATATGAGTTTTACTTTTTGTATTGAAGAACTGAAATAAATTAACTTTTTGATGATATTCTAATTTTGTGAGAAGCATGTATATATGCTGCAGTCCTGGTGTCTCCCATGTGATAAATAAGCTGCAGCCCCAGTGTCTCCCATGTGATGTATATGATGCAGCCCCATCATCTTCCATGTGATGTAAATGCTGCAGCCCCAGCGTCTCTCACGAGATGTACAATGGGTACGGAAAGTATTCAGACCCCTTTAAATTTTTCACTCTTTGTTTCATTGCATCCATTTGGTAAATTCAAAAAGGTTCATTTTTTTTCTCATTAATGTACACTCTGCACCCCATCTTGGCTGAAAAAAAAACAGAAATGTAGAAATTTTTGCAAATTTATTAAAAAAGGAAAACTGAAATATCACATGGTCATAAGTATTTTAGACCCTTGGCTCAGTACAAGCATCTTTTGCGCTAGTACAGCCATGAGTCTTCTTGGGAATGATGCAACGTGTTGTCATACCTGGATTTGGGGATCCTCTGCCATTCTTCCTTGCAGATTCTCTCCAGTTCCATCAGGTTGGATGGTGAACGTTGGTGGACAGGTCTCTCCAGAGATGCTCAATTGGGTTTAGGCTAGGGCTCCGGAGTTGTTCTGAAGCCACTCCTTTGTTATTCTAGCTGTGTGCTTAGGGTCATTGTCTTGTTGGAAGGTGAACCTTCGGCCAAGTCTGAGGTCCAGAGCACTCTGGAAGAGGTTTTCATCCAGGATATCTCTGCACTTTGCCGCATTCATGTTTCCTTCAATGGCAACCAGTCGTCCTGTCCCTGCAGCTGAAAAACACCCCCATAGCATGATGCTGCCACCACCATGTTTTACTGTTGTGATTGTATTGGGCAGGTGACGAGCAGTGCCTGGTTTTCTAAACACATACCGCTTAGAATTATCACCAAAAAGGTCTACCT
The DNA here is from genome assembly GCF_051348905.1 of Ranitomeya variabilis. NCBI lineage: Eukaryota > Metazoa > Chordata > Amphibia > Anura > Dendrobatidae > Ranitomeya > Ranitomeya variabilis. The sequence continues at coordinate 490,391,990 of NC_135233.1, read as the reverse complement.
TCATCTCATCAGACCAGAGAATCTTATTTCCCATAGTCTGTGAGCCCTTTATGTGCTTTTTAGCAAACTCTATGTGGCCTTTCATATGTCTTGCACTGAGGAGAGGCTTCCGTCGGGCCCGTCTGGGGGAGACACAAATTGTAACAATTGCTTGTAGTGTATGGTCCAGCCATCAATATAATAAATATGATGTTCGCATAATGCTGCATAACTGGTCACCAACCAGTATGTGTATAGACACAGAGGGCTATTAACTGCATGGAGAGTGTTTGAACAGATGCTATGAGGGTCCTAGTTTTGAAGAAAATGTTATATGGGTAAAACAGGTATAGTTAGATAAGTATGTTGAGGACATAGGTCAGTCATTATGTCTAATACAGGGTGTAATTGAGTCCTTAATTTTTGGCAGTTTTTGCTTCCTTCATAAATTATACTGACCTTTCCATTTTTAATAAACAATTAAATTTTGGTTTAATTAAATTATTATTTTAAAAAATATTTTTTCAAATTTTGCCTTATAAACCACTTATTATACAGGAAAAAAATGTTTCTTAAAAAATTTTTCCTGTAAACTCTAAGTTCTCTTCGATTTTGAATGTTTGATTGACAGTCCTTAAAGTTGGGTAAAAGTGTAATACCATTGTTCTCAGCAGCAATGTGGGAGTCAGAGATGATTCCTGGGGTCTTCCCCATGCTGCTATCCTTCCATTTAGCACTTTTCTATTCATTTCAACATTTTCACAGCTCCCCAGACCTCCATGTAGGGTCTGCCGGAAAAATGCTTGGATTTCCCATTGACTCCCATTATACCCCATTACTCGAAACGAGTATCCGAGCATTAGGAATTGTTTGGTTTGTGTAATGGCGCTGGGTTTATACCTTGTTTCTTTGGCGTTACTCTGCATGTCTCTGCTTTAACCCTTTGCTCCTCTCCCCCTAACTTGCAGGGATACTGTAGTCTGTTACCTGTGTGGATGCGGCTCAGTTCCCTGTGCTGCTGCGTAGCTGTACATGTGTTATGTCTTCGCCCTGCTGCATGACCACTCGCTTGTGCGGTCCCTGGCTGCTGCTGTGGAAGCTATCTGCGGCTTGCAAGGTCCTCTGCAGCTGGTGCATGACTTTCCATGTGTGTTCAGGCTAGCAGTCGCTGCAAGATGCCCTAAGCCACAGTTCCTGTGCTGACTATGCTGGTTTCTGTTGTGCTTAGGGTGCATGGCCACACCTACCCTGCTTTTATTAGGGTTTGAGTGTGCACCTGTGTTGTTTTCCTCAGCCTATCGCTGAGGGGCAGCTCCTATAAAAACTCCCTCTTTCCTGTTGGGCGTGGCCAGAGCATTGCATTGTGTTTCTGAGTCTAGCCTTGTGTGTGAGGTATCCAGCTCCCGTTCTATCTGCAGTATGTTCTGGGAGAGCTCATGGCTATCTTCCGCCTGTTCTGGGGGCAGGGGCACATACCTCCCAAGTTTTGAAGATGGGAAAGAGGGACAAAGTTAGCGGCGCGCGAAGCGCGCCGCGGCAAATTTTAGGCCACGCCTCTGACCACACCCATTCATAATTAGTCACACCCATATCCACGTCCCAACTACACCCATTTAGCACTGCTGATCACACTGTTTCATATACAATAGTTATAAACAAAAAAATATGGCCACACAGTGCTCCATACTGTATAATGACCGCACATGACGCTCCATACTGTATAATGGCCACACATGACGCTCCATACTGTATTATGGCCACACATGACGCTCCATACTGTATAATGGCCACACATGACGCTCCATACTGTATAATGGCCACACATGACGCTCCATACTGTATAATGGCCACACATGACGCTCCATACTGTATAATGGCCGCACATGACGCTCCATACTGTATAATGACCGCACATGATGCTCCATACTGTATAATGACCGCACATGATGCTCCATACTGTATAATGACCGCACATGATGCTCCATACTGTATAATGACCGCACATGATGTCCCATACCGTATAATGGCCGCACATGATGCTCCATACTGTATAATGACTGCACATGATGCTCCAGACCGTATAATGACCACACATGATGCCCCATACTGTATAATGGCCACACATGACGCTCCATACTGTATAATGGCCACACATGATGCTCCATACTGTATAATGACCGCACATGATGCTCCGTATTGTATATTGACCGCACATGATGCTGCATACTGTATACTGGCTGCACATGATGCTCCATATTGTATAATGACTGCACATGATGCCCCATACTGTATAATGGCCACACATGACGCTCCATACTGTATAATGACCGCACATGATGCTCCATACTGTATAATGGCCGCACATGATGCTCCATACTGTATAATGACCGCACATGATGCTCCATACTGTATAATGGCCGCACATGATGCCCCATACTGTATAATGACCGCACATGATGCTCCATACTGTATAATGACCGCACATGATGCTCCGTATTGTATATTGACCGCACATGATGCTGCATACTGTATACTGGCTGCACATGATGCTCCATATTGTATAATGACTGCACATGATGCTCCATACTGTATAATGGCCGCACATGATGCTCCATACTGTATAATGACCGCACATGATGCTCCATACTGTATAATGACCGCACATGATGCCCCATACTGTATAATTGCCACACATGACGCTCCATACTGTATAATGACCGCACATGATGCCCCATACTGTATAATTGCCACACATGACGCTCCATACTGTATAATGAACACACATGACGCTCCATACTGTATAATGACGGCATGCATACTGTATAATGGCCCCACATGATGCTCCATACCGTATAATGGCCGCACATGACGCTCCATACTGTATAATGACCGCACATGATGCTCCATACTGTATGATGACCACACATGATGCTCCATACTGTATGCTGGGTGCACATGATGCTTCATACTGTATAATGACCACACATGATGCTCCATACTGTATAATGACCGCACATGATGCTGCATACTGTATAATGACCGCACATGATGCTCCATACTGTATAATGGCCACAGTTCTCCATACTGTATAATGACATACAGGCACGCAGCTCACACACACACGCTCACACACATGCACACGCACACAGCTCACACACACGGCCCACACACACGCAGCACACACACAGCTCACACACGCACGCAGCTCACACACATGCAGCATCACACACACAGTATCACACATACACACGCAGCATCACAAACGCAGCTCACAAACACATGCAGCTTTGACACAAATGCATCACATACGCAGCCTTCACACACACACCCATCACACACACACGCAGTCATCACACACACACACGCAGTCATCACACACACACACGCAGCCATCACACACACACACACGCAGCCATCACATACACACACGCAGCCATCACACACACACACCCAGCCATCACACACACGCAGCCATCACACACACACACCCAGCCATCACACACACACACCCAGCCATCACACACACACACACCCAGCCATCACACACACACCCAGCCATCACACACACACACCCACAGCCAGGTTGGCACTAGGAGGGTGCTGGCTGGCACTGTTAGAGGTGTTACAGTGCTACCTGTGGATGGAGAGGTGCATGGACACACTGCACTATCTGGTTTGCAGGCTTCTCCCTGCCGCCCCTTATCCGCCATACACAATGCATGCCGGTGTGTGCCGGTAATGATGACCGCCTCCCTCCCCCTCACACGCCGCTGCCGCCTCCGAGTGACACAAGGACCAGACTCTGCGCCTCAGCATCGGGTACCACAGATTCCCGCGCATGCGCGTTGCGGTGCGTGGTGGGGGAGACACCAGGCTGGAGTCGGCGCCGCGCACGCAGCTGGTCCCTCCTTCCCCGATCTCCTGGCCCAGATTTACTAAACAAAGGCTGCAGAGTGTGATCATGCCGGCCGCTTACGTCACTGACCCCGCCCGGAGTGCGGGACTAGTCCTAATCGTCTCTACGTCCCGGAAGTGGGCGGGGCTTCACCGGCGGCCGCAAATTCGGGATTTTAAATGCCCGAAGCGGGACAGCGGGACCCCGGTGCCAAAGCGGGACTGTCCCGCTGAAATCGGGACGGTTGGGAGGTATGGGGGCAGAGTACCCAGATCCGCCTATCCTGGAGGCTGCGTATCCAGATCCATTTGTGTTTTGTTTTTCCACCTATTCTGGGGGCAGAGTACCCAGATTCGCCTATCCTGGAGGCTGCATATCCAGATCTGTTTGTATTTTGTTTTTCCACCTATTCTGGGGCAGAGTACACAGACCCGCCTATCCTGGAGGCTGCCTATCCAGCACTTGACCCTTTCTGAACTGTGTCCTCTGTGTTATGTTTCTGAAGTCCTTTTGTGTCTGACACCTCATACCCAGTGACTGTATCTTCCTGGGCTCATTTTTTATAGATGGAGTCCGGTGTTCTTGCTGAGCTTATACTATGCTGTGCTCAGCCTGCTATGCTGGGCTAACCCCATCCAGCCCAGGTTCAGTCCGGTGGTGCTTGCACGATCACGCTTGAGTTCCTTCCTAGGTCCGATGCCTGGAGCCTGAGGTCCGTAGCTAGCAACCTGATGACCACCGCTGCCTGGCCCTGTGCCATCCATGTCCCAGCCGATGACCTGGGCTGCCACACCAGTGTCCCAGATGTCTATCCGGTATCCCGGATGTCCTGATGTAAATGATGCCCTGGGCTGCCACGTCAGTGTCTCAGCCGATGACCTGTGCTGCCACGCTAGATGTCTATCCAGTATCCCTGATGTCCTGATGTAACTGATGCCCTGGGCTGCCACGCCAGTGTCTCAGATGTTTATCCGGTATTCCTGATGTCCTGACGTCCAGCCTGTGTCCTGATGTCCAGCCTGTGTCCTGATGTCCAGCCTGTGTCCTGATGTCCAGCCTGTGTCCTGATGTCCTGATATCCAGCCTGTGTCCTGATGTCCTGATGTCCAGTCCGTGTCTTGATGTCGTGATGTTCAGTCTGTGTCCTGATGTCCAGCCTGTGTCTGATGTCCTGCATGGGATACGATGTTCCACCGGTTCCTTGGGGTCCACCCTGCGATGACGTCTATCCTAGATCGGTGTCTGATGTTCTCCTGCTGAGCCTGGGCTACACCTGAGGCCTGAGAGAGAGGCCGCCCTAGTAAGCCCGTGCCAGATGACACTGGATTGCATCAACCCGTGATGTCTTCCTGCCTTCATCTGTTATCCTGAGACGTGTACCCTACTCTGATGTGTGGAATCGGGATCCTGACATAATTTTATTTTGTTTATGTACTGTGTTTTCTTTAAGTAAACTTTGTTTCTTCATACCTGAAGTTGTGCGGTGTAATCTAGTTATGCACATTGCCATCTGCTCAGCTGCCACAGACCCTGCTCCCTGCCCTCCCCTAGTCTGGGTAGGTCCAGGTTACTCTATGTGGTCCAGTGGGTCCACATTGCTTTCCCACTTGGGACGCTCGCCCATGTCGTCATGGTTTGGCGACGTGGAGGCATCGGCTCGGCCGCGTCTGCGGTCGCAGCCATATCAGTTTGAGTAATGTCCATCTGAGCATTTTAGTGCTCGCTCATCCCCAATATACAGCAGTCTCTGTGTCTCCTATGTGATGTATACTGTATATCTCCCACTGCTTGAGTTTTTTAAATGTAACATGAGTAGTGATGAATAGTGTTGAGCGATACCTTCCGATATCGGAAAGTATCGGTATCGGAAAGTATCGGCCGATACCGTCAAAATATCGGATCTAATCCGATACCGATACCCGATCCCAATGCAAGTCAATGGGACGAAAATATCGGAATTAAAATAAACCCTTTATAAACTTGTAGGTTCATTCTACATGAAGGAAAACAACTAAGAATAATGTAGGATGTATTGCGGGACGTGGCGGAGACATTAAAGGCACAGAGGTTTAGCCCAATGTAATAGAATAGCAGGATTTTGTTTTTTATTTTATGACGTTCGGCGTTAGAAAGATTTTGACTATGTTAATTTTTTTTTTATTTTGTCAGATATTGATGTTTCACTACTTCCACGCCCTTCACCTTCTTTTTTACTTCTCCCACACTTTCTTCTTCATTATCCTCATCATCAGCTTCTTTGACATCAACTTCTTCACCTTATTCATCTTCTTCTTCATCTTCTACCTATTATTTTTTTGGTTACATTGTTCATATTCTTTTTATTTTACTATTATCTTCATCATATTCTACTTCTTCATCATATTCTTATTTGTGACAGGCATTCCCGTAGTTGTTATCTATAAAAGTTTGAAGATTACACCTTCCGTTCTGCCTGTCACAAAACAGTTACATTTGTCCGCGTTCAGTTTGGCCTGCAGCATCAGGCTTTATCCAGGGGCACCACGAGGAGGAACGGACTCACCCCCATACACTGCTTAGTCTTCTTCTGCTTATAATTTAGATAATATTTTTTGCTCTGATATTTAGTGTTATGCTTAATGTTCTTCTGCTCTTTGTTCTGCAGCCTCTTGTTCTTCTGCTTCTCGGTCTTCCAGGTCGTCGTCGTCTCCAGGGTCGTCGTCTCCGGGGTCGTCGTCATCGGGGTGGTCTTCAGGGTCATCGTCTCCAGGGTCATCGTCATCACGGTGGTTGTCGTCTCTGATGTCGTCGTCATCTTAGGGGTGGTCTTCCGGGTCATCGTGTTTAGTCTCTTGAACTTGGAAATGTAGCAGAAGGTACAAGAAGGCTGAGAAAATGCCGAGAACCAGCTGATGGAACTGGAACTCGGATGGCTACCCGAAGGTCCAAGAGCCAATGGAACTACCGAGGACCAGCTGACGTTACTGGAACCCGGTTACTAAGCAGGAGGTACCCGTGCCTGAAAGCACTACCAAGGACCACCTGACGTTGGTGGAACTCGGATACCCAGAGGGAGGCACCTAAGCCAAAGGCTCTGCCCGGAACCAGCTGATGGTACTGGAACCAGGATGGGGAACAGAAGGTACAACAGCAAAAGACACTGCCGAGAACCAGCTGACGGTGCTGGAACCCGGATGAGTAGCCGAAGGTCCAAGAGCCAATGGAACTACCGAGGACCAGCTGACGTTACTGGAACCCGGTTACTAAGCAGGAGGTACCCGTGCCTGAAAGCACTACCAAGGACCACCTGACGTTGGTGGAACTCGGATACCCAGAGGGAGGCACCTAAGCCAAAGGCTCTGCCCGGAACCAGCTGACGGTACTGGAACCAGGATGGGGAGCAGAAGGTACAAGAGCAAGTGTCTGCGTGGCTTTTGCAGGACACGATGCCGGCTGCACAGCAGGGGAACAGCTGGCGGTGCTGAACCCCACTGACACATTGGCTGGTGTTTTTCTCTGTGCAGCTAGCAGTACCGGGCCCCAACTGGCGGTGTTAGAGCCCGGGGTCAGCAGGAGGAGGAGATGGAGCAGAGTGTAGGCCGAAGCCTGCACTGGCGGCAGCTTTGGGTCTGTTGTGCCTGCGTGGCAGTTGCAGGACACGTTGCCGGCTGCACAGCAGGGGAACAGCTGGCGGTGCTGAACCCCACTGACACATTGGCTGGTGTTTTTCTCTGTGCAGCTAGCAGTACTGGGCCCCAACTGGCGGTGTTGGAGCCCGGGCTCTGCAGGGGGAGCAGAGTGTAGGCCGAAGCCTAATTGAACCAATTTCAAAGGTAACCTTTAACCCCCCCTCAGGGGTTACAAAGTAGAAGAGCCACAGCTTATGCAGCAGTAGTGCTGCACAAGTCAAAGGTTGCTCTTTTAATTTTGCTCCTTGCACACGCTGAATGAAACACGTATAACATTTAGCCCTTTATACAGTCAAACTGTGTTGGAGGCGCGAGTTCCCTTTGTAATGAGACGCAGCACAGATGTCAAGAATCCCACCTTGGTGCTGGGTGCAGCCTCCTGAGCGTTGTTATTTGCTGTACAGGAGTCTGCGCTGTCGTGTTATCCCCTGGCCTAGCGCTGTTAGCGCTGCCCATCTTCTGACATCATTTAATGTCGGCCGGTGCGGTTCGCGATGACCATGAATCCCAGCCCCGCAGTGTCTTAACATTGTTAAAACACTGCGGGGCTGGGATTCATGGCCTGGCGCAGCACATATGTTCGCCTCTCACACTCGGGTCCTTACACCCGCTTCAGACTGTGCGGCGTCAGCTGATCCTTTATCGCATGCCACGGCCATGAAGCCGCACAGTCTGAAGAAGGCGGAAGGAGATGAGGGACAGGCGAACTGATGCACTGCTCATGCCCATCAATCACACCCTCGCAATCCCAATAAATAAGACACCGAGTGGGCGTTGTGTGGGTCAGGGCGGCCGCAGAGGCGCAGGCAGCCAAACAATGATGCCAGAAGACGGGCAGCGCTACCAAGGGGGTTGCAGCGTGTCATTACAAAGGAAAGTCACACCACCGGGACGGTTAAATGGTCACACAGAGGACACATTTTAGACGTGTTTTCAGTTCCACATGTGCGAGGAGAATACGTTTATGAGCCACCTTGCACACATGCAGCATTACCGCTGTACAAGGTGGCTGTAAAACGTACAAACGCCTGGGGGAGGGGGGACAGGTTCCCTTCAATTTCAGTTCTGGTGTCTGCGTGGCTTTTGCAGGACACGATGCCGGCTGCACAGCAGGGGAACAGCTGGCGGTGCTGAACCCCACTGACACATTGGCTGGTGTTTTTCTCTGTGCAGCTAGCAGTACCGGGCCCCAACTGGCGGTGTTAGAGCCCGGGGTCAGCAGGAGGAGGATATGGAGCAGAGTGTAGGCCGAAGCCTGCACTGGCGGCAGCTTTGGGTCTGTTGTGCCTGCGTGGCAGTTGCAGGACACGTTGCCGGCTGTACAGCAGGGGAACAGCTGGCGGTGCTGAACCCCACTGACACATTGGCTGGTGTTTTTCTCTGTGCAGCTAGCAGTACCGGGCCCCAACTGGCGGTGTTGGAGCCCGGGCTCTGCAGGGGGAGCAGAGTGTAGGCCGAAGCCTAATTGAACCAATTTCAAAGGTAACCTTTAACCCCCCCTCAGGGGTTACAAAGTAGAAGAGCCACAGCTTATGCAGCAGTAGTGCTGCACAAGTCAAAGGTTGCTCTTTTAATTTTGCTCCTTGCACACGCTGAATGAAACACGTATAACATTTAGCCCTTTATACAGTCAAACTGTGTTGGAGGCGCGAGTTCCCTTTGTAATGAGACGCAGCACAGATGTCAAGAATCCCACCTTGGTGCTGGGTGCAGCCTCCTGAGCGTTGTTATTTGCTGTACAGGAGTCTGCGCTGTCGTGTTATCCCCTGGCCTAGCGCTGTTAGCGCTGCCCATCTTCTGACATCATTTAATGTCGGCCGGTGCGGTTCGCGATGACCATGAATCCCAGCCCCGCAGTGTCTTAACATTGTTAAAACACTGCGGGGCTGGGATTCATGGCCTGGCGCAGCACATATGTTCGCCTCTCACACTCGGGTCCTTACACCCGCTTCAGACTGTGCGGCGTCAGCTGATCCCTTATCGCATGCCACGGCCATGAAGCCGCACAGTCTGAAGAAGGCGGAAGGAGATGAGGGACAGGCGAACTGATGCACTGCTCATGCCCATCAATCACACCCTCGCAGTCCCAATAAATAAGACACCGAGGGGCGTTGTGTGGGTCAGGGCGGCCGCAGAGGCGCAGGCAGCCAAACAATGATGCCAGAAGACGGGCAGCGCTACCAAGGGGGTTGCAGCGTGTCATTACAAAGGAAAGTCACACCACCGGGACGGTTAAATGGTCACACAGAGGACACATTTTAGACGTGTTTTCAGTTCCACATGTGCGAGGAGAATACGTTTATGAGCCACCTTGCACACATGCAGCATTACCGCTGTACAAGGTGGCTGTAAAACGTACAAACGCCTGGGGGAGGGGGGACAGGTTCCCTTCAATTTCAGTTCTGGTGTCTGCGTGGCTTTTGCAGGACACGATGCCGGCTGCACAGCAGGGGAACAGCTGGCAGTGCTGAACCCCACTGACACATTGGCTGGTGTTTTTCTCTGTGCAGCTAGCAGTACCGGGCCCCAACTGGCGGTGTTAGAGCCCGGGGTCAGCAGGAGGAGGAGATGGAGCAGAGTGTAGGCCGAAGGCTGCACTGGCGGCAGCTTTGGGTCTGTTGTGCCTGCGTGGCAGTTGCAGGACACGTTGCCGGCTGCACAGCAGGGGAACAGCTGGCGGTGCTGAACCCCACTGACACATTGGCTGGTGTTTTTCTCTGTGCAGCTAGCAGTACCGGGCCCCAACTGGCGGTGTTGGAGCCCGGGCTCTGCAGGGGGAGCAGAGTGTAGGCCGAAGCCTAATTGAACCAATTTCAAAGGTAACCTTTAACCCCCCCTCAGGGGTTACAAAGTAGAAGAGCCACAGCTTATGCAGCAGTAGTGCTGCACAAGTCAAAGGTTGCTCTTTTAATTTTGCTCCTTGCACACGCTGAATGAAACACGTATAACATTTAGCCCTTTATACAGTCAAACTGTGTTGGAGGCGCGAGTTCCCTTTGTAATGAGACGCAGCACAGATGTCAAGAATCCCACCTTGGTGCTGGGTGCAGCCTCCTGAGCGTTGTTATTTGCTGTACAGGAGTCTGCGCTGTCGTGTTATCCCCTTGCCTAGCGCTGTTAGCGCTGCCCATCTTCTGACATCATTTAATGTCGGCCGCTGCGGTTTGCGATGACCATGAATCCCAGCCCCGCAGTGTCTTAACATTGTTAAAACACTGCGGGGCTGGGATTCATGGCCTGGCGCAGCACATATGTTCGCCTCTCACACTCGGGTCCTTACACCCGCTTCAGACTGTGCGGCGTCAGCTGATCCCTTATCGCATGCCACGGCCATGAAGCCGCACAGTCTGAAGAAGGCGGAAGGAGATGAGGGACAGGCAAACTGATGCACTGCTCATGCCCATCAATCACACCCTCGCAGTCCCAATAAATAAGACACCGAGGGGCGTTGTGTGGGTCAGGGCGGCCGCAGAGGCGCACCCAGCCAAACAATGATGCCAGAAGACGAGCAGCGTTACCAAGGAGCTTGTTGCGTGTCAATACAAAGGAAAATCACACCTGAGGGACGTTTTAATGGTTACAGAGGACACATTTTAGACGTGTTCAGTTCCACGAGTGCAAGGAGAATAAGTTTCTGAGCCACCTTGCACACATGCAGCATTACCGCTGTACAAGGTGGCTGTAAAACATAGAAACACCTGGGGGAGGGGGGACAGGTTCCCTTCAATTTCAGTTCTTGTGTCTGCGTGGCGGTCGCAGGACACGTTGCCGGCTACACAGCAGGGGAACAGCTGGCGGTGCTGAACCCCACTGACACATTGGCTGGTGTTTTTCTCTGTGCAGCTAGCACATCTGGGCCAAAACTGGCGGTGTTAGAGCCCAGGGTCAGCAGGAGGAGCAGGGGGAGCGGAGTGTAGGCCGAAGCCTGCACTGGAGCAAGTTGAAAGGAAACCTTTAACCCCCCCCCTCCCAGGCGTTTGTAGCTGAAAGAGCCATTGTTTACAGCACTAATGCTGGAAAAGGTAAACTTAGCTCTTTTAATTATGGTCCTTGCACATGCTGAACCTAACACTTATGAAATGTGTCCCCTCACAGCGTTAAACCGTACGGTAGGTGGAACTTTCCTTTGTCGTGTGACGCAGCACAGCCATCATTTTTACCCCCTTGGCGCCGTGCGCCGCCTCCTCAGCGTTGTTTGAATCTGTCCCGGAGCCTGCGCTGTTAGGTTAGCCCTTGGCCATGCACACATGTTGCGCTGCCCGTCTTCTGACATCATTTGGTGTCAGGCTGGCTGCGCCTGTGTGGGTGCGCTGGCCGAGATCCCGCCTCGCAGTGTCGTCTAATGTAATCCCACCGCGGGCCTGGGATCCGTGGCCATGCGCAGTGCATATCCTCGCTTCTCACTCCCCTCCCTACGGCTTCTTCAGACTGTGCGGTGTCACGGCCGTGGCATGCTATTAGGGATCAGCTGACACCGCACAGTCTGAAGAAGCCGTAGGGAGGGGAGTGAGAGGCGAGGATATGCACTGCGCATGGCCACGGATCCCAGGCCCGCGGTGGGATTACATTAGACGACACTGCGAGGCGGGATCTCAGCCAGCGCACCCGCACAGGCGCAGCCAGCCTGACACCAAATGATGTCAGAAGACGGGCAGCGCAACATGTGTGCATGGCCAAGGGCTAACCTAACAGCGCAGGCTCCGGGACAGATTCAAACAACGCTGAGGAGGCGGCGCACGGCGCCAAGGGGGTAAAAATGATGGCTGTGCTGCGTCACACGACAAAGGAAAGTTCCACCTACCGGACGGTTTAACGGTGTGTGGGGACACATTTCATAAGTGTTAGGTTCAGCATGTGCAAGGAGCACCACGAAAAGAGGCACTTTTTCCCTTTGCATCATTACTGCTGCACAAGGTGGCTCCTTCAGTAACAAACGCCTGGGGGGGGGGGGCAGGTTCCCTTAAATTTAACTTGTTGTGCCTGCGTGGCGGTCGCAGTACACGTTGCCGTATACACAGCAGGGGAACAGCTGGCGGTGCTGAACCCCACTAACACATTGGCGAGGTGTTTGGCTCTGTGCGTACAGCACTTCTGGACGGCAACTAGCGGTGTTGGAGCCCAGGGACAGGTGGAGGAGGAGGAGGTAGGAGGAGGTAGGAGGGATTGCCACACACACAGCAGGGGAACAGCTGACGTTACTGAACCCCAATAACAGAGGAGGGACTGTTGGGACTGTGCGGACAGCACTTCTGGACGGCAACTAGCGGTGTTGGAGCCCAGGGACAGGTGGAGGAGGAGGAGGTGGAGGAGGTAGGAGGAGGTAGGAGGGATTGCCACACACACAGCTGGGGAACAGCTGACGTTACTGAACCCCAATAACAGAGGAGGGACTGTTGGGACTGTGCGTACAGCACTTCTGGACGGCAACTAGCGGTGTTGGAGCCCAGGGACAGGTGGAGGAGGAGGAGGTGGAGGAGGTAGGAGGGATTGCCACACACACAGCAGGGGAACAGCTGACGTTACTGAACCCCAATAACAGAGGAGGGACTGTTGGGACTGTGCGGACAGCACTTCTGGATGGCAACTAGCGGTGTTGGAGCCCAGGGACAGGTGGAGGAGGAGGAGGTAGGAGGAGGTAGGAGGGATTGCCACACACACAGCAGGGGAACAGCTGACGTTACTGAACCCCAATAACAGAGGAGGGACTGTTGGGACAGTGCGGACAGCACTTCTGGACGGCAACTAGCGGTGTTGGAGCCCAGGGACAGGTGGAGGAGGAGGAGGTGGAGGAGGTAGGAGGAGGTAGGAGGGATTGCCACACACACAGCTGGGGAACAGCTGACGTTACTGAACCCCAATAACAGAGGAGGGACTGTTGGGACTGTGCGTACAGCACTTCTGGATGGCAACTAGCGGTGTTGGAGCCCAGGGACAGGTGGAGGAGGAGGAGGTGGAGGAGGTAGGAGGGATTGCCACACACACAGCAGGGGAACAGCTGACGTTACTGAACCCCAATAACAGAGGAGGGACTGTTGGGACTGTGCGGACAGCACTTCTGGACGGCAACTAGCGGTGTTGGAGCCCAGGGACAGGTGGAGGAGGAGGAGGTAGGAGGAGGTAGGAGGGATTGCCACACACACAGCAGGGGAACAGCTGACGTTACTGAACCCCAATAACAGAGGAGGGACTGTTGGGACTGTGCGGACAGCACTTCTGGACGGCAACTAGCGGTGTTGGAGCCCAGGGACAGGTGGAGGAGGAGGAGGTGGAGGAGGTAGGAGGGATTGCCACACACACAGCAGGGGAACAGCTGACGTTACTGAACCCCAATAACAGAGGAGGGACTGTTGGGACTGTGCGGACAGCACTTCTGGATGGCAACTAGCGGTGTTGGAGCCCAGGGACAGGTGGAGGAGGAGGAGGTAGGAGGAGGTAGGAGGGATTGCCACACACACAGCAGGGGAACAGCTGACGTTACTGAACCCCAATAACAGAGGAGGGACTGTTGGGACAGTGCGGACAGCACTTCTGGACGGCAACTAGCGGTGTTGGAGCCCAGGGACAGGTGGAGGAGGAGGAGGTGGAGGAGGTAGGAGGAGGTAGGAGGGATTGCCACACACACAGCTGGGGAACAGCTGACGTTACTGAACCCCAATAACAGAGGAGGGACTGTTGGGACTGTGCGTACAGCACTTCTGGATGGCAACTAGCGGTGTTGGAGCCCAGGGACAGGTGGAGGAGGAGGAGGTGGAGGAGGTAGGAGGGATTGCCACACACACAGCAGGGGAACAGCTGACGTTACTGAACCCCAATAACAGAGGAGGGACTGTTGGGACTGTGCGGACAGCACTTCTGGACGGCAACTAGCGGTGTTGGAGCCCAGGGACAGGTGGAGGAGGAGGAGGTAGGAGGAGGTAGGAGGGATTGCCACACACACAGCAGGGGAACAGCTGACGTTACTGAACCCCAATAACAGAGGAGGGACTGTTGGGACTGTGCGGACAGCACTTCTGGACGGCAACTAGCGGTGTTGGAGCCCAGGGACAGGTGGAGGAGGAGGAGGTGGAGGAGGTAGGAGGGATTGCCACACACACAGCTGGGGAACAGCTGACGTTACTGAACCCCAATAACAGAGGAGGGACTGTTGGGACTGTGCGTACAGCACTTCTGGACGGCAACTAGCGGTGTTGGAGCCCAGGGACAGGTGGAGGAGGAGGAGGTGGAGGAGGTAGGAGGGATTGCCACACACACAGCTGGGGAACAGCTGACGTTACTGAACCCCAATAACAGAGGAGGGACTGTTGGGACTGTGCGTACAGCACTTCTGGATGGCAACTAGCGGTGTTGGAGCCCAGGGACAGGTGGAGGAGGAGGAGGTGGAGGAGGTAGGAGGGATTGCCACACACACAGCAGGGGAACAGCTGACGTTACTGAACCTCAATAACAGAGAAGGGACTGTTGGGACTGTGCGGACAGCACTTCTGGACGGCAACTAGCGGTGTTGGAGCCCAGGGACAGGTGGAAGAGGAGGAGGTAGGAGGAGGTAGGAGGGATTGCCACACACACAGCAGGGGAACAGCTGACGTTACTGAACCCCAATAACAGAGGAGGGACTGTTGGGACTGTGCGGACAGCACTTCTGGACGGCAACTAGCGGTGTTGGAGCCCAGGGACAGGTGGAGGAGGAGGAGGTGGAGGAGGTAGGAGGAGGTAGGAGGGATTGTCACACACACAGCTGGGGAACAGCTGACGTTACTGAACCCCAATAACAGAGGAGCGACTGTTGGGACTGTGCGGACAGCACTTCTGGACGGCAACTAGCGGTGTTGGAGCCCAGGGACAGGTGGAAAAGCAGAGGAACACAATGTAGGCCGAAGCCTGAGAAAGTCGAAAGGGAACCTTTAACCCCCCCAAGGCGTTTGTAGCTGAAAGAGCCAGCTTGTGCAGCACAAAAGATGCAAAAGGAAAAGGTGGCTCTTTTCATCATGCTCCTTGCAAACACAGAACTAAACACTTATAAAATGTGTCCCCTGAAACCGTGAAACCGTCCCGGAGGTGGGACTTTCCTTCGTAATATGACGCAGCACAGCCGTCATTCCTACCCCCCCGGCGCTGCGCCCCGGCTCCTCAGCGTTGTTTGATTCCGTCCAGGAGCCTGCGCTGTTATGTTATCCCGTGGCCAGGCACACTTAGCGCTGCCCATCTTCTGACATCATTTGGTGTCAGGCTGGCTGCGCCTGTGCGGCCGCGCTGGCTGTCCAGAAGATGATGGAAATGGTGAATCCTCATCCTCCACCTCTTCCACAACATCATCCCTTAGCGCTTGCAGTGATTTTTCAAGCAGGCAGATAAGGGGGACAGTCATGCTGACTAGTGCATCATCTGCACTCGCCATCCGCGTGGAATAATCAAAGGGACGCAAAACCTGGCAGACGTCATTCATAGTGGCCCACTCTGTGGTTGTGAAGTCTGTACGGCGCTGAGTGCGACTTCTTTGCGCCTGAAGCAGCTGGTACTCCATTACAGCTTGCTGCTGCTCACACAACCGCTCCAACATATGTAACGTGGAATTCCACCTGGTAGGTAGGTCACATATGATGCGATGTTCCGGTGTCGGCGCTGCAGAGCCGCAATGCGTGCTTTTGCCGTGCTGGAACGCCGCAAGTGAGCACACTCTAGGCGGACCTTGTGCAGCAGTGCATCAAGATCCGGATAGTCCCTCAAAAGCTCTGCACGACCAAATTGAGCACATGTGCCAGACATGGGATGTGAGTGAGGTTGCCGAGGCCCAGAGCTGCCACCAGATTTCGGCCATTATCACACACTACCATGCCTGGCTGGAGATTCGCTGGCACAAACCACACATCGCTCTCCTGCTTGATGGCATTCCAGAGCTCCTGCGCTGTGTGGCTACGATTCCCCAAAAAAATTAATTTCAAGACGGCCTGTTGACGTTTGGCCACGGCTGTGCTCATGTCGGTCGTAACAGGTACACGTTCATCACGGGTCCATGTGGAGGTGGACTGTGACGGCTCCTGCAGCGATGATTCTGAGGAACTGGTGTAAGAGGAGGAGTCAATGCGTACAGAATGGATTCCTGCAATCCTTGGAGTGGGCAGGACACGTCCTGCGCCACTCGCACGGTCTGTACCCGGCTCAATGACATTAACCCAATGGGTAGTGAGGGAAAGGTATCGCCCCTGTCCATGTTGACTGGTCCACGCATCGGTGGTGAGGTGGACCTTGCTACTGACGGCGTTCAGTAGCGCGTGTTTTATGTGTCCCTCCACATGCTTGTGCAGGGCAGGGACGGCTTGCCTGCTGAAGTAAAAGCGGCTGGGCACATTGTACTGTGGGACTGCCAATGACATCAAGTCACGGAAGCTGTCAGTCTCCACCAGCCTGAATGACAGCATTTCCAGTGACAGAAGTTTGGCAATGCCTGCAGTCAGAGCCTGTGCTCGTGGGTGGTTTGACGAGAAAGGCTGCCTTTTCTCCCATGCCTGTACTACCGATGGCTGTACACTGGGCTGGGAGTGTGTGGATGACTGGGAAAGTGGTGCTGCGGGTGGAATTACAGCGGGTCTCTGGACAACAGGGCCAGAGGTTCTTCCACGGCGATTCTGGGAGGAAGCCGAACCAGCTGCGTGTGAGCTGGAGGAAGAGGTAACACGAGCTGAAGAGGTGGTAGCTGCCGCTGTTGGTTGGCCTAGCTCTTCAGTGTGTTTTTCTAACTCCGCCGGGTGCCTGGTGCGCACATGTTTCCACATGTTGGAGGTATTGAGGTTGCTGACATTTTTCCCTCTTTTGACTTTTTGATGACACACCTTGCATCTGACATAGCAAATGTCATCTGCAACTGTGTCAAAAAAGGACCAGGCACTGCAAGTCTTGGGAGCGCCCTTTTTGGCTTTTGGAAGAGACATGCTCCTAACGGGTGCCAAAGCGGAGGCTGCAGGATCCGCAGTCTTCCCCCTCCCTCTCCCTCTTTGGGCCGTACGGGGAATCTCTTCCTCAGAGCTGCTCCCACCACCTTCCTGTCCCTCACGCCAAGATGGGTCAAGGACCTCATCATCTACACTACCCTCTGCCCCCAACTGCTCCTCCTGGGTAGTCTCAGCAGCAGAGCACGCACCAGTAAGTGGCACCTGAGTGTCATCATCAGCTGATGCGGCCTGCGATGTGGTGACCGGAGCCACTGGCCCACCCGCCTCTTCAGAGGAAGAGAGAAAAAGCTGTTGGGCATCACTGCACCCTGCCTCTTCTTCCATTTCTCCAATGCTGCTTGGCTGGCCCCCTGTTTCCAAGCCAAGAGATTCAGAGAACAGAAGTAGAGACGGCTCCTGTCCTGGGCTCTCTGTCTGCCTGGGCAATTTGGCAGGTGGTGAAGAGACAGATGGCTGCTCTCCAGTGCTCTGTGTCTGAGAGGATGTGGCACTAATTGAAGTTGATGCATTAGCTGCCATCCATCCGACAACGGCTTCAATTTGTTCTTCACGCAGCAGCGGTGTACGGCGCTCTGACACAAAGCTGCGCATGAATGACTGTTGCCTGGTGAAAGTGGGTGCTGATGAGTCACCGGTGCCCGCAGCAGGCACAGAATCCCCACGTCCCCTCCCTGCTCTGCGCCCACGCCCACGCCCACGTGCCTTACTCACTGCCTTCTTCATCTTGGTTGACTGATAAAGATAAGCAGAAAAGTACTAACGGCTTTGTGTGCTTATTCCTGAACAACTCCTCCTAACAGGTATAAGAAACACTAATTTTCTAAAGTGTGGACTAGACTTTAATATGAGCTAATGTGGCCTACACAAATGTAAAGTGGTGTAACTGGTGTGTTTGGTGAACTTTATTATTTATTTATTTTTTGGGGGCTGAACTGACAACAGATAGAGCTGCAGTCACACGGAGACCGTGCAGACAGCCGTAAACGGCGCTGCAAGGCCCAAAAACCCTCCTCTACGTTATCCTATGTAGTGTTTTTCCACAAGTTAGCTGGAGACGGGTGGAAAGACACTAATAGGAATTTTTTGAAAAAATGTGCAGCAGCCTGCACTACTTAAAACAAAATGAAAATTGATTTGGCGGTATGACGCAGTGAAGAACCCTGAGCTGGAGACAACCAGGCTATGGCTGCTCACAGACTACAGGGCGAGCTGCAGTCACACGGAGACCGTGCAGACAGCCGTAAACGGCGCTGCAAGGCCCAAAAACCCTCCTCTACGTTATCCTATGTAGTGTTTTTCCACAAATTAGCTGGAGACGGGTGGAAAGACACTAATAGGAATTTTTTGAAAAAATGTGCAGCAGCCTGCACTACTTAAAACAAAATGAAAATTGATTTGGCGGTATGACGCAGTGAAGAACCCTGAGCTGGAGACAACCAGGCTATGGCTGCTCACAGACTACAGGGCGAGCTGCAGTCACACGGAGACCGTGCAGACAGCCGTAAACGGCGCTGCAAGGCCCAAAAACCCTCCTCTACGTTATCCTATGTAGTGTTTTTCCACAAATTAGCTGGAGACGGGTGGAAAGACACTAATAGGATTTTTTTGAATAAATTAGCAGCAGACTACACTACTTGGAAAAAAAAAAAAAAAAAGAACAGTATGAGGCAATGAACCACCCTCCCTGAACTGAATACAACCAGCTATGGATGGCCTATGTGGCTGCACTCAGACTAGAGAGTGGGCTGCACTCACACACACACACACACACAGACCTTGCAGATCGCTGTGAAAACAGCGCTACAAGGCAAAAGCAAGGTGAATAGTAGGTGAACACAGCGGTTGCTAAATTAGCCTTTGGAAAGCACAAAGAAGCAAATCGCTATCTCTAAACTGGCCCTCAGTCAGCAAACAGCGTCCTGTCACTAACTGAATTCACAGCAGAGTGATCGCAAAATGGCGCCAGCGACTTTTAAACTGCATCATGACATCATTTCAGCAGCCAATCACAGCCTTGCCAGTAGTTTCATGCCCTCCATGCTAAACAGGATGTGCCCACACTTGGAATCATTCTCATTGGCTGAATTTGTGCATTTTGAATCTGGGAACTTCCGATTCCGGTATCCGATACGCGGCAAGTATCGGAATCCCGGTATCGGAATTCCAATACCGCAAGTATCGGCCGATACCCGATACTTGCGGTATCGGAATGCTCAACACTAGTGATGAATTTTCCACTGTGAGGAGACATGCAGTGTACTATACATCTGTGTACGGAACAGTTTGCTGTTGCAAGTTCTTTTACAAAACTTATCGCAAAGAGTCGACTGTGCTGTAGATCAACGCAAACCTGCAAAAGCAGTGGTGAGTAGCAGTATCATCATTACCATCACACATCTCACAAAAGAAAATAAGTTCCAGCCATCATATTAGGAGTGAATTAATTAAATGATTTATCAAATATAGCAGGATAAATTTCAAGTTGATAATTTTGTATGGCCCTCGAATGATGGTATAAATATCCCAATGGCCCTTGGCAGAATAAAATATTCCCTACCCCTGTCTTAGAGTAATACTATATCACCTCTCAGAACAGCACTTCTAAGAACAGCTGTAGCAAAAGCCACTGTGCCAGCCTTAGAGCCTTCCCTTTCCAAGATTTCTCCTTCATTGCTTCCAATGTAAATGAGTAGCAATAGAGTACCATATTTTTTGGATTATAAGACGCACTTTTTTCCTTCAAATTTGGGGGGAAAATGGGGGTGCATCTTATAATGGGAACGTTAGGAACAAAGAGAATAAAGGAGTATACTGGGTATTAAGATTTATTAGATATACAATATATAAATACACGCATGAATTCCAAAGATATAGAGCATATATAAAAGCTACATACAAGGTACATAAAGGATGAGAGCAGAATTTCCCCTAGGTGAATGGAGCCCAAATAATCAGTCAGTCTGCACAGCACCGCAGACTAGTGCTATATACAGCAGCAAGACACCATATGGCTAGTGTGTGCAGTAAAGTGACCTCCAGTCACTACTAGTAGGCACTGCAAGGCATGCTTACCGCAAGGTGAGGTGGGCAGACCAGGACACCAGGCTGGAACCGGAATAGAGGGACCCCCAACGCGCGTTTCGCTTAGATAGTAGGCTGCTTTGCTCTGAGAATACTGTTGTATTATCAGATAGTTCTCGCTGCCACCATAGGTGATTTCGCATTGTTGTTCAGATGTGCCCTAGTCGCAATTGGCACAACAGGCACAACAAATATTGAGACAGTAACCCAATCTGACAATATCCATATCTGCAGCAGCATAACTCTTGCCATTTAGAGCTATTTCTAAGCTTGTCATATATTTCAAGTGTTCAGAAACTCACTTATAACAGCAAGATTACAGATTTAACCTTTTCGTTCCTTTATTTGTTGTGTTAATTAGATTACAGTGCCTTTGAGCTGTTGCTGTAATAACGTCCATCATTATTCTTCCTGCTCTCCATGCCAATGCTTTATCCAAAGTATCTTTTAATTGAAACACTAGTTTTAATCATGTCAGACATTTACAAGAGTCATACTAAATTAAAAATTATTCCACAATGCCCTTACAAGAACCACATTAAATATACTGGATGCTAGGTCTTTATTGATAACGTGGCCTTGAGGTCTTGAAAAATACCCAGCAGCACGTATATGTCTCCAGCAGAGATAGGGAACATCCAGTTCTTGGGCTACTGCTTTGATTTTTTTTAGCAACTTACTATGAACCTTTTCTTAGATAATGTTGTTACACATATTGGAAAGTAGATTTAATGAATTAATTTATCAGTCAGTGAAATGTATGCATCATTACCATCATAATAGAGCATGTAGGGATGTGTCAGTGGTGCCCATAATGTCAGAGAAAGAGCTGGGGCTTGAGAAAAGTAAATGATCAGTAAGTAATGGAAACATGCCCCAGTGATACCTGGTGGATGTAGCACAGGTACAAAATGCTCAACAACCATTTATACACTTATCATCAGTTTAGGAGTGGGGTGTAGGAGTCCACCAGTCACATTGATTCTGGGGCCCAGCCTTCACCTATAATCAAATATATTTTATTACCCTCATTCACAAATTTACACCTGCTTTCATATGATAATAAACTAGATAGGTTAGTAAATAAATAATATAGTGCATTAAGTGAAGTGTATTGTGTCAACTATTGCTCATATAGAGAAAGTGGGGGGTATGTAGGAGGTCAGCCCCTGCTAAGAACTGAATTACATAGTGACCTTAAGAGAAAATTCTTTCCTCTGATTTGTGTGCACTTGGACTAGCCCTATTCCCCCTGCAGCATGCTGTGTGTTGCTTTGAGCAAAAGGCAGGAAGTGTTAGGATCCTGAAGTGGAGACAAAGAGACTCGGCCTGTGTCAGGAAGACAGACCAATAAGGGTGTCCAAGCACTGATAGACTGTTAAAAAATGAATCAGTGGCTTGAAGGGAGAAGATAGTGCCCAGTTACTGCAGGATCAGCTAGGAGGACCATGTCATGAAGAAAGGATCACATAGCACAACCTAGGAAGTTTGACCCAAGCACCTGTAACCTGGATAGAGGAAGCAACACTGTGGTAGAAGTGACTCTTCAGCATTGAAAGTGGGACGAGACTTGATCGTACCTGGAAGTAGACAGAATCGTTAACCTGAAGGAAGAGTGAAACACAGAAAACTCGGTTCCGCTACATCGGGACTAAGTAGAAGCTAGTAGACTTTCTCCTCACCATTGCAGAACTGTGAGTGTGACACCGGTGTTCAATTGTGTTAGGGTATAGAGCAGGCTTCTCTAGGTTGGGCACTGTGGCAGCGCGGCCCGATGATCAGCAGCCAGGTAGGAATTTAGAAGACAGTAGTCTGTAGAAATTGTTTATACTGTTTGTTTTGAACTTTGTATTTTAATAGCTGTAGCGCAGTTTGTGTGACACGTACCAGCTATTGATCCTTATATCTGATATTGCTGTTATCATTATAAGAACTGTTGGTTGCATTTCCAAGCATAAAATCCTCTACCTTTCAATAAAGCCAGTGTTTTGTTTCTGCCTCCTTGCCTACTGTACTGTATTTAAACCCTGCCCGGCAGTGTCGTTCTGTCGCCGCTCCAGGCACACACCTGCGATGGGGCCTATCAGAGGATTCACCTGTTCTCCTTTGGATGAATCCGAGAATGCCTATCATCCAAGCAGGGATTAGTGAGTGCTTAGTATTATAAATGACGCGGGTTGTAAACTTGTGTATTGTGTGGCCAAAATATCAACTAATAACTCAAGCATTTCTAGAATGCAGACAGGCCCTGTAGTGTTGGTGAGTGGTATTGGTGTGTCTGTCATTGTGGGGTGCACTTGTATAGTGCTGGGCAGGTTGTCTGATCTATTAGTAAGAGTTTCCCTAATAGGCTGCAAGCTGACATGGTAAACTATTTGTATCTGTGTGATTGACATCTTATAAAAGTCTCATCCATGCGCATCTATAATACTAAGCAGCCACCTCCCAATGGGTGGTAGACTGTGAGTGGTTGTTCATCAGTATTTTGCACCTGAGCTATCACTGATCTTTTATCATCAGGGATTATCTGAATCCCACAGTATATTGGTTTTGGGATCAGGTATTAGTTATTATGCTCTCTCTTTGTCTGTGATGTATTTGGATTTCATGTAGTTTTTTTGTGAATTTATCTTATACATAAATACACATAGCCAGCAACTGTCACAATGAAGACAACACTGTAACAGATTTTACCTCAGTTTCTGTTTCTTCTCCTACCCCAAAGCCAACAAAAAATCATTATACATTGCTTTATCTATAATAACATCCAGCATGATATAAGCCTGCAGCACAGATCACCCCAGTGTTTGCATGCTGCACACTCTGTCCACCAGGTAGTGAGCAGGAAGCCTTAGCGAGCGGTCAAAATAGTGTGATAGTGTAGAGCAAACTCCAGTCCACTCCAATCTCCAGATTTCCAGAAATTGAGAAATGAAGTATTTCTCCCAGAATTTTTTTTGCAATTATACATTTTTTCTTATACACATGTTTATGTCCTTTGTGTGTATTGGATCAACACATAAAATTAGAGAAAAGGGCAAATTGGCCATAATATCATACAAAACCCACAAAATAAGGCGAACAAAATTGTTGGTACCCTTAATTTAATATTTGGTTGCACACCTTTTGGAATAAATAACTGCAATCAATCGCTCCCTATAACCATCAATAAGCTTCTTTCACCTCTCAACTGGAATTTTGGACCATTTTTTTGCAAATTGCTCAAAGTCTCTCAAATTTAAAGGGTGCCTTCTAACAACAGCAATTTTAAGATCTCTCCACAGGTGATCAGTGGGATTTAGATCCAGCCGCTTCTGAACTCTCCAGCACTTTGTTTCCATCCATTTGTGGGTGCTTCTTGAAGTATACTTGGGGTCATTGTCCTGCTGGAAGACCCATGACCTAGTATGCAAACGCAACTTTCTGACACTGGGCACTACATTGCGATCCAAAATTCTTTGGTAAACTTCAGACTGCAGGTACTGTGTTCTTTTCTTTGTAGGCCTCATTCCATTTCGTTAAACAGTAGAATGATGTGCTTTACCAAGAAGCTCTGACTTGGTCTCACTTGTCCACAGTATACTTTCTCAAAAGGATTTTGGCTTACTCATGTACATTTTGGCAAACTGCAGTCTAGCTTTTCTATGTCTCTGTGTCAGCAGTGGGGTCCTCCTGGGTCTCCTACCATAGTGTTTCATTTCATTCAAATGTCAACTGATAGTTCGCCCTGACACTAATGCATGCTGAGCCTGCAGGACAGCTGGAATTTCTTTGGAACATGAAAGCATTAAAGGCAAGGAGGGTTATACAAATGGGACGAGAAAGGCAAATCCAAGGTCCAACAACAAAAGATGAGGATATCAGAATACAGAGCACAGAGTAAATACACCACTGAGCTGAAGCCACAAAGACCTAACATTGCCAGCCAGTAATCCTGGCAATTATCTGGAAAGGAAAACATTTTAAGGAAACGCTAACATTAAACTAATAGCCGAACAAGCCCCTACTATCCATAGGATGTCTGAGCAGTCACTCATAGCATCCCTAGAACATAGCGAGTGGCAGGATTGTGACTTTAGAATGAAAAACAGCGCCACTCTTGTCCATAGACTGTGTTCGGTATTACAGCACATACAAGTGAATGTAGCTGAGATGCAATATTAGATACAGCCAATGGACAAATGAGGTGCTGCTTCCTAAAAAAGTCAGGAATATTTGTCCCGGAGGAAAATTAGTGTTCATCAAGTACAATAAATAATATAGACTAGCAGATCTGTGAAAACTCACGTAATATTAAACCTTTGTACATTCTAGGTTCAGCAATATCATTTCATTTATCAGCAAGTACAATACATATATGGTTAATAAAGCTATCATTTTCCATTATAAATTGAATATGATTCGCACAGCAGTGTAGAGCATTCGATACACTATTTTTTATGCTGTTTGTTTTCTACTATGAACTTCTGACATTACACCTCAGGCAAGCAGACAGATTTATTTGTCTAGTAGGTGTGTACAGTACAGAGTGTATTTGCAGGAGCTATGATCCTCTTGCATACACTGATCATTAGTAACTCTGTGCAGAGTATTAAATTTGTGCCAAACAAGGGAATTTCTCATGGAAACTTTTGGTTCTTTGTAATGTTACTTGGCATTTTTGCAGGTAATAGCAGAACTCTTTGTACTGGAACGCTGCTTCTCCTTTGTGAACTTACCTGCAAGCGGTCCCTTTACTCCCTTCCCTCTACATTTTGCTTTTCTCCTTTCCTGCCCCCACCCTCGTCTCACTTCCCCCTCAGAACATCAGATCTGGAGCAGATGAAATTGTTGATTCTGTTTGTTGAAGGGTTTCTTTCCTGTGGATGTCCCAGGACACATACGACATATGCATCTCAATGCTTTTTTATAGTAAAAAACATGAGAAATTCATCAAACCCAAAATTCTCTTTCATTACGTTGTGGCTAAAGTTAAAGCAAGTCCTTTCTATTAGCAATGCTGAGTTTTCTGTAAATACACCTTCTTTTTCTACTACCTTGAAAACATATTTTTATTTTAGTTACAGCATTTATTTTAGAAAAGACTATGACTTCCGTACTTTAGGCCTCACTGGTTAGTAGTTGTGATCTAATGTACCAGTAGTACTGCGTGTGACCACTGCTAACAACTGTTTGGCTGCAGCATTCACCTAACTGCTGTGTAGGAGAACAGAGCATAGCAGACAAAGTGTTGCAAAGCCGTGAGGCCTCCAGACTAAAACTAAACCCTGCAGAACTATTCTCAAGGAGAAGAGTTGCAGAGGAAACAGAATTAGACTATGCCCCGGATCAGCAGAGAGAACAGAATTAGACTATGCCCGGATCAGGTGACAGTGACTAAATCAGCCTTCGATGTAAAAGGTCAGCAAGCCAAAACAAAAGGGATTTGGTGTCAAGAGAGGTGGCAGACGATCCAGCAGCTGAGATAGTAGGCCGCAGCCAAGCTTACCAAGTAGGCCTTGACCTAGATGACGATGGTCAAGCACCAAAGACCAGAGCTACGGTGGTCAAAGTCCAGACTGCGCTAGTCAACGATCATGTACTGAAGACCTGAACAACATTGGTCAAGGTTCCCGACCTAGACAACACCGGTCAACAGTCAAGGACCGAGGAGTGCTCGTTGGCGTCAAGCACAGAAGAGGCCCTGAGAATACCTAGCCAGAGACTCAAGCCTGAGCCAGTGATCGAAGGAGACGTATGAGAGATGCAGTCATATCCAATACGGACTTACGGTTTCGGGCGTTGGCAGGGGGTGAGCTGCAGACCAGATGGGGTTTTGCTGATGCTAGAGCAGCCCAGAGAGTGTTGATAGACTTTGTAAGAAAAAATGTAGTTAAGGCCCAGAAAACCACAGAAACTTCTAGAGACTGTTCCTGACAAATACTGGACCTGCCCCCTCCATTAGAAATAGGTTGCACTGCAGATTCAGAACTGATTCTGGATTTTATTGTTGTATACTAATCCATACATCTATGTTATATAACTGCTTGTCAAATGCTCTGGAAATATTGTCCTTTTGAGATTTGTCATTTTCAGTATGTCTATTTCTATTTCATATTGTTAATTCAATAAGTAACTTGTTGTTTCTACCCTGTGCCTCCACCGTTGCATTTATTCACCTGCTTGCAGCTACATGTAAAAGAAAATTCTGGTGCACTGCAGGAGTCTGATTGGGTCTAGATGGAGGGAGGGAGCATAGGTGATTAGTGATTCTTTTGTTATTTTACAATAGTGGTTGCTGTTTAAAAAACCTTTTTTAGCTTTTATCCACTGAACTTAAAGAGATGTTCTTTTTCCAGGAAACCCTTGGCTACCAGCTGCAGTTAGTTTAAAAAAACAAAACTGAGCTTAATTACCCTTTTCAGGTCCAAAGCTGAGCCTTCACCAATGTCCGTTGTCTGTTATAGTTTGCAATGCTGACATCTTTTCAACAGTGATGCAGAAAATTAGTGTAGTGAGCTCAGCAGCTCGTATCGTCTTCAGGGCAGATTGGCTGCAGCTGATTGGCTACACCGCTGTGCTCTGCTTTACGGCCGGCCGGCGCTGACACATTCAGTGCAGGTTAGCCGCCGGCGGGGGACGTGACAGACATCAGAAGGTGAGCATGTAGTGTTTTTTTTTTACTTTTACAATGGTAACCAGGGTAAATATCAGGTTACTAAGCGCAGCCCTGCGCTTAGTAACCCGATATTTACCCTGGTTACAAGTGAACCCATCGCTGGATCGGTGTCACACACACCGATCCAGCGATGACAGCGGGTGATCAGCGATGAAATAAAGTTCTGGACTTCTAGCTCCGACCAACGATATCACAGCGGGATCCAGATCGCTGCTGCGTGTCAAACACAACGAGATCGCTATCCAGGACGCTGCAACGTCACGGATCGTCGTCGTTCTTGCTGCAAAGTCGCTTAGTGTGAAGGTACCTTTAGATTATACTCACCCAGGGGAGGTCCCGGTGCCGTCCGATCCGATGGGCATCGCAGTCCAGGTCCGGCGCCTCCCATCTTCATACGATGTCATCCTCTTCTTTGCTTCCTGTCGCCGCTCCTGCGCAGGCGTACTTTATCTGCCCTTTTGAGGGCAGCATAAAGTACTGCAGTGCGCAGGTGCCGGGAATGGTCAGACAAGGCGCCTGCGCACTGCAATACTTTACGCGGCCCTCCTGATGTTCTAGGTATGATATGCTACATTTCTTTTACTAAATTCCCATTTAAAAGTAAAAAGCACTTACCGTACCTTTTGGCTCACAAGCGGAATAACAGCTTCTGCCTATCCTCTCCTCTATTTTCCCAGATGATTCCTTTTGTCCAACAGGACTTCAGATCAGAAAGAAATGTAATTATAAGCAGACACCAAAAACTGAATACTGGATGAATGATTTGTTTCCTTTGAGGTATAAAACTTGAATAGCATTATCATATCCAAGCCAAGTATAAGGCCAGTGTAAACAAGAAAGGGAAGACATGGAAACCCAAATTTTCAATTATGAGCAAGGGAATTAAACAAAGTATATAATTCAAGCTATAGAAATTTTATTTTATATTAGATGATATAAAAATTAAATGTGCAGTTTTATTAAAAATTGTAATTCTGCATATAGGGATATTAAAAACCTTACATTATTTTATGGGTCTGCTTAAAAAAATTGCCTTTTTCACCAGGATGCACCACTCTTACACTGATGACATCACTAATGATGGAGGAGGTGAAAATTCATGTTTCACTTGGCAATACAGATGCAGTCCAATCAAGCATATTGATGTGGCTGGAACTTATGATGCACAGCCATGGAAATGTGTGTTTCTGCAGTGCAGCTAATCAGCTGATGTGATTAGCTCAGTGCTGTGAGCTTTGGGTGGACATAGTATGAGGAGCAAGTGGGGAGATGGGGGCATGTATGGGGAAACATTATAAGGGGGATGTGTGCAAACATGGTATGGTGAGTGATGAGATTGGTGCAGACACAGTATGAGGAGCAAGGGGAAAATGTATGCGGACACAGAATGGGACGATGGCTGCTGACACAGTATGGGGAGCGAAGAGGGAATGTATGCAGACACAGTGTGGGAAGCAATTGACAGGATTGGTGCAAATAGAGTATAGTAGTGGGGGTTGGGTGCGGACAGAGTGTGAGGAGAGGAGGGAATGTATGCAGTATCAGTTTGAGTAGCAAGGGTGGGAATGTATGTTGACACAGTATAAGGAGAAAGGGGAAGAATGTGTATGGACACAGTATGGGGAGCAAGTTTGATGGGATGGGATGTGTGCAAACACAGTATAGTGAGTTGAGGAGATATGTGAGGAACCACTATCAATAGCAAGGGGGTAAATATGTGAGGAGGCAGTATAATTAGCAGGGGGATGTGAGAGTAGACAGTATAAGGAGAGAGGAAATGTGTAAGGAGACTTGAGGGGAATAGTGTGAGGAGACAGTAGGGGGGAGTGTGAAGGGGAAAAGAATAAAGACTGAGTAATGTGGGGGGAGTGGCATGGGGGGCAGTGTAAGGGCACAGCCAGGAGGGGACAATATGCCTGCCAAGGAGAAGGAGTGTGATGAGAGGGCACAGTATAAGGAGTGTGTCCTATAGAGGGGAAACAGTGTGAGAGGATAGTTTGAAGAGGGGTCCAGAATGGAAAGGAGAGGACAGTGTGGAGGACATGTACTATAAGAGGGACAGTGTTTGGGTCATATTTTGTGCAGGTAATATAGTGAGGAGTAGTGATGAGCAAGTATACTCGTTGCTTGGGTGGTCTCCGAGTATTTGTGAGTGCTTGGAGATTTAGTTTTCATCACCCCACAGCTGCATGATTTGCGACTGCTAGAAAGGCTCAATACATGTGGGGATTCCCTAGCAACCAGACATGTATTCAGGTTGGCTAGCAGCCATAAATCATGCAGCTGCTTCAACAAAAACTAAATCTCCGAGCACTCACAAATACTCAGAGACCACCCGAGAGTGCTCAGGAAATCCCGAGCAACGAGTATTCTCTCTCATCACTAGTGAGGAGTAATTATTTGATCAGCGGCTCCTCTGCCTTTCTGTACTTTTTGATGTCAGTCTTCTCCTTCTATCTGCCCTTTAGTGTGTCCATCTCTCATCTCATTTCCAGTACTCCTGTATATTTCTGTGTCCCTCTACCATCTCTTTCTAGGAGAAACACAGATTTGATTTGCTTCTCTGTGGAAGGAATTTACATTTCCAAGTTGCTGTGGATTTCTGTCTCGCTTCAATGATTAATTTCATCTTTTTCTCCTAGATCATACAGAATCTTATCATAGTAGAAAACATGATAGTGTTGGCCAGGCGAACTGAAAACAAACACAGCCTTAGGGGTTATACAGAGAGAGCATCGGGATAGTGGGGAGGAATGAGGAAGGATTTCAAGTTTCTAGAAAGATGGATGAAAAGCTCCAAAAAGTTCTCTAGATGAAAAATTGTTTTTGTTGTTTCAGTAGCTAAATAGTAGAGAATAGGGTTGAGCGACTTTCATTTTTTTACGGTCGAGTCGGGTTTTGTGAAACCCGACTTTGTCCAGAGTCGAGTCGAGTGCAGTCGGCCGATTATCGGTAAAAGTCGGGGATCGACCGAAACACGAAACCCAATGCAAGTCAATGGGGAAGCATAGTCAGCAGTGAGTGGAGGCCAGGAAAACACCTACAGTGCCCATTTTAATGGCAAAAACATCCATTCTTGTTTCTGAAGCTTGTCAATCTTAATTAACTTTATAATAATAGTTGGGCATTGGAAATTGGGGTCATTTGGCAAAAGTTGTGGGGGGTAGGGCTGGTTCAAGGTTTTAGTGGGCACAGGAAACGTGGACTACGTCACGGCGGTGGAGCAGTGAGAGGTAAGTATGTCAAGTTTGCAAGTGCTGTTATCCTAAGCAAGCAGGGGGGTCCACTCGTTGGCATTGGCACTGGCACAGGGCCCCTCAAAGTACAGCGGTGTGTTTGCACGGCGGGGGCGCCTCCCACCGGCAGCGACACTTTTGCGTACTCTGAGGGGCCCTGTGCCAGTGACGTCGCCAACGAGTATGCCCCCCCCACCTGATGAAGGAACCTGCACTTTCATCTGCACCTTCCTCTTTGTCCCTGTGTAAGGTGGTATAACATGCGGGAAGGGGAACCTTACTTTCAGCAGGGTCAGATTCTGGCTGTGTAGAGTGCAAGGGGAATGTAGTGGTCTAGGTCAATGTACCAGCAGACTCATCTAGCAGTGGCTGGGGAATGGGCAGGATGAGGAGGAAACAGATATAGGGCCAAAGAATAAAGTAGGCTAAATGCAGTTCAAAATTGGTAACAGGACTAAACAGGCGGCATTGCTTTGTTGAGTGGAGTAGCAAACCCAGGAGCAGCAGACACTGTTTTAAGGGCCCAAACACACTAATAGGCCAAATGCAGTTTAATATTTGCTACTGTAGGCCAAAAGCCAGAAGGTAGAAGCTCAGCTTTATTCAGTTGAGGACAACACCAGGCAGGGGCAGACACCGTTAGTAGGCCAGAAACCACCATTTTTTTTAAAAACAGCAGTTAATCAGAGCCAGAAGGTAGAAGCTCAGCTTTATTCAGTTGAGGACAAACACCAGGGAGCAGCAAACAGAGGTATTAGGCCCCATCCAGCAATTAAAAAAAAAAAAAAAAAAAAAAGCTTAATCAGAGCCAGAAGGTAGAAGCTCAGCTTTATTCAGTTGAGGACAACACCAGGCAGGGGCAGACACCATTAGTAGGCCGGAAACCACCAATTTTTTTTAAAACAGCAGTTAATCAGAGACAGAAGGTAGAAGCTCAGCTTTATTCAGTTGAGGACAACTTGAATTAGGGACTGCAGACAGACTTACCAGGCTGTCCCCTGTGTGGACCATGCATGCAATACATTAACCCATTGCGCCACAAAGGACACGTAACCTTCCGTGGCCATGCCTTCCGCTCCATGTGTCTGTTGTCAGGTGTACCTTTGGACTCACAGATTGACAGAATGAAAGGACAATGTGGTCTTTAACATGCTGGTGGAGGGGTGGGATGGCTTTTCTCGCAAAAGAATTGTCAACTGGGTAGCTCATAGCGTGGTACAGCATAGTCCATCATGGCTTTATTAATATTAAATAAAATAAAACAATAGGCTCTATGCACTGTAAAATAGGTTCCAGGGGTACACGGGCAGCAGTGGTCTGGTGAGTGGAGGCCTAGTGGAAGGAGGGACCGCAGACAGGCTTCGAAGGCCTAACACAATAAAATGGGCTGGCTGTAGGCACTGTAAAATAGGTTCCAGGGGTACACGGGCAGCAGTGGTCTGGTCAGTGGAGGCCTAGTGGAAGGAGGGACCGCAGACAGGCTTCGAAGGCCTAACACAATAAAATGGGCTGGCTGTAGGCACTTTATAATTGGTTACAGGGGTACACGGGCAGCAGTGGTCTGGTCAGTGGAGGCCTAGTGGAAGGAGGGACAGCAGACAGGCTTTGAAGGCCTAACACAATAAAATGGGCTGGCTGTAGGCACTTTATAATTGGTTACAGGGGTTCACGGGCAGCAGTGGTCTGGTGAGTGGAGGCCTAGTGGAAGGAGGGACCGCAGACAGGCTTCGAAGGCCTAACACAATAAAATGGGCTGGCTGTAGGCACTTTATAATTGGTTCCAGGGGTACACGGACAGCAGTGGTCTGGTGAGTGGAGGCCTAGTGGAAGGAGGGACCGCAGACAGGCTTCGAAGGCCTAACACAATAAAATGGGCTGGCTGTAGGCACTTTATAATTGGTTACAGGGGTACACGGGCAGCAGTGGTCTGGTCAGTGGAGGCCTAGTGGAAGGAGGGACAGCAGACAGGCTTCGAAGGCCTAACATAATAAAATGGGCTGGCTGTAGGCACTTTATAATTGGTTCGAGGGGTACATGGGCAGCAGTGGTCTGGTCAGTGGAGGCCTAGTGGAAGGAGGGACAGCAGACAGGCTTCGAAGGCCTAACATAATAAAATGGGCTGGATGTAGGCACTTTATAATTGGTTACAGGGGTACACGGGCAGCAGTGGTCTGGTCAGTGGAGGCCGATTGTAATGAGTGTCTGCCAGTTAGTAGTCAAAAACAAAAAATAAATGTGAATGTCTCGCATTAAAACAAAACAAAAACACTAAAGGGTGCAATCATTAGGTTCAGGGGTGGGATCCTCTGCGTTGTTTCAGACCTACTAATTTAGCGCAAAGTATTTACTGTGGTAAATAGAGGACACTGCCCCTGACTATGTTAAGTATCATCATACATGTCAACACAATGGTATTGTCAGTGGCAGGTATGGAAGGATGTCAGCGCATAGACTAAACATTGGTGGAAGTGTGAGAGATAACTGTGGAAGTGGTAGAGCAATGTTTGACCTGGGGTGGGTGAACTCTCTTGTGGCCGGCGGTACAGGCCCAGGGCCCCTCATGTTACAACAGTGTGTCTGACGTTGGGTGAGCACCACCACCGCCAGAGACACTTTATTGTACTATGAGGGACCCAGTAGCAATGCCGTCGACCAAAAGCGAGCACACCCACCTCTTCAGACAAACAGCAGTCTCACGGGTGCTTGCGCCAAGTCGCGATACCACGGCCCCGTGTGGGGAGTTTGGCCATTTAGGGAGGTGTAAATGCAGCGCCCCAGAGTCCTGGTCATTGCAGTACTGTGGCTCCGCCACTATGGGGAGCCATGGTGCGTCCGATGGCACTGAAGGAGTTCATCTGATCAGGTATCACAGACACCAATACATTTCACAGCTGGGCCTCCGGGGGGAGCTAAGGGTTCTATTCATTAGGCCACTCCCCACCATAGTGGGTAAACTGGGGGTCAGGCAGGAAGTTAGAGGAGAAAGCTGACTGGATTGGACGAAGCAACACCTAGTGGCAGAGGGTGTTGTGGAAGAAGAGACAGTAGGGTCTCTGTCAGGGGTGGGATCCTGACAGAGGCTTGGCATTGAAAAGAACGTAACGGGTCCGCGCCAGCTCCGGGAAGCGGCGGGACCCAGGAAAGGATTAGAAGCGAGATAGATTGTGCTGAGTGAGAAACGAGATCAAGCGATAGGAGAATACCAGTAGGGGTCGTGCTGTAAGACCGGAGCAACATCCTACTGAGGCGCACTACCGGTGGCCGGAACGCCGAGGGAGTATTACAATAACCAGCTTCAAGCAATACTCTAAACAGCGGCAGGACAGTCAGTCTCAGGCGGGCTGTCTCACCTAAATCACCTATGAAGTCTTGGGAGGCAATTGCGGGAGAGGGGCGTCTCTAGGGTCCCGGAAGAACTCCAGGCCTATCCGACAAACGGGTGCCGTTCTAACTGTAATATCAGGAAGGGACGGAAGATTAGAAGAACATCATTTAATCGAGTTGTGAGGGAACACGAGAAACAGACACAACAGTTGTGGGGTACTTTCCGTAAGCACAGCAGGGAAGGACTACAACACATAGCGCTAAGAAGGAAGGCACCGATTTCCACCTGTGAAGTGAACTCTGGAGGTGCCATTGGACCGGCCGGACTTGCGCAGCCTGGTGAACCGTATTCTGGACTGAGGACTCAGAGATCTCCAGTAAAGATGTAAAGAGACTGCAACCTGGTGTCCTCGTTATTTACCGCGACCTGCACCCCACAACTGCACCACCAACATCCACACCTATCATTCACTGTGCGCCCCACGGCAGGGTCACGGGCCGGGGCCTAGCCGCTGTGACAACCCCAGAAGCAGAGACTCAGAGGCCCGGTACCGGGTACCCCTCGGCCCTGCGGCAGTGGGGGCGCTACAACTTGGCGTCACGAACAGGATCTACTTAAGCCTGAGGAATCAGGTCATGTGTGCCTTGGAACTGTGATCTACTGTGTTAGGACTGTATTATGTTGCAAAGACTGTGTTCCGACATTCCCCGCCAAAATCGCCGCCATTATAACACTATGTGGCGCGCAGAGAACATGGGGCGTGTCCTCGTGGGCGTAGCTTGGAAGAGTGGCGCGAAGATGGAGCCCGCCCCTCACCGATATTACTATGTCCAGAGAATATGCCCATCAAGGAGAAGGGCCCGCCTCCTAGTGTGGGATGGTGGAGGAGAGAAAGGCCGCCCTCCGGACGGGGAGGGGCAAGAACTTCAGGAGACCACGAGGCAGAATCCGATTGGCAGCATGGAGCGCGGAAGTCACCCCGGGGAGGGAGAGAAGACCCGTGCCAGGTTCTACCAATGGGAGCCGGCGGAGTCCTTACCAGGCTGCGCTAATCAGGAAATCCTCGGGGCAGAAGTGGAGGAGCTGTGCCGGCAGTTCCGGAGTCTGTGCCAGCGAGCAACCACCCCTGGCGAGGAGCCGCACCCGCACCAGGTATCGGCCCTGCAGCCGACAACGGAGGAGGCCGACACCGGGGGTGCATCGGAGGCAGGTAACCGCGCCGATCCCGGCGTGGCGATTGAAGAGCCCCTGCTGGTGGATATAGACTCACCCCCACCACAACCACCCGGGCGAGTGTGTAGCCGCATCGAGTGCGAGAGGCCCTGGGAAACTCTGCAGACGGCCGATCACCCCCTACGGCCCATCAAACAACCCACGCAGCTCCAGGGAGAATGGGTAACCTTCAAATGGACCCGTGCGGCCACTACCAACCTGATGGGGTTTCCAGGGGATGCCCAAGAGGAGGGGGAGAGTATCGAAGTCATCCGCCAGAGGGAGTACCGCCAACAGCTGCGCCAGCAAGAGGAAGAATGGGCCCGCAAGAAGGAGCTCCGGCGTCAGGCTGAGCGAGAGAAGGACCTTCAGAATAAAGCCCAAGTCAGGCAAGTTGCGGAGGAGAACTGGGGGCCGCAGCGCTATGGCGTGATCAATACCTTCTGGCTGCAGGGAGGTTGGGGTTTCATTAAGGAGCCCGGTCTTGCCTTGGAAATGTTTGTAAACCGGCGGGATGTAGAGGCACACCTCATTGAAGGACACCCAGGCCGGGATCTTTACCCAGGAGACCGGGTTCGGTACACCCGCCACTGGGGGGATAAGGGGTGGTATGCCCTGCACGTACGCAAATACAAGCCGGAAGTGACCGTACCATCCTCTGATGATTCCTCAAGGCCGGCGGTTATTGCCCCGATTTCCCTGTGCGCCAAATGCCTGCGGGCCATCACTCCAAGGAGAACCGTGAGTACCCAGACCCCTATCCAGGGTGCGGACGCCCTCTATGTGGTGGCGGGGGGAGACCGGTACTCGCGGAAGCCGCCTCCCGACTTAGAAGGATAAACCTCGATACCATGAATCTGTAAATAGTTACTGTTTCTCGTTGTCCTGCTAAACCGGCTCAGGGTACACTCTTAAAGGGATCCCTTTGTTGACCCGGGATCCCTATTGTTTTTGGTTACTTTTCTACTTTTTCTATGTTATTCAAAAACTGCTGAAATCATGAACAGTGCATGATCCGAACTTCTTGTAAATAGTTGCACCTTATTAAAGGCGCTCCCTACTGGTTTTACTTAAAGACTCTTTGCGAAGATACCGCACTGGAACCTTTGCTGAGTATGGACTGGTAGCTTGAGAAAATACGCTACCTCACAGAGACTTGGTCCTCTCTTAAAGGGGATGTTCATTTGCCGCATTTCGATAGAAATATTGCTTAAGACAAGTAGCAATAATGTTGATGAGAGAAAAGTGATGATAATGTTTGTACAAGAGAGTTATATGTGTTTAATTAGTTAAATGTGAAGGAATACTGATGATGTGCTCTGAGAAGTAAAAGGTGAAAGATAGAAGAAGGATGCAGTGGGCCCGTAGAAATAGATGTGGTGTCCAGCATGCAAGAAAGGAAGAAAGATAATGAGAAGGCTTAATGTTCGATAGAAAATGTTTAGATAATGTTGATGGATAGTTAGGATAGAAGGTAAACCCTGAGTCCTCATAGGAGTCATGTAGAGATGACTTAGTGCTCTTAAACTGAAAGAAATGTTATGTTCTATACTGTGTATAGTAGTTGAAAAGGCAGTAGGCCCTGGCTGAACGGGGCGGTCCTGTAAAAGAAAGGAGAGGCAGTAGGTCTGGTGCCGATAGGACAGGCGGTCCTGCAGATTTAAAGAAGGAGAATGAAAAAGTTAAAGTGCCTTATAATGTGATTATAGGAAGGTCTTTAGTGGATTTAGAGTGTGAGTCCTTAAAGGCAATGTTAAATTATTGTTCAACAATTTTGCACTTAAGTAGAATGCCCGGTTGGGTAACAGGAGTTATTTATAGCCTGTAATTTATAATGTTAACCATGTTTGTAACGTTCAAGTGTCCTCACCTCCCATAAAGGGAAGCCTGTTCAAGTATACTTATTGTTATTACACTCAATGAAACTGTATGTCTTTTTGCTAACTTGTATTGTTGTTTTCTTCCCAGTCCCGGAGTACTGTGTTTAACCAGGGGGGAGTGCAGCGCCCCAGAGTCCTGGTCGTTGCAGTACTGTGGCTCCGCCACTATGGGGAGCCATGGTGCGTCCGATGGCACTGAAGGAGTTCATCTGATCAGGTATCACAGACACCAATACATTTCACAGCTGGGCCTCCGGGGGGAGCTAAGGGTTCTATTCATTAGGCCACTCCCCACCATAGTGGGTAAACTGGGGGTCAGGCAGGAAGTTTGAGGAGAAAGCTGACTGGATTGGACGAAGCAACACCTAGTGGCAGAGGGTGTTGTGGAAGAAGAGACAGTAGGGTCTCTGTCAGGGGTGGGATCCTGACAGAGGCTTGGCATTGAAAAGAACGTAACGGGTCCGCGCCAGCTCCGGGAAGCGGCGGGACCCAGGAAAGGATTAGAAGCGAGATAGATTGTGCTGAGTGAGAAACGAGATCAAGCGATAGGAGAATACCAGTAGGGGTCGTGCTGTAAGACCGGAGCAACATCCTACTGAGGCGCACTACCGGTGGCCGGAACGCCGAGGGAGTATTACAATAACCAGCTTCAAGCAATACTCTAAACAGCGGCAGGACAGTCAGTCTCAGGCGGGCTGTCTCACCTAAATCACCTATGAAGTCTTGGGAGGCAATTGCGGGAGAGGGGCGTCTCTAGGGTCCCGGAAGAACTCCAGGCCTATCCGACAAACGGGTGCTGTTCTAACTGTAATATCAGGAAGGGACGGAAGATTAGAAGAACATCATTTAATCGAGTTGTGAGGGAACACGAGAAACAGACACAACAGTTGTGGGGTACTTTCCGTAAGCACAGCAGGGAAGGACTACAACACATAGCGCTAAGAAGGAAGGCACCGATTTCCACCTGTGAAGTGAACTCTGGAGGTGCCATTGGACCGGCCGGACTTGCGCAGCCTGGTGAACCGTATTCTGGACTGAGGACTCAGAGATCTCCAGTAAAGAAGTAAAGAGACTGCAACCTGGTGTCCTCGTTATTTACCGCGACCTGCACCCCACAACTGCACCACCAACATCCACACCTATCATTCACTGTGCGCCCCACGGCAGGGTCACGGGCCGGAGCCTAGCCGCCGTGACAACCCCAGAAGCAGAGACTCAGAGGCCCGGTACCGGGTACCCCTCGGCCCTGCGGCAGTGGGGGCGCTACATAAACATGTCGTATGCTGGACAATCAGCTGCAGCAAATTAGACATTAGAAAAGTAATTCACAGTAGTCCACAGGCAAGAGCTTTTCATAGGAAAGCTAGGTGTCGGCCGGGCAAGGTGGGGCAAAAGATTTCGAAATCCAGTTGTGGTTCATTTTAATGAATGTTAGATCATCAACACTTTGGGTAGCCAGACGAGTCCTTTTTTCGGTTAATATTGAACCTGCATCACTGAATACTCTTTCTGATAGGACACTTGCTGCCGGGCAAGCAAGCTCCTGCAATGCATATTCTACCAATTCTGGCCAGGTGTCTAATTTTGATGCCCAGTAATCAAATGGGAATGACGGTTGAGGGAGAACATCGATAAGGGATGAAAAATAGTTAGTAACCATACTGGACAAATGTTGTCTCCTGTCACTTTCAATTGATGCAGCAGTACCTGTCCTGTCTGCGGTCATAGAAAAATCAGTCCACAACCTGGTCAGAAAACCCCTCTGTCCAACGCCACTTCTGATGTGTGCACCCCTAACACTCCTAGTCTGCTGCCCCCTGGAGCTCGTGTGAGAACGATCACGTGCGCTGTGTGCTGGGAATGCCTGAAGCAAACGGTCAACAAGAGTTGATTGTTTGGTTGCTAATATTAGTTCCAAGTTCTCATGTGGCATAATATTTTGCAATTTGCCTTTATAGCGTGGATCAAGGAGGCAGGCCAACCAGTAATCGTCATCGTTCATCATGTTCGTAATGCGTGTGTCCCTTTTTAGGATACGTAAGGCATAATCCGCCATGTGGGCCAAAGTTCCAGTTGTCAAATCTCCGGTTGTGATTGGTTGAGGGGCAGTATCAGGCAAATCTACATCACTTGTGTCCCTCAAAAAACCAGAACCCGGCCTTGCCACGCAACCAATTTCCAGTGCCCCCGGGAAAGCTTCCGCATTAAAAATATACTCATCCCCATCATCCTCCTCGTCCTCCACCTCCTCTTCACCCGCTACCTCGTCCTGTGCACTGCCCTGACCAGACAATGGCTGACTGTCATCAAGGCTTTCCTCTTCCTCTGGTGCAGACGCCTGATCCTTTATGTGCGTCAAACTTTGCATCAGCAGACGCATTAGGGGGATGCTCATGCTTATTATGGCGTTGTCTGCACTAACCAGCCGTGTGCATTCCTCAAAACACTGAAGGACTTGACACATGTCTTGTATCTTCGACCACTGCACACCTGACAACTCCATGTCTGCCATCCTACTGCCTGCCCGTGTATGTGTATCCTCCCACAAAAACATAACAGCCCGCCTCTGTTGGCACAGTCTCTGAAGCATGTGCAGTGTTGAGTTCCACCTTGTTGCAACGTCTATGATTAGGCGATGCTGGGGAAGGTTCAAAGACCGCTGATAGGTCTGCATACGGCTGGAGTGTACAGGCGAACGTCGGATATGTGAGCAAAGTCCACGCACTTTGAGGAGCAGGTCGGAGAACCCAGGATAAGTTTTCAATAAGCACTGCACCACCAGGTTTAAGGTGTGAGCCAGGCAAGGAATGTGTTTCAGTTGGGAAAGGGAGATGGCAGCCATGAAATTCCTTCCGTTATCACTCACTACCTTGCCTGCCTCAAGATCTACTGTGCCCAGCCACGACTGCATTTCTTGTTGCAAGAACTCGGACAGAACTTCCGCGGTGT
The DNA here is from genome assembly GCF_051348905.1 of Ranitomeya variabilis. Classification (NCBI taxonomy): domain Eukaryota; kingdom Metazoa; phylum Chordata; class Amphibia; order Anura; family Dendrobatidae; genus Ranitomeya; species Ranitomeya variabilis. Next base: position 490,352,160 of record NC_135233.1, on the reverse strand, counting down.
GTCTGTTGTCGCCCAAACACTTCATAGCCAATACAGCCTGCTGACGCTTGCCAGTAGCTGGCCCATAATGGGACAACTGGTGTGCAACAGTGTCATCTGCCGATGGAGTGGTTGGCCGACTGCGGTCTGTGGAAGAGCTGTAGCTTCTGCAGGAGGACGAGGAGGAGGAGGAGGGGGTGCGAACGCCTACAGCCAACTGTTTCCTAGACCGTGGGCTAGGCACAACTGTCCCGAAATTTATGTCCCCTGTGGACCCTGCATCCACCACATTCACCCAGTGTGCCGTGATGGACACATAACGTCCCTGGCCATGCCTACTGGTCCATGCATCTGTAGTCAGGTGCACCTTTGTACTCACAGATTGCCTGAGTGCATGGACGATGCGCTGTTTAACGTGCTGGTGCAGGGCTGGGATGGGTTTTCCGGAAAAAAAGTGTCGACTGGGTAGCTGGTATCGTGGTTCAGCGTACTCCATCAGGGCTTTGAAAGCTTCGCTTTCAACTAACCGGCAGGGCATCATCTCTAACGAGATTAGTCTAGCTATGTGGGCGTTAAAACCCTGTGTACGCGGATGCGAGGATAAGTACTTCCTTTTTCTAACCAGAGTCTCATGTAGGGTGAGCTGGACTGGAGAGCTGGAGATCAAGGAACTTTCGGGTGTGCCGGTGTACATGGCAGACTGAGAGACGGTTGGAGACGGTATTGTTTCCGCCGGTGACCTAGATGCAATATTTCCTCCTACAAAACTGGTGATTCCCTGACCCTGACTGCTTTTGGCTGGCAAAGAAACCTGCACAGATACTGCCGGTGGTGCGGAAAATGGTGGTCTTACAGTGACGGAAGGGATGTTGCGTTGCTGACTAGCTTCATTGGCCGAGGGTGCTACAACCTTAAGGGACGTTTGGTAGTTAGTCCAGGCTTGAAAATGCATGGTGGTTAAGTGTCTATGCATGCAACTAGTATTTAGACTTTTCAGATTCTGACCTCTGCTTAAGCTAGTTGAACATTTTTGACAGATGACTTTGCGCTGATCAATTGGATGTTGTTTAAAAAAATGCCAGACTGCACTCTTCCTAGCATCGGATCCCTTTTCAGGGATTGCAGACTGAGCTTTAACCGGATGGCCACGCTGTCCTCCAACAGGTTTTGGCTTTGACACGCGTTTTGGGCCAGATACGGGCCCGGCAGATGGAACCTGTTGCGATGTTGATGCCTGCTGCGGCCCCTCCTCCACCTCCGCTTCTGAACTACTGCCGCCTGCACCCTGTTCCCCCAATGGCTGCCAATCGGGGTCAACAACTGGGTCATCTATTACCTCCTCTTCGAGCTTGTGTGCAACTTCGTCTGTGTCACTGTGTCGGTCGGTGGTATAGCGTTCGTGGCGGGGCAACATAGTCTCATCAGGGTCTGATTGTGGATCAGTACCCTGAGAGGGCAATGTGGTGATCTGAGTCAAAGGAGCAGCATAGTACTCTGGCTGTGGCTGTGCATCAGTGCACTCCATGTCAGAATCTTCTTGTAATGGGCATGGCCTGTTAAGTGTTTCACTTTCTAAGCCAGGGACGGTATGTGTAAAGTGCTCCATGGAGTAACCCGTTGTGTCGCCTGCTGCATCCTTCTCTCTTGTTGTAGTTTTTGCTGAAGAGGACAAGGAAGCGACTTGTCCCTGACCGTGAACATCCACAAGCGACGCGCTGCTTTTACATTTACCAGAGCTAGAGGCTGAGTCTGCAATGTAAGCCAAAACTTGCTGTTGCTGCTCCGCCTTTAAAAGCGGTTTTCCTACTCCCAGAAAAGAGAGCGTTCGAGGCCTTGTGTTGCCAGACGACGAAACTGGCTCCACAGCTCCAGACTTAGGTGGAATATTTTTATCCCCACGACCACCTGATGCTCCACTACCACTACCATCATTACCAGCTGACAATGAACGCCCACGGCCACGACGACCTCTTGCACCAGACTTCCTCATTGTTTTGTTTTAAAAACTTAACCAAAGTAACTTTATTTGTTGCTGTCAAACAACTTACACGGTGAGCTATAACTTCAGTATGATTTCAATATCCCTTAACAGGTTGGTGAGACCACAAGGAAAATCAGGCACAATGTTACACACTCTGTTTTCTGTGGCACCAAATCACAGAGATGCCACACACGCAGGACTGTCACTCAAGCACAAATGTCAATATTAATCTCCCACTGTTTTTTTTTTTTTTTCTTTTTCAGGGAGACTTTAGAAACCAAATAATAAAAAATAAATAGGCTTTCTATGGCCCACTGAGTGAGAGATGACACACAGGAGTCAGGAGTGGCACACAAGCAGAAAGGGCAATATTAATCTCCCACTGTTTGAATTTTTTTTTTTTTTCAGGGAGACTTTAGAAACCAAATAATAAAAATAAATAGGCTTTCTATGGCCCACTGAGTGAGAGATGGCACACACAGGAGTCAGGAGTGGCACACAAGCCCTGAGGCCAATATTTTTCTCCCACTGATTGATGTAGTGATTTTTTTTCAGGTAGATTTTAGAACCCAAATCAAGCAAAAAAAATAAATAGGCTTTCTATGGCCCACTGAGTGAGAGATGGCATACACAGGAGTCAGGAGTGGCACACAAGCCCTGAGGCCAATATTTTTCTCCCACTGATTGATGTAGTGATTTTTTTTCAGGTAGATTTTAGAACCCAAATCAAGCAAAAAAATAAATAGGCTTTCTATGGCCCACTGAGTGAGAGATGGCACACACAGGAGTCAGGAGTGGCACACAAGCAGAAAGGGCAATATTAATCTCCCACTGTTTGAATTTTTTTTTTTTTTTCAGGGAGACTTTAGAAACCAAATAATAAAAATAAATAGGCTTTCTATGGCCCACTGAGTGAGAGATGGCACACACAGGAGTCAGGAGTGGCACACAAGCCCTGAGGCCAATATTTTTCTCCCACTGATTGATGTAGTGATTTTTTTTCAGGTAGATTTTAGAACCCAAATCAAGCAAAAAAAATAAATAGGCTTTCTATGGCCCACTGAGTGAGAGATGGCACACACAGGAGTCAGGAGTGGCACACAAGCCCTGAGGCCAATATTTTTCTCCCACTGATTGATGTAGTGATTTTTTTTCAGGTAGATTTTAGAACCCAAATCAAGCAAAAAAATAAATAGGCTTTCTATGGCCCACTGAGTGAGAGATGGCACACACAGGAGTCAGGAGTGGCACACAAGCAGAAAGGGCAATATTAATCTCCCACTGTTTGAATTTTTTTTTTTTTTCAGGGAGACTTTAGAAACCAAATAATAAAAATAAATAGGCTTTCTATGGCCCACTGAGTGAGAGATGGCACACACAGGAGTCAGGAGTGGCACACAAGCCCTGAGGCCAATATTTTTCTCCCACTGATTGATGTAGTGATTTTTTTTCAGGTAGATTTTAGAACCCAAATCAAGCAAAAAAAATAAATAGGCTTTCTATGGCCCACTGAGTGAGAGATGGCACACACAGGAGTCAGGAGTGGCACACAAGCCCTGAGGCCAATATTTTTCTCCCACTGATTGATGTAGTGATTTTTTTTCAGGTAGATTTTAGAACCCAAATCAAGCAAAAAAAATAAATAGGCTTTCTATGGCCCACTGAGTGAGAGATGGCACACACAGGAGTCAGGAGTGGCACACAAGCCCTGAGGCCAATATTTTTCTCCCACTGATTGATGTAGTGATTTTTTTTCAGGTAGATTTTAGAACCCAAATCAAGCAAAAAAATAAATAGGCTTTCTATGGCCCACTGAGTGAGAGATGGCACACACAGGAGTCAGGAGTGGCACACAAGCAGAAAGGGCAATATTAATCTCCCACTGTTTGAATTTTTTTTTTTTTTCAGGGAGACTTTAGAAACCAAATAATAAAAATAAATAGGCTTTCTATGGCCCACTGAGTGAGAGATGGCACACACAGGAGTCAGGAGTGGCAACACAAGCAGAAAGGGCAATATTAATCTCCCACTGCTTGAATTTTTTTTTTTTTTTTCAGGGAGACTTTAGAAACCAAATAATAAAAATAAATAGGCTTTCTATGGCCCACTGAGTGAGAGATGGCACACACAAGGATGGCACTCTAGCAGAAATGCCAATCTTAATCTCCCACAAAAAAAAAAAAAAAAAAAACAGGGACTGTCCTACAATTACTATCTCCCTGCAGTAATCTCAGCCAGGTATGGCAGGCAGCAATAAGGAGTGGACTGATGCACAAATTAAATAAAAAGTGTGGACAAACAAAAAAGATAGCTGTGCAGAAAGGAAGGAACAAGAGGATTTGTGCTTTGAAAAAAGCAGTTGGTTTGCACAGCGTCGTACACACACAGGCACAGCAACGCACCTATCAGGGTCAGGGAGCCTTCTAGGGCAGCCCAATGAGCGACAGCGCTGAGGAAAAAAAAATTTAGCTTCCACTGTCCCTGCAAACAAAAGGTGGTGTTGGACAGTGGAAATCGCTACAGCACAAGCGGTTTGCAGCTTTATGTACCCTGCCTATCACTATCCCTGCTTCTGAAGAAGCGGCAGCAACCTCTCCCTACGCTCAGATCAGCAGCAGTAAGATGGCGGTCGGCGGGAACGCCCCTTTATAGCCCCTGTGACGCCGCAGAAAGCAAGCCAATCACTGCAATGCCCTTCTCTAAGATGGTGGGGACTGAGATCTATGTCATCACGCTGCCCACACTCTGCGTTCACCTTCATTGGCTGAGAAATGGCGCTTTTCGCGTCATTGAAACGCGACTTTGGCGCGAAAGTCGCGTACCGCATGGCCGATGCAACGCTGGGATCGGCTCGGTTTCATGAGACGCCGACTTTGCCAAAAGTCGGCGACTTTTGAAAATGAACGACCCGTTTCGCTCAACCCTAGTAGAGAATATGGAGAGTCGTAGTCTTGCCTTAGGTAACTAAAGACAAAATATCCAGTACGCTTTTTGTTATGGCAGTATAAATCACACCAATTCCTAAAATGCCTATTTTATGAGTTATATATGGATGGTCATAAATGTGTATCATCGTAATTACAAAAGAATAGTGATGAGCGAATATACTCGTTACTCGAGATTTCTGGAGCATGCTCGGGGGTCCTCCGAGTATTTTTTAGTGCTCGGAGTTTTAGTTTTTCTTGCCCCAGCTGAATGATTTACATCTGATAGCCAGCATAAGTACATGTGGGGGTTGCCTGGTTGCTAGGGAATCCCCACATGTACTTATGCTGGCTATCAGATGTAAATCATTCAGCTTCAGCAAGAAAAACTAAACTCCGAGCACTAAAAAATACTTGAAGGACCCCGAGCATGCTCGAAAAATCTTGAGTAACAAGTATATTCGCTCATCAGTACCAGAGAACAAAATGAGTGTGGCATAAACATTTTTTTAAGAACACCAAAACAATAACTTACCAGTACATATTGATTTATCCACTTTGGTAAATGCAGGAAATACCTAATATGGCCTCCGTTATACCCACCATAGGTTTTATCATTCAATTTTTTCAACTTTTCCTGAATTTCCTGGTGCTTTGCCTAACAAATCTGCTTGTTACTGGGTGCTCAAATTACTCAAGGAAAGAGATAGAATGTCCAATATCATATGTAGCAAAAAGTCTTTGAGGAAAAGTGAGCACTCACCATCCGCTAATATCCAGTCTTTATGGTGACATATTGTCAAAAGTATCGTGTAGGACGACACACACAGTATATGCACTATTTTGTCCTTGCGGCTTTTATTATATCGGGAAAACTATTAGGCCCCTCTTTTTGAGATTCAGGGAGCACTTTAAATCAATTAGCACGGGGAAGGGTGTCCCTCGATTAATATCCCACATGCGAGCACAACATGGGGGTGATGCGTCTGTGTTGCGTTTTATTGGGTTGGAAAGGGTATCTTTACCGGAGCAGGGAGGGCTTCATAATAAGATACTTTTGAGAAGAGAAGGAAGGTGGATAATGCGAGTTAATGCCACGGGACCTCTAGGGTTAAATGAGAGACTTGAGGTGTCGATAATTTTGTGATGTATTTTCTTTTGTTATTTTGTACTCATTTGTGTATATTTATATCCTATATATTCATACGTTGTCATTTTCTAGTAGTTGTTAACCTTATGTTTTAATCATTATGTTTTAATGGAAAAGTAGGTTTTGTGATGACGCTGTCGGAGGGGTGGTAACCTTATGGCGGAAAACGCTAAATAGATTCCACCCACCCACAGTTTACATCAAGACCCGTGGAAGCGCGGAAGGGCGAAACGGCCGTCTTCTTGTGGAATCACGTTTCTCCCTGATTGTTCCTGCTTTTGACAATATGTCACAATAATACATATGTTTGGATTTTTTCAGTTGGAGCACCTGATATCTGCATGGGCTTTAACGCGCTATAGGAGGACATTGAGCAAGTGGGTGTAGGTGATTTAACCAGCTGATGGTGCTGCTTTCCGTTTTTCTTTTGTTTTTTTGCAAGAATGTCCAATATCCAATGTGTACACAATAAAACAAACAGTATTATAACAAATCCGAAATGCTGAATGTTGTAATAGAACTAGTAATGGGGTAGGGACAAATCGTCATAAAAGATACATGTAAAAGCAGAACAGATGACGATCAACAGTCTCAAACATTAGTAAAAATTGCAAAAACATTTCTTGAATAGAAAATCATGGTAAGGGAAACGTATATGTATATACAATGTATCACATCAACAAGAATGGTAATATATAAACTTGAATTCTAGTCAAATACCCTACACAACAACCAAGTGGTCGTGTGTCAAAATAAATAGTAACTACTATTGTGTGCATTTGGCAAAATTGTACAAAACATTTCTGAATACGTACGTCATATATATTACCTAGAATTGACACCAGTGTGTGCAGGGGCTCCTGAATGCATGAGTATCTGCCCTGACGCGTGTTTTGAACCAACCTTCCTCATGGGGCAGGACTATGTTAGTGTGAGATGCTTTACCGTGCTCAAAACCTATAACTCTGCCCTTCATCTGGCCAAACAATCCTACTTCACCACCCTCATCACCTCACTATCCAACAACCCAAAATGACTTTTTGAAACCTTAAACTCCCTCCTGAAACCTAAAGTACAGGCCCTCATCACTAACCTCAGCGGTGAGGATCTGGCCACTTATTTCCTAGAAAAAATCAACCACATCCATCAGGATATCTCAGCCCAATCTCCTCAGTGCCTGGATCCCCATCACTGCTGCACCTCAAGCTCACTAGACATCTTTGAGCCTGTTTCAGAAGAAGACGTTTCAAAGCTCCTCGCTTCTGCTCGGCATACAACCTGCAACAGTGACCCCATTCCTTCACATTTCCTGCAGTCTCTCTCACCAGTGGTCACCACTCACCTGACTAAAATATTTAACCTCTCTCTTTCTTCAAGTATCTTTCCCTCCTCATTTAAACATGCAATCATAACCCCTTTACTTAAAAAGCCATCCCTGGACCAGAACTGCACTGCTAACTACAGACCTGTCTCTAACCTTTCCTTCATCTCTAAACTCCTGGAACGCTTGGTCCACTCCCGTCTATTCCGCTATCTCTCGGATAACTCTCTTCTCAACCCCTTACAATCTGGTTTACGCTCTTTGCGCTCCACTGAAACGGAGTGAAACACTCCGCCCTCATTAAAGCCTCTAATGATCTAATAACAGCTAAATCCAAAGGTCATTGCTCCCTGCTGATTCTCCTGGATCTCTCTGCCGCATTTGACACTGTGGATCACCAGCTCCTCCTCACTATGCTCCGCTCTATAGGCCTCAAGGTCACAGCCCTCTCCCGGTTCTCATCCTACCTCTCTGACCGCTCCTTCACTGTATCTTTTGCCGGCTCCTCTTCCTCTCCTCGTCCCCTTACTATCGGGGTTCCGCAGGGCTCAGTCATAGGCCCCCTCCTCTTCTCTCTATACACTGCCCCTATTGGACAAAAAATCTGCAGATTTGGGTTCCAGTATCATCTCTATGCTGATGACACCCAATTATACACTTCTTCCCCTGACATCACCCCTACCCTAATTCAAAATACCAAGGATTGTCTGTCTGCTGTTTCTAACATTATGTCCTCCCTCTATCTGAAACTAAATATCTCCAAAACTGAATTTCTTGTGTTTCTCCCCTCTACTAACCTCACTCTACCTAACATCGAAATTACCCTGGAGTGTTCAACCATAATTCCCAAGCAGCATGCCCGCTGTCTTGGGGTCATATTCGACACCGAACTTTCCTTTACTCCCTATATCCGATCACTCACTCGCTCTTGTCACCTGCATCTTAAAAACATCTCCAGAATCCGACTTTTTCTCACCTTTGAAACTGCTAAGACTCTTACTGTCGCTCTTATTCATTCTCGTCTGGACTACTGCAACTCTCTTCTGATCGGTCTCCCTCTTACCAAACTTTCTCCTCTCCAACCCATCTTGAATGTGGCAGCCAGGGTCACATTTCTGTCCAGCCGCTTCACCGATGCCTCCATCTTGTGCCAGTCATTACACTGGCTACCCATTCGCTACAGGGTTTAGTATAAACTCATCTCTCTCACCCACAAAGCTCTCCACAGTTCTGCACCGCCTTATATCTCCTCTCTCATCTCTGTCTATCGCCCTACACATGCCCTCCGTTCTACAAATGACCTAAGGCTAACATCCCCCGTAATCCAAACCTCGCACCTCCATCTCCAAGACTTCTCTCGTGCTGCGCCAGCTCTCTGGAATGCACTTCCCCAGGCGATCAGGCTGATACCTAGCCCCGACCTATTCAAGCGCGCTTTGAAAACCCATCTCTTCAAACAAGCCTACCACATCAACTACTCAGTAAACTAACTTTGCCCTGTTCCCTCCTTCCAAATATTATTCTGAATCTGCACCCTACTATTCATCTGTCTCCACACCCTCCATGCACACAATAACTGCACTTGATACATGACTATTGGACTTAAACACACGGGCTGATGACCGGATCATGCAGCTTTATATGAAAATCCTTTTTTACTATAATTGCCAGACCTGAAATAACAAGCACTTTTCACCTATTGCGTCCCCCCCATTTCCTTGTAGATTGTAAGCTTGCGGGCAGGGACCTCACTCCTAAGGTCACTGTTTAAATTTTCTTAACTTGTATTGAATTTATTGTCTGTACGTGTCCCCGCTTAATTGTAAAGTGCTGCGGAATATGTTGGCACTATATAAATAAAAATTATTATTATTATAAAATTATTAAAAAGAGGGCCTGAGCCAATAGTATAATACTGTGGACTGGAAGTGATGCATGTGCTGCCGTGGCAACCTCGATGCCTGCTGGTGTCCGTGTCATATGACAAGTGATGTCAGAAGCGCATGACACACCATGTGATCTGACGTTATTTGCTGCATTGAGACCCAAAGAGCCAGCGTGGATAGCAAGGACAGGGTGCGCATGCATACAGGTCCACGGTAAATAGCTGTGTATATGCCAAGTTTCAGCATGTATAATTAATGGCTAAATCACAGTAATAGACACTGAACAGCTTGGCGTAAACTGCAATAGACCAGTATATAACTAGGAACTGGCAGTTGGTACATTAGTACATATAAGAGAAATACTTACACAGTGATAAATCATATATTTATATATATATGTGCAAAACACAAATTAAAAAGAACAAATGAAAAATAATGATGTCATGATCCAGTCCAGAGGTTTTTTTTTCTGCTATCCTCTCTCTGGACTGGTCATGCAGGGGTTAACTCCCTTGTTTTGGAGCTAGCTGGGCTTTTTCAGTCCTCTGCAGTCTGCTGGCCAGCATCAGGGATAGTTCATGCTTCCAGGCTAGAGCAGCTGACCTGTATACCCTGGTGATCCTTCTGCCTCTGACTTCTCGTATTTGTGTGAGACCCGTTCCCTATCCCTGACTTAGTGTTCGTCTGGTGGTTTTCCTTACAGTGTATGACTCGGCCTGATCTCTGAACCCCGCCTCTTGCTTTCTGTCTCTGATACCTCGTTCCCCGACCGGCTTTGACTTGTGGCTTGTACCTCGACTTGGTCTTACGTCTCACATTTTGGATACCGCGCTCCTGTTTGGCTCTGACTTCTGGCTTGTCTATGACTTTGTGCATTGCTGTGACCTCTGGTACTTCTGCACCTGCATTGACATTTTTTTAAACATTTTAACAATTACGAAAAGGAAAATTGGCAGAAGCAAAAGTTTGGGCACCCTTGGAGATTTGTGTGCTCAGATAACTTTGACCAAGGTTTCACACCTTGATTAGCCTGTTGGGGCTATGGCTTGTTCACTATCATCATTACAAAAGGCCAAATAATGAAAATTTCCCAGGTTTATAAATACCGAGTCTCCCCTAACCTTATGTTAAAAAAAGCAGCCTGAGTTCTTCTAAGTAGCTATCTAGCACTCTTAAAATTAAAATGGTGGTGGCCCACAAAGCAGGAGAAATCTATAAGGAAATTGCAAAGCATTTTCAAGTTGCCCTTTCCTCAGTTCGAAATGTAATTAAGAAATGGCAGTTACCAGGAACAGTGGAGGTCAAGATAAGGTCTGGAAGACCAAGCAAAATTTCAATGAGAGATGCTCATAGGATTGCTAGGGAGGCAAATCATAACCTCTGCTTAATTGCAAAAGACCTTCAGAAAGATTTAACAGATTCTGGAGTTTTGGTACATTGTTCTACTGTTCAGAGACATCTGCACAAGTATGGCCTTCATGGAAGAGTCATTAGAACAAAACATCTCCTTGGTCCTTACCGTAAAATTCAGCATCAGAAGTATGCAAAAAAGCATCTAAATAAGCCTGATGCATTTTGAAAACAAGTCCTATGGACCGATGAGGTTAAAATAGAAGTCTTTGGCCACAATGATCAAGGGTATGTGTAGAGGAAAAAGGGCAGAGAATCTCAGGAAAAGAACATCTCGCCAACCATTAAGCATGGGGAGTGGATCAATCATACTTTGGTTTGTGTTGCAGCCAATGGCATGGAGAACATTTTACATGTAGAAGAAAGAATGGTTTAAATACATTTCAGCAAATTATTGATGCAAACATAACACCATCTGTAAAAAGAGCTGAATTTGATAAGAAGATTGCTTCTACAAATTGATACTGATCCTAAACACATGTCAAAATCCACAATACACTACATCAAAAAGCACAAGCTGAAGATTTTACAATGGCCCTCACAATCCCCTGATCTGATCATCATTGAAAATCTGTGGCTGAACCTCAAAATAGCAGAGGATGCAAGACAATCCAGGAATCTCACAGAGCTGGAAGAATTTTCCAAGGAAGAATGGATGAAAATTCAAGAATTGAAAAACTCTTGACTGGCTGCAAAAAGCATTTACAAGTTTGCAAAAGGGGGTTCTACTAGGTGCTAACCATGCAGGGCACCCAAACTTTTACAGTGGCCAATTTTCCTTTTTGTAATTTTTAAAGTGTAAAAAGAATGACTGTATATATTTTGCTTAAAATACAAAGGAAATGTGTCATCTTTCTTTTTAGCCCTTTTAGAGATCATTTAATCTTTAACTTGCTTAAGGGGTGCCCAAATGTTTACATGCTACTATTTACCATATATCTTTATTTATGGCCTATATAATGTGATTAATGTGCCTTAATTATTTTTTTAAATTGTTTTTGTATGCTCTTTCATACACATAGGTATTCACATTTTATTAGCTTTAAAGTTTGCATATTTCTCATATACTTAGTGCTTTATTCCTGAATATATTGTCACCCATATTTGTGTTTGGGATTTATTTACTTTTTTCCTATATTTTGTTTATTCATATTTATGCTGGAGGTTCAGTGTTGTGTATTTTTGTGGCAGGAACAAGAACTAAAAGAGCCACCTTGTCAGAATGCAGCATTAGTGCTGCACAAGGTGGCTCTTTTAGCTACAAATGCCTGGGGGGGTGACAGGTTCCCTTTAATAGATAACTGACAGCATATCCCGTTCGCAGAGCCCCTGATGTGCATAAACAGTGGAAATCCCCCCCAAGTGACCTCATTTTGGAAACTAAACCCTTAAGGATTTTATATAGAGGTGTAGTGAACATTCTGAACACCCAGGTGCTTCACAGTATTTTATAACGTTGAGCAGTGAAAATGAAAAAAATACATTTTTCCCACAAAATTGTTGCTTCGGCCCCAAATTTTTCATTTTCACAAGGGTGACAGGAGAAAATAGAACATAGAATTAGTTGTGCAATTTGCTCTGAGTACATCGATACCCAATATGTGGTAGAAAACTACTACTATTGTTTGGGCACATGGCAGGTCTCGGACTGGAAGGAGCACCAATTGACTTCTGGAGCACAATTTTGGCTGGAACTCATTGCAGGTGCCATGTCACATTTGAAAAGCCCTTAACATGCCAAAACAGCACAAACCCCCACGAGTGACCCCATTTTGGAAACTATAATTCTGGTGGTATAGTGAGCATTTTTAACTCTCAGACGATTCACAGGATTGTATAACATTGGGTGGAGTCAAAGGAAAAATTACAATTTTTTGCCCAAATTTTCAAAAGGGATAATAAGAGAAAATGGAGCACAAAATATTTTATGCAATTTCTCCTGAGTAGGCCAATACCTCATAGGTGGTCGAAAACTACTTTTGAGACACAGTGCAAACTTCAGAAGGGAAGAAGCGCCATATTGTAGTACACATTTTGATAGATTGGTTTGAGGTGCCACGTGACATTGGCACCTGAGGTGCCTGAACAGCAGACATGCACCCATAAGTGACTTCATTTTACAAACTACACAACTTCAAAGAAATACATCTAAGGGTGAAGAAAAAATAATTAAATTGTTACCACTAAATTTTGTCTTAGTCCCAGATTTTACATTGTGACTTGGTTAAATGGGTAAAAATGGTACAAAAATATGTCACACAATTTCTGCTGAATATAGAAATACCCCATATGTGGCTGTACAGTACTGCTTAGCCACACAACGTGAGTCGGAACGGAAGGAGCGCTATTTGATGCTTGAAGAAAAAATTAATGTAGAATAGTTTGTGGACTCCATCTACAGAGCCCTTAAGTGCCAGAAGAGCAGAATCCCCCATCAAGTGACTCCAGTTTGAAAACTACACCCTTTTGAGACTTTATCTACAGGTGCAAAAATGATTTTCACTCCTTGGATGTTTGACAGAAACAAGCAGCAGTGAATGTTGCTGAGTGAAAATTGCAAATCTGCCACTGTAGTACCCATACATTGTAGTTCCCATACATTGTGCCCAACTCGAGTTTCTGGTGACATGGCTACCATAATTAAGTGGGCTCTTATCGCCAAAGAAAAGCCAAATGTGAATGCTAACTGCAGTTTAGGCATACTGTGGGGCTCAGAAGAAACGGGGCATTTGGATTTGGGAGCGCAGAATTCACTGTATTTATTTTGGTGGGTGAGGAGCCATAGCACTTTTCCAGAGCCTTTGTGCTGCCAGTAATGTGGAAGCCCCCTATATTTTCATTGACGGTTGATGGACCTGAGTGAGGACTTGCTGTTTTGTGGATTGACTTGAAGCTTTTATTGAGAACATTTTACATAACATTTTCGATCTTGTTTATATTGCTGAGCACTTACATCTGGTTTTCCATCTAAAGATTAAACCCCTGAGGGATCCATTCACTATAATGAGGCAGCAGAGTTACTTTGGACTCCATCTGGCCTCTGTTAAGTGGTGTCCTTCTTTTCGCAGGTGCACAAAAATGTGATCGGCTGCGCTTTTGTGCATGCTTAAAAAGACAAACACTGCCAGAACAAAGGTCAGACGGTATCCACAGTGCCTTTATCTGTCTCATTATAGGGAATGCTCCGCCAGCAGTTCCTTTTGAATCATATATTTCAGAGATTTAAACGGAAACCCGGTGTAAGCACTCAGTGCAGAGCGCAGGATGAATGTGAGCCGCGCAATCTTTGTTCTATTTATTTTTACTCTGTTCCTTGTGCGTAGACATGGGCTAACTCAAGCAGTAAAGTTCGGGGTCCGTACAGAACACCTAGTGTCCATGAACGAACCCTGAACACGTACTTCTCCAGGAAGTCAGTGTTACTGTTCGGGTTCAGAAGCCTGAACATTGGGTGCTTCCCATGTTGTCATCTACAGTATATGACAGCGCGAGAAACACCAGCTCTGATCGGCGAGGTCCTCATAACGACTGATTCATGGACCAGTAAGCATGGCCAGTGACATAATATCTCTCTAACTGCCAACTGGATACATTTAGTGGTGGCTGGGCCAGAGGCAGAAGGCTTTCTAGTCCTTCCGAAGATTGCTGGACGTTCCTTTGGCCAAGTTGCTGCTTCCTCCACCATCTCATCATCTGCTCACAGGAAGACTGGCACCACCAACTTGAGCTGAGCCTAGGAGAAATGACAGCAGGTAGTTCTGAAACATATCTGTTTAAGGACAGACCACGCACAACACAGGAGACCCCTAAGGTGGGGGTGATCAGCAGGGTAAAGAGGAGACCCTAAGGTGAGGGGCAATCAGCAGTGTCAAGAAGCGACCCCTAAGGTAAGGGGCGATCAGAGGGTGTACCAGTTGTCCTTTGCAGAGACTCGTCCCGCCAGGTCCCAGGTGTATGACTTGCAGTTGGTGGAGGAATGGCTCCAGCCTGAGACTTTGACCCCAGCCCAGATGGTAAAGAGGGTGGTGGTTGACTGACTGTTGAGGGCTCTGCCGGGATCCCTGCAGTGTTGGGTGGGGCAAGGAGACCTGGGCACTCTGGACCAGCTGATAAATTGGATTGAACGGTATGCAGCCACTCAGGACTTTGTACAGGAGTACGGGAAATGTCCACAAACCACTGTTGGGGCTAACCAGGACCGAGCCCGTGATGAGGGGGTAACCTGAAGTGAGGGTAACAAAAGTTTTGTCTCCCCTAAAGCAGCTCCAAGGTGTAGTCGTGGTGTGGCGATTAAGTGTTGGCAGTGCCGAGGGCCTTGACATGTGGCTGTCAACTGCCCCCTGGTGTCTGAGCCCATGGCTGTGGGTATGCTCGCAGGGTGTCTATGTATGCCCAGGCAGCCTGTACCACCAATACAGGCACTGCCAGCAGCAAACCATGGCTTTGCCAAGTACTACAAGTACTAGTGAACGGGTAGCAAACAGAGGCTCTCCTGTAGTGACTTTGGTCCATGGGTCCCTTGTTGCCGGGGACAAGTCAGTGATACCTGCCATAGGGGTCGCCAACCTAGAGACAGAGTGCAACCCCAATAGGTTTCCCCTAGAGGTATCGGTAGGAGAGGTCATGGAGACCCCACTGAACCCCGAGCTGGAAATGTCCCCTGGTAAGTTCGGGACAGCTCAGTTCCAGGGTCCCAAGCAGAGACGCAGGTATAAAAAATGCACATATAAAAAGAAAGCCTGGAGGAATCTGGAATGTGTGGTCATGGAGGTGACTAGGGACATACGCACGAGGAACCCTCTGGCACCGGCCAAGGATGTGGCCGTGGGTCAGGGTAAAATGGATAGAGCTCTCGCTAGACAGCAGCCTTGCGAGGCTCAGGGTCAGGTGCAATGTGGTACGGATGTATGCCCGGAGTTGCCGGGGTGGACAGCGGTATTTCAGCGTGACGTAGTCACCGAGGCATGGGTAAGTGTACAGAGGAAATGGTACCAAGTGCCCAAAGACAGGTACTTAGGTCACGGGATGAGCTGCGGGTTAGTGAACACAAAATAAACAAGGCCGAGACTACCCGAAACTGAACCAAATCTACTCTTAGTCAGGAAAGTGGGCATGTCTTCTGCAACAGAGAACAGGGAGGTGGGTGGTCATGTAACAAAATAAGGAGGAGAAACGCAAAGGGGAGGGATGCCTGCATCAACTGATGGTTCCGGTTCCGGTTTTTCAGTACAGTGTCGGGCGGGGGTGTCACAGGGTCATACGCATGCCATGTCACGTGCCCATGTGGGGTGATAAGTGTTCAACCCCACAGGTTTGAACAGAAGGAGGGGGTATGTGAGACAGTGACTGGTATTACATGTGAGGCCATGAAAGTGCATTACAGTTACAGGCGTAGCTGTGGTTGCAATGCAGACAAAAGTGAGTATAGGTCTTGGACATGCTGGTTGTCCAAGGGAGATTTAGGGAAAACCTGTTCTGGGCTTTTCTGTTGAAATAGACTACAGAATGGTAGTCGTGCAGTCCATTTCATTCCGGGCCAGGCCACAGATTCAAGTTAAAAACCCTGCAGTATAGAGTTTGGGTGTGTCAGGTTCAGAGTCAGTGTCAGTCTGGTTTTGGCAGGTGTACAGAGCGGGAGGCTATGCAGAGTTCCACGCTATGTGAGGCAACACAGACCAGCAGAGCCAAACGGCCAAGGCAGCTGAAAAGCCTGGCACCCACAGTGTACACAGCGGTGCAGTCGCCCATGGCAACTGGTCTCAGGAGATGGACTGGCATGTTTAGTGACTGAAAACTGGAGAATATGGTTCCCGACTGCGATCCGGGGGATATTGTGCACTGTGTATAGCTGGGAGTAAAGAGACATGTGATCGTCTGATCCTACATCATCTGGGGTGTCATGGTTCCCAATGGCAAGGAAACGTCAGAGAACTTAAATAACAGACTAGCTCTTGGGTGATGGAATCTCGAGCTGACCGTGAGCTAAACCTACCACACAACTAACAGTGGCCGGGTGACGTACCTACGTTTTATCCCTAGACGCCCAGCGCCAGCCGGAGAACTAACTAACCCTAATAGAGGAAAAAACAGACCTGGCTTACCTCTAGGGAAATTCCCCCAAAAAGGAGACAGAAGCCCCCCACATATATTGACGGTGAGTTCAGAGGAAAAGACATACGCAGTATGAAGGTAGGTTCAGCAAAGCGAGGTCCGCTTACTAGATAGTAAGAAGATACAATAGGGAACTTCACGGTCAGCTGAAAACCCTATAAAAATACCATCCAGAAATTACTTTAAGACTCATGTGTCAACTCATGACACCGGAGTGGTAATTTCGGCCCACAAGAGCTTCCAGCTACAGAAACATAACATAACTGTGAACTGGAACAAAAATGCAAACAAACTTAGGACTAAGAGTCCAACTTAGCTGATAGTAGTCTAGAAGCAGGAACATGCAACAGAAAGGCTCTGGTTACATTGCTGGCCGGCACTAGAATAACTGAGCAGCAAGGCTAAATAGGATACTCCCACATCCTGATGGAAACAGGTGAACAGAGAAAGTGAAGCACACAAGTCCAGTACCACCAGCGACCACCGGGGGAGCCCAAAAACCAAATTCACAACACTGGGGTCATTGCCGCGAGGCATTACTGGGAACGGGAGCATCGCGAGGAGTGGGAAAGTTGCTAGTGCCGCCGGAAGGTGAGAATATCACGATTTTTTATTATTTTTAACATTAGATCTTTTACTATTGATGCTGCATAGGCAGCATCAATAGTAAAAAGTTGGTCACACTTGTCAAACACTATGTTTGACAAGTGTGACCAACCTGTCAATCAGTTTTCCAATAGAAGTATATATAGCCAACTAACATGGTAACAATAATTAACTCAGAAATCTGTACCATTAATATGAAAAGGACCTAACGACCTATCATCAAAATACATAATATCAACGAAAGAACAGATGATACAAGGTCACACACAGTATCATATAAAAATATAAACTTTATTGAAAATTACTAAAAACCAATGCATGGAGGTGATACAGATAATGGCGCCACAGCGAAATACGCCGCAATAGACGCCAGAGGCGCGTACACAGGGATACCAGTCCTCAATACCTAATATATATTTAATTAAAGGTATAATCCAAAAAACTGAATAAAAAGAGCAAAAGAAACCTAAAAAATAAGCAAAACAAACTAAAGATATCAATATATAACCTAATCACTGTGTAGTAGGCACTGAACTGCTGGCAGGAATGCACTAGGAATAGAAATAGTCAAAAGACCTTACGCAAAGGTACACCTGATATATTAACAGTGCTATGCTACAGATCGCTTGGAAAACGCTAGCATTCTGCAAGCTAATTATGCTTGCAAAACGCTAGTGTTTAGCGGGAATACGCATGCCAATTCCGCATGCATTATACCCGCGGCAGGGAGTTGCGGAATTGCCGCAGAAATTTCCGCGGCAATTCTGGACATGCGCACACAGCCTTAACACTCATTTGGCAGGCAGGATATGAGATAGTATAAGTCACATTGCAATATATTATTCTTATAAAAATGCTAAAAATCTTCCAATTTAAAACAAATTGCAAGCTATCTGCATTTTTCAAACACAATGGGTTAGGAATGAACTTGCGTGAGTGTTCTGTTTCTGAAAGCCATAACTCATTAACAGGATCAAATTACTCCCTTAAAATCCAATTGGGTTCACCACAGACTTTGTGAGTAGCACTTCAGCGAGTGCAACCCGAGAGCACAGATAAACAGAGAGGCAATCACAAATCCATTTCCTCCCAAACATGTATACATGTATATATGAATGTACATATATATATAATTTCAATCCCTCTGGGCTGATTAAATCATTAGTCTGCATTCTACATACTGAATCTGCTTTGTTTTATGTGCAACAAATGTTTATAAAAATCATTTCTACATTTCTGCTCAGGCTGATGCTGGGAATGTTCATTTGCAAATTATTGAGGATTATTGGATTATTCTAGTTTCTAGGATTGCTTTATTTAATTCACAAACTATCTTTTTACTACATTTACATTCAACTCTAATTACTTGTACTATCATGTGACTATATAAGTACACATCTTATGTACCGTATTTTTTGGATTGTAGAATGCACTTTTTTCCCCTCTAATTTGGGGGGAAAATGGGGGTGTGTCTTCTAATGTGGCTATACCTTACCATCCGCGGTGGTGCAGGGTCCCAGGGTTGCTGCTGGAGGAGTCAAGATTGGAGAGTTGCTGCAGGCCGCAGGCTGGGATGAGGGGGTGTTTGGATGTGCACCGCTGCGGGTGTTCGGTGGTGTGGGGGCTCCACGACATTTTGTGAAAGCCCAGAGCCCCCTCACTTACATTGTTTACTATGCGGTGGACTCCGGGAAAATGGCTGCCGAGGGCGGCGCATGCGCAGATGGAGATCTCGGCACAAAGATCGCAGGAGATGAGATCTCAGCGCCAAGATCTCCATCTGCTCATGCGCTGTTCCCGGCAGCCATTTTTCCGGAGTCCACCGCTTAGTAAACTATGCAAGTGCGGGGGCTCAGCGCTTTCATAAAATGTCAGCGGAGCCCCGGCACCACCAAACACCCGCAGCAGCGCACATCCGAACACCACCTTATCCCAGCCTGCGGTCTACAGCAACCCTCCACTCTTGCCTCCTCCAGCAACGACCCTGGGACCCCTCTTCACCGCAGCCACAACCCCTGGTAAGCAATAAGACACATGGATTATAAGAAGCACCACCATTTTTCCTATTTTTCTTCTCAAAATTTGGGGTGCGTCTTATAATCCGATGCGCAGGGCCACACTGGCCATCTAACAATTCTGGCAAATGCCAGAAGGGCCTGTCTGGTCATGGGCTGCCTTGTCTGCTATGTTGTTAACAGAATCGATGTTCTCAAGATGCCCATACTGCTAAGAGTTGTGATGGAGCACAAAGTTGCTGACTCCGTCACTTACCCCAGCAGGCCATGGGTATCATTAGAAATATTGGTCTTGAAGAAAATCTTCCTTTCCTACATCCAGGGTAATATTAGTAATACTAGATGTTTCCAGCCAGCTAACGCTCGGCACGCACATTGCTATCTAATGAATGCTGCTGGTGATTAAACTACATTAAATAATGACAACATTCAATAGCGCTTATGCAGGTGGTAAATTAACTTAAAATGAAGTTAATAACAATAGTGTGGTGATGTGTTGGCGGGATTATGTGTGGTAATGGGGTGGGGGCGGGATTATGTGTGGAGATGTGGAGGGGGGCGGGATTATGTGGTATTGGTATTTATATGTGGTGATGTGTTGGAGGGCGGGATTATGTGTAATGATGTGGTGGGGGGCGGGATTATGTGTGGTGATGTGGTGGTGGGCGGGATTATGTGTGGTGGGCGGGATTATGTGTGGTGATGTGGTGGGGGGCGGGATTATGTGTGGTAATGGGGGCTGGATTATGTGTGGTAATGTGGTGGGGGGCGGGATTATGTGTGGTGATGTGGGGGCGGGATTATGTGTGGTGATGTGGTGGTGGGCGGGATTATGTGTGGCGGGCGGGATTATGTGTGGTGATGTGGTGGGGGGCAGGATTATGTGTGGTAATGGGGGGGCTGGATTATGTGTGGTAATGTGGTGGGGGGCGGGATTATCTGTAGTAATGTGGTGAGGGGCGGGATTATGTGTGGTAATGTGGTGGGGGGGCAGGATTATGTGTGGTAATGTGGTGGGGGGCGGGATTATGTGTGGTAATGTGGGGGGCGGGATTATGTGTGGTAATGTGGTGGGGGGCGGGATTATGTGTGGTAATGTGGTGGGGGGTGGGATTATGTGTGGTAATGTGGTGGGGGGAGGGATTATCTGTAGTAATGTGGTGGGGGGCAAGATTATGTGTGGTAATATGGTGGGGGGCGGGATTATGTGTGGTAATGGGGTGGGGGCGGGATTATGTGTGGTAATGTGGTGGGGGGGCGGTATTATGTGTGGTAATGTGGTGGGGGCGGGATTATGTGTGGTAATGTGGTGGGGGGGCGGGATTATGTTTGGTAATGGGGTGGGGGCCGGGATTATGTGTCGTAATGTGGGGGTGCTGGATTATGTGTGGTAATGTGGTGGGGGGCGGGATTATCTGTAGTAGTGCGGTGGAGGTGGGATTATGTGTGGTGATGTGGTGGGGGGGCGGGATTATGTGTGGTAATGTGGTGGGGGATTATCTGTGGTAATGTGGTGGGGGGCAGGATTATGTGTGGTAATGTGGTGGGGGGCCGGGATTATGTGTGGTGTTGTGTGTTATGAACTGGTGGCCTAGGAGCAGCATGAGGAACACTCTGGAGAAGGTGGTACCTGTACTGACCGCAGACCCTGAACTTAACACCGCAACTAGAAGCAGCCGTGGGATGTACCTAACACTCCCTAGACACCTCGTCACAGCCGGAGGTCTAAATACCCCTAGAGATAAGAAAGGGAAAACTATCTTGCCTCAGAGAAAATCCCCAAAGGATAGACAGCCCCCCACAAATATTGACTGTGAGAGGAGAGGGAAATAACATATGCAGACTGAAATCAGGATTTAGCAAAGGAGGCCATACTAGCTAGATAGAAAGGAAAGAACAGAGTACTATGCGGTCAGTATTAAAATACTAGAAAATATCCACCACAGAAAAATACAAAATCTCCACATCTAACTAAAGAGGGTATATCTGCATCTCCAGAGATACCAGCATGGCTGAACAAATCCTTGCACAGGCCAAGCTGGACAAAACAAATATGAAAATGAACTGAACTATTAAGCCCACAGCATGTGGACTGCAAAAAGCAAAGCAGAACTTATCTTTGATGAAATGAACAGCAAGCAGGAGAGACCAGGAAAGGATGTGAATCCTCCAGGAACAATGGACAACTGGCACTGACTAAAAGGTGAAGCAAGAATAAATAGCCCAGTCAGAAGTGGACACACCTGATGAATGCTGTGTTATGATCCTTAGTGGTTAAGGATCACGAATTACTCTAGCTAAGTAACAAACATAGGACAAACTCTAGGGAGGTGGCAAACTGGACTAACCGCAAATCTGAACCTATCCAAACACACTAGAAGTAGCCAGTGAACGTGCCTAAAAAATCCTAGACGTCTCGAGCCAGCCTGAGGTACGTAACGTGACGTAATTTCAGGTCCTGATGCCTATTTCTGCATTCAGGACCTGAAATTACGTCACGGCTTGCTGTGATTGGTCGCGTCGCGGTCACATGGGCGGCACGCAACCAATCACAAGCCGCGACGTAATTTTAAAAATGCGCGCGTTTCCTGCCTCCCGTGACGTCACGGCTTGTGATTGGTCGCGTCGCCCATGTGACCGCGACGCGACCAATCACAAAGCCGGAACATAATTTTAAAATACTGAATGCCTAGAAGGACCTGAAAATTACGTCACGGCTTGCTGTGATTGGTCGCGTCGCGGCCACATGGGCGGAACGCGACCAATCAGAAGCCGTGACGTCACGGAAGGAAGGAAAAGCGCGCATTTTAAGCAAAGAACGCTGCCGGTTCCCTCGGTGAGGTCCAGGCTGCGTCGGAGAGGTGAGTATAGCAATATTTTTTATTTTAATTCTTTCTTTTACACATTAATGTTGTATTTTACACATTAATGTTGTTTCGATACCGATACCCGATACCACAAAAGTATCGGATCTCGGTATCGGAATTCCGATACAGCAAATATCGGCCGATACCCGATACTTGCGGTATCGGAATGCTCAACACTACTTCCAACAGTTGGGGGAGGCAGAGGAAGACATTGATGGCTTTCTGCAGGACTTTGAGCGGCAGTGTGCCCTGCATCAAGTGAAGCCGGAGGAACAGGTTCAGATTCTGGCCAGCAAGCTGACAGGCCGGGCAGCGGACGCCTATCGCACGGTACCAGATGAGGACTGTATGGACTATGAGTGGATCAAAGAAGTGATCTTGGCCCGGTATGCGCTGACACCAGAGGCATACCGCCAAAAGTTCCGCGAACTTATAAAACGGGTAACCGATACCCATGCTGAATGGGATTGTAAATTACGGCGGTCACTGCTACAGTGGGTACAAAGGAGCCAAGCAACCACTAAGGAGGACGTCCTCCAGCTCTTCTTGTTAGAATGATTCTTTAATGGACTAACCCCCGAGACACAGGAATGGCTTCGGGACAGATGACCAACGACTCTTGAGGAGGCCGCTCGTCTGGCCGACGAACACCATGAAACCAGGAGGTCTCAGTTGGCCGGATCAAAGATGGTCACTAGGGGTCCTCCCATGGGTCTGGAAGCCCCCAAACCACAGAAGATTGTCGGGGGACCAGCTCAAAACCCGACCTACCATAGTCCCCCTGGGGCACGATGCCACACCTGCCATCAGCTGGGCCACCTGCAAAGACAATGTCCCAACCGGACTCAGCGTACCCAGTGGCCAAAGGCGGGAACAGCTACATTCAGCCGGGCCGCTGTACACTGCTACCAAGGTGAAGCTGATCCGGCATTGGGGGCTATGACTAACCAGGGGATGGAAGAGATGGAGGAAGTGCTGCATGAAGTAGACCCCGTGCAGGCGGCCCAGGCAGATAATCGACAACAGCATTGACAGGTCGTGTGGGTTAATGGGAAACGTATGCAGGGACTAAGAGATTCTGGAGCAACTTTGACCCTTGTGAAGCCTCATCTCGTCCGGGACCAAGAGAAGACGGACCGGTCAGTGGCAGTCCGTGAAGCAGGGGGAGCCATACATCGACTGCCCATGGCCAGGATTCACCTGAACTGGGGAGTCAGGGATGGCCTGGTTGAGGTTGACTTGATGGAGGAATTGCCTGCAGATGTCTTGCTGGGAAATGACTTGGGGCCCATGTTGTCTGCCTTCTCGGTCGGCCCTCTGGCTGAGACATATCCTGTGACCACCCGGAGACAAGCTCGAGCTGCGGAGGCGGAATCACACTCAGAGGAGGCCCAGGTAGGACACCCCAGCCCTACACGTATTCCCATAGCCAGACACATTTCTTGGGCCACCCCAGCTGAATTTAGGAAGGAGTTACTTGAGGATCCTTCATTAGAGGGATATTGTGGGAAGGCACAGGAGGGGAGAGGAGTACTGGAAGGGGAGCAGTTTGTATGGCAGCAGGGACTCCTCTACCGGGTTACCGAGCAGCACCACACAGGGACGAGCCCCACTATAAAACGACAGCTGGTAGTTCCCAAGAAGTACAGGCAGGAGTTACTGCAAATCTCTCATGACATACCCTTGGCCGGGCACTTCGGCGTCAGTCGCACCAGGCATCGTCTGACACAAAACTTTTTTTGGCCGGGGGGTAACCTATGATGTTTGTCAGTACTGCCAGACCTGTGACAGTTGCCAGTGCATTGGCAAGAGAGGAGATCACTGCCAGGCCAAATTACGCCCCCTCCCCATTTTGGAGGAGCCATTTAGCCAAGTACCGGTCGATCTGATAGGGCTGTTAGTCAAACCCAGTCCATCAGGGAAAAGGTATATATTGACAGTGGTAGATTATGCCACACGGTATCCAGAGGCGGTTGCGTTACCTAACATATTGGCAGAGACAGTAGCTGTTATGGACCTGGTGGTTAGGAGCACCCGAAGTGACCTGATGGTTAAAACAGAAAACCTGGGACAAGCTCTGAGGAGGTGGTAACTCTACTGACCGCAATCCCTAATCCTATCACACACACTAGAAATAGCCGTGGAGCGTACCTAACTCTCCCTAGACGCCTCTTCACAGCCTAAGAGCTAACTACCCCTAAAGATAGAAATAGCAGCCTACCTTGCCTCAGAGAAATTCCCCAAAGTAAAGGTAGCACCCCACAAATATTAACTGTGAGTTAAGAGGGAAGTGACAAACACAGGAATGAAACAGATTTTAGCAAAGGAGGCTGAATCTTCTCTAGATAGACAGAGGATAGGAAAGGGAACTATGCGGTCAGTATAAAAAACTACAAAAACCACGCAGAGTGTGCAAAAAGACCTCCGCACCGACTCACGGTGTGGAGGTGCAGCTCTGCACCCCCAGAGCTTCCAGCTAGCAAGGAAATATCATAATAGCAGGCTGGACTGAAACATAGCATGTACTGAAAAATATATTCAAAAACCGATGAACAGCAAATGACTAGCAAGGACTTAGCTTCTGCTGGAGTAGACAGGTCATCTGAGAAATCCAAGAGAGATCTGAACCAGTACTGAGACATTGACAGCTGGCATGAACTAACGACCTGGGCAGAGTTAAATAGGGAAGCCAGCAGAAGCAATAAACGAGGGCAGCTGAGAAAGCCAACCTCAAAGATCAGCAGTTCCACTCAAAGCCACCAGAGGGTGTCCAAGGACAGAACTCACCAAAGTACCATTCACGACCACAGGAGGGAGCCCGAGAACGGAATTCACAACAGTACCCCCCCCTTGAGGAGGGGTCACCGAACCCTCACCAGAGCCCCCAGGCCGATCAGGACGAGGCAAATGAAAGGCACGAACCAAATCGGCAGCATGGACATCGGAGGCAACAACCCAGGAATTATCCTCCTGACCATAGCCCTTCCATTTAACCAGGTACTGAAGCTTCCGTCTCGAAATACGAGAATCTAAAATCTTCTCCACCACATACTCCAACTCCCCCTCAACCAACACCGGAGCAGGAGGATCAACGGAAGGAACCATAGGCGCCACATATCTCCGCAACAACGACCTATGGAACACATTATGGATGGCAAAAGAAGTTGGAAGGGCCAAACGAAACGACACAGGATTGATAATTTCAGAAATCTTATAAGGACAAATGAAACGAGGCTTGAACTTAGGAGAAGAAACCTTCATAGGAACATAACGAGAAGACAACCAAACCAAATCCCCAACACGAAGTCGGGGACCAACACAGCGACGGCGGTTAGCAAAACGTTGCGCCTTCTCCTGAGACAACGTCAAATTGTCCACCACGTGAGTCCAAATTTGTTGCAACCTGTCCACCACAGAATCCACACCAGGACAGTCAGAAGGCTCAACCTGCCCTGAAGAAAAACAAGGATGAAAACCAGAATTACAAAAAAAAGGTGAAACCAAAGTAGCAGAACTAGCCCGATTATTAAGGGCGAACTCAGCCAATGGCAAGAAGGTCAGTGTCACCCAATCATCCTGATCAGCAGAAACAAAGCATCTCAGATAGGTTTCCAAGGTCTGATTGGTTCGTTCGGTTTGGCCATTTGTCTGAGGATGGAACGCTGAAGAAAAAGACAAATCAATGCCCATCTTAGCACAAAAGGACCGCCAAAACCTAGAAACAAATTGGGAACCTCTGTCCGACACAATGTTCTCTGGAATGCCATGCAAACGAACCACATGCTGAAAAAATAATGGAACCAAATCAGAGGAGGAAGGCAATTTAGGCAAGGGTACCAAATGGACCATCTTAGAAAACCAATCACAAACCACCCAGATGACAGACATCCTTTGAGAGACAGGAAGATCAGAAATAAAATCCATGGAAATATGTGTCCAGGGCCTCTTCGGGACAGGCAAAGGCAAAAGCAACCCACTGGCACGAGAACAGCAAGGTTTGGCCCGAGCACAAGTCCCACAGGACTGCACAAAAGAACGCACATCCCGTGACAAGGAAGGCCACCAAAAGGACCTGGCAACCAAATCTCTGGTACCAAAAATCCCAGGATGACCAGCCAACACTGAACAATGAACCTCAGAAATAACCCTACTAGTCCATCTATCAGGGACAAACAGTTTCTCCACTGGGCAGCGTTCAGGTCTATCAGCCTGAAACTCCTGCAACACCCGCCGCAAATCAGGGGAGATGGCAGACAGAATCACCCCCTCTTTAAGAATACCAGCCGGCTCAGGGACTCCCGGAGAATCAGGCAAAAAACTCCTAGAAAGGGCATCAGCCTTCACATTCTTAGATCCCGGAAGGTATGAGACCACAAAATCGAAACGGGAGAAAAACAGTGACCATCGAGCCTGTCTAGGGTTCAACCGCTTGGCGGACTCGAGGTAAGTCAGATTCTTGTGATCAGTCAGGACCACCACGCGATGTTTGGCTCCCTCAAGCCAATGTCGCCACTCCTCAAATGCCCACTTCATAGCCAACAACTCCTGATTGCCGACATCATAATTACGCTCGGCAGGCGAAAACTTTCTAGAAAAGAAAGCACACGGCTTCATCAAGGAGCCATCAGAACCTCTCTGAGACAAAACAGCCCCTGCCCCAATCTCAGAAGCATCAACCTCGACCTGAAAAGGGAGCAAAACATCTGGCTGACGCAACACAGGGGCCGAAGTAAAACGACGCCTAAGCTCCTGAAAGGCCTCAACGGCCGCAGGGGACCAATTCACCACATCAGCGCCTTTCTTCGTCAAATCAGTCAAAGGCTTAACCACACTAGAAAAATTAGCGATGAAGCGACGGTAAAAATTAGCAAAGCCCAGGAACTTCTGAAGACTCTTCACAGATGTAGGTTGAGTCCAATCATAAATGGCCTGAACTTTGACAGGATCCATCTCGATAGTAGAAGGGGAAAAAATGAAGCCCAAAAAGGAAACCTTCTGAACTCCAAAGAGGCATTTAGAGCCCTTCACAAACAATGCATTAGCACGAAGGACCTGAAACACCATCCTGACCTGCCTTGCATGAGACTCCCAATCATCCGAAAAGACCAAAATATCATCCAAATATACGATCATGAACCTATCCAGATACTTCCGGAAGATGTCATGCATAAAGGACTGAAACACAGATGGAGAATTAGAAAGCCCGAATGGCATCACCAGGTACTCAAAATGGCCCTCGGGCATATTAAATGCTGTTTTCCATTCATCGCCCTGTTTAATACGCACAAGATTATACGCCCCTCGAAAGTCAATCTTGGTAAACCAACTAGCCCCCTTAATCCGAGCAAACAAATCAGACAACAGAGGCAAAGGGTACTGAAATTTGACCGTGATTTTATTGAGAAGGCGATAATCTATACAGGGTCTCAGAGAGCCATCCTTCTTGGCCACAAAAAAGAACCCTGCTCCCAACGGCGACGAAGACGGGCGAATATGCCCTTTCTCCAAGGACTCCTTTACATAACTCCGCATAGCGGCATGTTCTGGCACAGATAAATTGAACAGTCGGCCCTTAGGGAACTTACTACCAGGAATCAAATAAATAGCGCAATCACAGTCCCTATGAGGAGGTAGGGCACTGGATTTGGGCTCATCAAATACATCCTGGTAATCCGACAAAAACTCAGGGACTTCAGAAGGAGTGGAAGAAGAAATTGACATCAAAGGAACATCACCATGTATCCCTTGACAACCCCAACTAGACACAGACATTGATTTCCAATCCAGTACTGGATTATGAACCTGTAATCATGGCAAACCCAACACGACAACATCATGCAAATTATGCAACACCAAAAAGCGAATATTTTCCTGATGTGCGGGAGCCATGTACATGGTCAGCTGAGTCCAGTACTGAGGTTTATTCTTGGCCAATGGCGTAGCATCAATTCCCCTTAAGGGAATAGGACTCTGCAAAGGCTCCAAGGAAAAACCACAGCACCTGGCAAACTCCAAGTCCATCAAGTTCAGGGCAGCGCCCGAATCCACAAATGCCATAACAGAGTAGGACGACAGTGAGCAAATCAGAGTAACAGATAAGAGAAATTTAGGCTGCAAAGTACTAATGGTGACAGACCTAGCGAACCTCTTAGTGCGCTTAGGACAATCAGAGATAGCATGAGAGGAGTCACCACAGTAAAAACACAGCCCATTCTGACGTCTGTGTTCTTGCCGTTCAGCTCTGGTCAAAGTCCTATCACATTGCATAGGCTCAGGCCTCTGCTCAGAGGACACCGCCAAATGGTGCACAACTTTGCGCTCGTGCAAACGCCGATCAATCTGAATGTCCAAAGACATTGACTCATTCAGACCAGCAGGCGTGGGGAACCCCACCATAACATCCTTAAGGGCTTCAGAAAGACCCTTTCTGAAAATTGCTGCCAGGGCACACTCATTCCATTGAGTAAGCACAGACCACTTTCTAAACTTCTGGCAATATACTTCTGCCTCATCCTGACCCTGACATAGAGTCAGCAAGATCTTTTCTGCCTGATCCACAGAATTAGGTTCGTCATAAAGCAATCCAAGCGCTAGAAAAAATGCATCCACTTTAAGCAATGCAGGATTTCCTGGCTCAAGGGAGAATGCCCAGTCTTGCGGGTCACCACGCAACAAAGAAATAATAATCTTTACTTGCTGAATGGGATCACCAGAGGAGCGGGGTTTCAGAGCAAGAAACAGTCTGCAATTATTTTTGAAATTCAAAAATTTAGATCTATCCCCAGAAAACAAATCAGGAATTGGAATTCTAGGCTCTAACATCGGATTCTGAACTACATAATCTTGAATACTCTGTACCCTAGCAGTGAGTTGATCCACACGAGAGGACAAACCTTGAATATCCATATCTACACCTGAGTCCTGAACCACCCAGAGGTTAAAGGGAAAAGAAAGACAAAACAAGCTGCAAAGAAAAAAAAATTGACTCAGAACTTCTCTTATCCCTCTTTTGAGATGCATTAACACTTTGTGGGCCAGCTGTACTGTTATGGACCTGGTGGTTAGGAGCACCCGAAGTGGCCTGATGGTTAAAACAGAAAACCTGGGACAAGCTCTGAGGAGGTGGTAACTCTACTGACCGCAATCCCTAATCCTATCACACACACTAGAAATAGCCGTGGAGCGTACCTAACTCTCCCTAGACGCCTCTTCACAGCCTAAGAGCTAACTACCCCTAAAGATAGAAATAGCAGCCTACCTTGCCTCAGAGAAATTCCCCAAAGTAAAGGTAGCACCCCACAAATATTAACTGTGAGTTAAGAGGGAAGTGACAAACACAGGAATGAAACAGATTTTAGCAAAGGAGGCTGAATCTTCTCTAGATAGACAGAGGATAGGAAAGGGAACTATGCGGTCAGTATAAAAAACTACAAAAACCACGCAGAGTGTGCAAAAAGACCTCCGCACCGACTCACGGTGTGGAGGTGCAGCTCTGCACCCCCAGAGCTTCCAGCTAGCAAGGAAATATCATAATAGCAGGCTGGACTGAAACATAGCATGTACTGAAAAATATATTCAAAAACCGATGAACAGCAAATGACTAGCAAGGACTTAGCTTCTGCTGGAGTAGACAGGTCATCTGAGAAATCCAAGAGAGATCTGAACCAGTACTGAGACATTGACAGTTGGCATGAACTAACGACCTGGGCAGAGTTAAATAGGGAAGCCAGCAGAAGCAATAAACGAGGGCAGCTGAGAAAGCCAACCTCAAAGATCAGCAGTTCCACTCAAAGCCACCAGAGGGTGTCCAAGGACAGAACTCACCAAAGTACCATTCACGACCACAGGAGGGAGCCTGAGAACAGAATTCACAACAGGTAGCGGCTGCCCTGCTCCAGGTTTTCTCACGGGTTGGATTTCCCCGGGAGATTATCTCAGACCAGGGTACCCAGTTTACAGCAGAAGTGACCAACCAACTGTGGAAGCTGTGTGGCTTAAAGTCCATTAGGAGCGCCCCGTACCACCCACAAACCAATGGGTTGTGTGAACGCTTTAACGGAACGTTGAAACAACTCATTGGGACTTTTACCAGGACCTATAGGGACTGGGAGAAATTCTTGCCACACCTCCTGTTTGCCTATCGAGAGGTACCCCAAGAATCCACGGGGTTCTCCCCATTTGAACTGGTATACGGGAGGCGGGTAAGGGGACCCCTAGACTTAGTGCTAGAACACTGGGAAGGGGAGGGCACCATAGAAGGGGTACCTATTGTACCCTATGTGCTGGAGTTCCAGGACCGCCTGCAGGAGCTGACCCAGGCTGTACGTGGGAACCTGCAGGTGGCCCAATGGCGCCAGCGCGTATGGTATGATCGGAGGGCCAGAGAACGCACCTTTGAGATAGGACAGAAGGTCCTGGTGTTAGAACCCACTAGGCAGAACAAGTTCCAAGCTGCATGGCAGGGACCCTACCAGGTAGTGGGGAAAATAGCCGACACCACCTATAATGTCGCCGATTGTGACGACCCCAGGGTTATCCGCATGTTCCACGTGAACATGTTGAAGCCCTACCGGGAGCGCCCTGAAGAGGTAGTGGCCATCTGTGCACCTGAAGCAGAGGATTTAGCCAGACTTCCCTTGCCTGATGTCTTAGGGGAGAGGACTCAGTCTAAAACATGGGACCAGGTACAATGAGGTGAAGACCTAGGTCCCCGGGAGAGACAGCAGGCAGAGGCGTTGTTGAGGCAGCGACAGAGGATGTTTTCAGGGAGACCTGGGTACACCCACCTGGCACAACACAAGGTTGAGACCCAGGATCAGACCCCCCTGAGACAACCCCACCTTCCGCGTCCCTGAGTCTGTACGAGAAGGGATGCGACAAGAGATATGAGAGTTGTTGCGCTTAGGGGTCATTGAAGAATCAGATAGTCCCTGGGCATCCCCCGTAGTGTTAGTGCCCAAGAAGGATGGGACTACACGGTTTTGTGTAGACTATCGCAGGCTCAATGAGAAAACGGTGACAGATGCATATCCCATGCCGCGCGTGGATGAGCTGTTAGACCGGCTGGCGAGGGCAAAGTATTTGACCACCATCGATCTATGCAAAGGCTACTGGCAGATTCCCCTTAGTCCTGACGCTATTCCCAAGTCTGCATTTGTAACCCTGTTCGGCTTATTCCAGTTTCGAGTTATGCCATTCGGGATGAAGAATGCCCCTGCGACCTTCCGGCTGGCTGACCGGCTTCTGGATGGTCTCCAGGACTATGCGTGTGCCTACCTGGATAACATCGCCATCTACAGCGAGACATGGGAAGAGCATCTAAGTCACCTAGAGACAGTATTAGACAGGATCCACAAGGCCGGAATCACCCTGAACCCAAACAAGTGCCACGTGGGCAAAGCGGAGGTTCAGTATTTAGGACATAGGGTGGGAAGTGGGAAACAGCGACCAGAACCAGCCAAGATTGAGGCCATAGCCAAATGGCCCACCCCACACACGAAAACCCAGGTCATGGCGTTTCTAGGGACAGCAGGGTATTACAGGAAATTCATTCCCAATTACAGCAGCGTAGCCAAGCCCCTCACTGATCTGACCCGTAAGAACCAACCCCGCCAGGTAACCTGGACCCCAGAGTGTGAGGAAGCCTTCCGCCAGCTAAAGAACGCCCTCACCAATACCCCTGTATTGGCCGCACCCGATCCAACTAAACGTTTCCTTGTTCACACGGACGCTTCTATGTTTGGATTGGGGGCAGTACTGAGCCAAGTCGGGCCGGACGGCCAAGAACACCCAGTAGCTTACCTGAGTCGGAAACTACTGCCCCGTGAAGTAAGCTATGCGGCCATCGAGAAGGAGTGCCTGGCGGTAGTATGGGCACTCAAAAAGTTACAACCATATTTGTATGGATGACAGTTTTCCCTCCTAATCCCCTAGTGTGGCTTAATCGGGTCTCCGGAGACAACGCCAGATTACTGCGGTGGAGTTTAGCCCTACAACCTCTGGACTTCACCATCCACTACAGACCCGGCAAACAAAACGTTAACACCCGATGGACTAAGTCAACAAACGGAACTTGTACCAACCCCATAATTTCGGTCATCCCCAAACCGATCCGTTAAAGGGACTCTGTCACCTGAATTTGGAGGGAACAATTTTCAGCCATAGAGGCGGGGTTTTCAGCTGTTTGATTCACCCTTTCCTTACCCGCTGGCTGCATGCTGGCTGCAATATTGGATTGAAGTTCATTCTCTGTCCTCCATAGTACACGCCTGCGCAAGGCAATATTGCCTTTAAGGCTGAAAATTGTTCCCTCCAAATTCAGGTGACAGAGTCCCTTTAAGGATCAGACTGTGTATGCTGATCGCGTCGCTGAAAGAGGGAGCCGTGTTACAGAACCCCCCAGCACCCAGAATATGTTGTGCAGTTATATGTATGTATAATAGGTTCCATGTGAGATTCATGTCCCTAATGCATCAGCCCACAGGATGCGCCCCTGGGCAGAGGGGACAAGATATCCCCCTTCTGACCTCCCCGCCTTTGTAATTCCCACAGTAAATATCGGCAGGCTCCGGCCACCTGCGGCTATTGTAATGTATGTCTGGCCTGCCACTTTTGAATTGGCCCGCCTTCTGTATCTGTGTGATATATTCTGTGTCCTGTGAGTAAAGGGTTGTCACACTGGAAATACATGGAGAAGCAGTGATATTTTATTTGCGCCCATGTAACCAAGGAATTCCAGCCAGCGTCCTTCATTCAGACTCCAGCCAAAGCAGAGTGGACCTCCTGAACCATGGGGTGGTACTAAAAGAGGTGCTCCAGCACAGCAGACCCCGTTACAATAAAGTATTCTAATTTACTGAGATAATGACTTTGGGGTTTTCATTGGCTGTAAGCCATAATCATCAACATTTTACAGAAATAAACTCTTAAAATAAATCACTCTGTAATAACTCTATATAATGTATGAATTTCGCTTTTTTTTATTGAGGAACTGAAATAAATTTACTTTTTGATGATATTCTAATTTTGTGAGAAGCAATTGTATATATGTTCATACAGTATATAGTATGTGTGTCTGTGTATATTATATATGTATACTGCATGTGTGCAGTATATTGTGTAAATAATATATAAAGTGTATATGTATGTGAGCATTCTGTATATAAACTGAATGTTTCTATGTGTATATGGCGTGCCCGCTTGGGCCGTGGGGTACTCGGAACCGGGTCAGTTTTTAAAGGGATGTGGTCATGGTGGCAGTGACCTGGTCCGTGGCCCTGGGCATCCAATAAAAGGGGATTCATAGAAATGGGAAATAAAGTCTGATGTAGTAGTGTTCGTGGCGCCACCTGTGGTACTCGGCCAGGGGTGGCTGACGCTGCTTGCAGTAGAGATGGTCTAGTTCCCCACAGGTAGAACTTAGTCCCCAGGGCTCCTGGTGTAGTTGGTAAGGATGATAGATGGCGAGGTGTAGGAAAGAATTAGAGGACACAAGGTTGCAGTTTCTTTACCTTTTACTGGTAGAATGTAGGCACAGTCCAGGGTACACGTAACAGGTGATGGTCAGGCTTGGGCAGCCTGGAAGGGATTCGAAATTCCCCTAGCAAGGTGGGGTTGGAAGCCTTCCTTATTGTGCTGTGTTTTAAGTTCCTTGCTGTCTGAGACTTCACACAAGGTCCTCTCTTTCTCTCTGTCGCCTTTAGGTGGATACTCACCCGCATGGCAGGCAACTCGAGTCATTTTACAGGTGTTACTTCTCGTGGTGACTCCGGGCTCTAATCTGCTGCTGTGCTTTTGGGTGTAGTAGTGGCCAGGAGACTTGGAATTTCCTGCCTGCTGGTTTCTGCTGTGGGGCATACAGTTACCCCCACAACCTCAGAATTCCGGCCTCCGGTTTCTTGCACTGATTCTGGAGTGAGCCCACTCACAGCTCCACTCTCAGTATCTTTCCTCTCCTTTGCCTCTTCTCCCCTCACAGTCTCTTACAATCAATCTGACTCTCCTGTCAGGAGCTGCAGAACCTCTGCACGGCTCCAGCTCTCCTCACAGACTGCTCACTAACTCCTCCTCCAGCCAGAATATATAGGGAAGCTACCCTGAATCTGGGTCTAGAGCTCCTCCTTCTGGCCTCGAGTCAGAACAGTGTTGTGTGTACGTGTTAACTGGTAAAGGGATCCTTATCGCTTCCAGGCATGGCATCATCCTCCCCTTGAGGGAGGCAATACCACTGTAACAATAAAAAATGGATCCGACGACTGATGCCGCTGGATCCGTTTTTTTCTCATAGACCTGTATTAGCAATAGATTGCGATGGATGGCCTCACATTTCATCCGTCGTTCGCCAGATCCATCGAAAATTGTTTGTCCAGCGGCCGGAGACAACGGACAAAGTAACATTTTTTGTGTTCATCGAAAAAATGGACAGTGACGGATCCGTCGCCGTCCGTTGTTAGCTTGAATGGAAACCTATGGCGCCGGATCAGTCAAATGACAGAATCCAGCAATGGATTCCGTTGTTTTTAACTGAGCATGCTCCGATCCAATTAGCCAGATCCGCTAGTCGGATCCATCGAAAAAACAAATCCGTCACATCAGTTTTTCACAATCTGCGATGGATCTGTCGATCCGTCAAGCCAACGGATTGTGACTGACGGCAAAAAACTAATGTGTGAAAGGGGCCTAACACTGTAGGAGCATGTGTGCAGACACCCTCTGACCCCTCTATCCTGTCTGCAGTGGCAAAACAATGTTATGGACTATTTTGCATGTCCTTTCTTGGGTTGCCCACCACTACAACTTCAGTAAAGAGCAAGGCTTTATAGAAAATGTGGACAACTACTTTTAATCTACAATGTGCACTCCAGTGAAAATATATGACCAGTATATTATAGAACAATATTAGATTTTAGAGCATTGTCCTATAAAGATACTTATGAAACCCTGGATAAAAAGGGGAAGCAGCACTACTGTGAATTTTGGAAATACTCATTACTAGTCATACCTGTAGATTGAGAAAACGGTATATGTTAGTGTGCTGGATGATTTCCCACCCACCCAAATACCATGTGAAGTTTTGATGATGACAAGCTGAAATTATAATGCCACCTTGCCTCGAAATGACAGGGATCCCCCTCCTACACTCATTGTTAGGATATAATTATTCTCAAGGTCCCCCTCCTTTTCACCGCCTCTGCTAAGAAGGGATGTTCCGGCAGAGAAAGGGATAACCCCTTCTTTTCTATGTTGTTAGACAATACAACTGGTCTCCTGCTAATATAGAGGTGACAAGCCCAAAGTCATAATGCCCTCCTCCAAAAAACTAATTACCGAGAACTGTAATTACACAGAATATTTCCAAGAAGATCTAAGCATGTATTAGCCTTATCCTAATTTGAGAGATATTTTCCAAATCTATTTTTATACTTTACCCAGAAATTGCCTTCATAAGGTGGATCATAATAAGTAGCTTCACAACATTATGCTGCTCGAAATGTTCTATGAATGCAAAGAAGATTATTACAATGTGACACAGGACCAGAATCTGGAAATTATCTATATTGTCTGTCTACCTATCTATAGGTAAAGCTAAGAACATTATTTGCATGGGCAAATGCGAAAAATGGACTACCTCACAGTTCTGCATATTGTGGCTGAAAGCCTTATAATTAAATTCGTAGGCCCTGATTCAACAGTGGTCACCAAAATTCTGGCCTAAAATGTTTTGAAATATTGCAAAAAATTTGTGCAGTTTTTCCCAAAAAAGTTTGCATTTATACGTCAGTCCCGGCCAGTTCTACCAACTTTTTGAAAAGTGTGCAGAGTTGGGTTTAGGATGGAGAATGGCCAAGCCTGTCCAACCAATTCATCACAATTCATCACAAAAGTGGTGCACTATTTTTTCATGTGCACGGCCGTTGAAAGATGAGACAAGCTCGTTAACAGGAGCAGGCCTCTAAAAGGGAAACTGTCACCAGGTATTCCCCATATAAAGTATGGCCACCATCTCTGTTACAGCATACTGGAATGATGTATATAAATCTCCAATCTACTGTGCAAGGTACAAAAAAAGACCTTTTATTATGCTAACAAACGTCGCGGTCTGGTCCAATAGCGTTTCTGGTTTTGATCCGGCGCTTTGCTCTCTTCTCTTCTCTTGGGAGGGCAGTGAGAAGTGCGTCTGCATAGAGTAGGTATGCCAAGGAGGTCACTGCGTGGATGATGTAGTATGTGTCATCCACATGAAGTAGGGAAGGAGGACGGCAATCGTAAGAAGAGAGAAAGCTCTTAATCAAGACCAGATAAGAAAAGACTGGCCATCACTTCCAAAGAGAAAACAGGTGTGTACAGGTGCAAACTAAGAGTAGCCAACTCCATATATAACCAACAAATAAAGTTGCGCTCTGTAGCGCTATAGCATGAAAACATGAAATATGAAATGTATTACTGCTCCATAAAATAGGAAAAATTGAGAATACTTAGCGTATAAATTGGTCAATTCATGTGTACCCAGCAGCTGCAATAAGGTGATTCTCGTTGCTGGAAACCTATCCTAAATGTGAATCCTCTCCTAGGCTAAAGCCTGCATTTATGTGAGTAGATATGATCCTGCTATTTGTGTACATAGACTCTCTGACTGAGTCTAAGGTGGTTAAACAATATTATCACTTGAGTTAAGAGTGTTAATATATTATTTTTGGTAATGCATATTACATATCATCCCTATGTGACCTAGCATGATTTGGAGTTAAAGGGGTTATTCGAGACTAGCTTCTTGATGAGCTAACTAGAGGATAGGTCATCAATACAACATACTGTATCAGGGGTCTGACACCTGGATTCCCCACCAATCAATTGATATCTACTCCAGGAATGACTAAAGGTACCTTCACACGAAGCGACGCTGCAGCGATAGCGACAACGATGTCGATCGCTGCAGCGTCGCTGTTTGGTCGCTGGAGAGCTGTCACACAGACCGCTCTCCAGCGATCAACTATGCCGAGGTCCCCTGGTAACCAGGGTAAACATCGGGTAACTAAGCGCAGGGCCGCGCTTAGTAACCCGATGTTTACCCTGGTTACCAGCGTAAAATCTAAAAAAAACAAACAGCACATACTTACATTCACGTCCCCCTGCGTCCACTTCCTGACTGACTGAGCGCCGTACAGTGAGAGCAGAGCGGTGACGTCACCGCTGTGCTGCTTTCACTTTCACTTTGCGGCGCTGAGTCAGAGGAGGAAGCAGACTGCAGGGGACGCAATGTGAGTATGTGCTGTTTGTTTTTTTTTACATTTTACGCTAGTAACCAGGGTAAACATCGGGTAACTAAGCGCGGCCCTGCGCTTAGTAACCCGATGTTTACCCTGGTTACCAGTGTAAAATATCGCTGGTATCGTTGCTTTTGCTTTCAAACACAACGATACACAGCGATCGGACGACCAAATAAAGTTCTGGACTTTATTCAGCGACCAGCGACATCACAGCAGGATCCTGATCGCTGCTGCGTGTCAAACGAAACGATATCGCTAGCGAGGACGCTGCAACGTCACGGATTGCTAGCGATATCGTTATAATGTCGTTTCGTGTGAAGGTACCTTAAATGTAAGCATTGTACAGAGCACAACATTACTGTACACCTTTGTACATTGTTTTAGTTACCATTGCTGAGTAATTTTCCTTTTCTTCCCATTCACTCATTTGTATTCATCAATATGAAAGTCCTGGACATCCCATTTAAAAGCTAACATACTTGATGGACAAAAAAGATCGAGGTGTTAATAGCTTACTAGGTTGGTAGTCTTTAGCAGGTAATCAGTTTAAGGTAATCAGTCAGAAGGATCTACTCTCCTAAGCATTCTATATGGCCATGTAGGTCATGGGAAGTTCAATAAAATAATACCTTGAGTTCTGTGATTTGATGTCTTAATCTAGAGAAGTTTCACATTTTTCTCAATATGTACAATGCCATGCGAAAGTATTTGGCCCCCTGGAACTTTTCAACCTTTTCCCGCATATCATGCTTCAAACATAAAAGATACTGAATGTAAATTTTTGGTGAAGAATCAACAATAACTATGAAGTTGAACGAAATGTATTGGTTATTTTAAATTTTTGTGGAAATTCAAAAACTGAAAAGTGGGGCGTACAATATTATTCAGCTCCTTTACTTTCAGTGCAGAAAACACACTCCAGAAGTTCATTGTGGATCTCTCAATGATCCAATGTTGTCCTAAATGCCTATTGATGATAAATATAATCTACCTGTGTGTAATCAAGTCTCTGTATAAATGCACCTGCTCTTTGATAGTCTCAGGGTTCTGTTTGTAGCACAGAGAGCATCATGAAGACCAAGGAACACAACAGGCAGGTCCATGATACTGTTGTGGAGAAGTTTAAAGCCGGATTTGGATACAAAATGATTTCCAAAACTTTAAACATCCCAAGGAGCACTGTGCAAGCGATCATATTGAAATGGAAGGAGTATCATACCACTGCAAATCTCCCAAGACCCGGCCGTCCCTCTAAACTTTCATCTCAAACAAGGAGAAGACTGATCAGAGATGCAGCCAAGAGGCCCATGATCACTCTGGATGAACTGCAGAGATCTACAGCTGAGGTGGGACAGTCTGTCCATAGGACAACAATCAGTCGTACACTGCACAAATCTGGCCTTTATGGAAGAGTGGCAAGAAGAAAGCCATTTCTCAAAGATATCCATAAAAAGTGTTGTTTAAAGTTTGCAACAATCCACCTGGGAGACACACCAAACATGTGGAAGAAGGTGCTCTGGTCAGATGAAACCAAAATTGAACTTTTTTGCAACAATGCCAAATGATATGCTTGGCGTAAAGGCAACATAGCTCATCACCCTGAACACACCATCCCCACATCAAACATGGTGGTGGCAGCATCATGGTTTGGGCAGGCTTCAGCAGGGACAGGGAAGATGGTTAAAATTGATGGGAAGATGGATGGAGCCAAATACAGGATCATTCTTGAAGAAAACCTGTTGAAGTCTGCAAAAGACCTGGGACTGGGACGGAGATTTGTCTTCTAACAAGATAATGATCCCAAACATAAAGCAAAATCTACAATGGAATGGTTCACAAATAAATGTATCCAGGTGTTAGAATGGCCAAGTCAAAGTTCAGACCTCAATCCAATCGAGAATCTGTGGAAAGAGCTGAAAACTGCTGTTCACAAACGATCTCCATCAAACCTCACTGAGCTCGAGCTGTTTGCCAAGGAAAAATGGGCAAGAATTTCAGTCTCTCGATGTACAAAACTGATAGAGACATACCCCAAGTGACTTGCAGCTGTAATCGCAGCAAAAGTTGGCGCAACAAAGTATTAAATTAAAGGGGCAGAATAATATTGCATGCCCCACTTTTCAGTTTTTGAATTTCCAGAAAAATTTAAAATAACCAATAAATTTTGTTCAACTTCACAATTGTGTTCCACTTGTTATCGATTCTTCACCAAAAATTTACATTTGGTATCTTTGTTTGAAGCATGATATTTGGGAAAAGGTTGAAAAGTTCCAGGGTGCCGAATACTTTCGCAAGGCACTGTAAGTTAGCTGTTAGGATCTATGGGCTGGACATAGATCTCCCTGAGATCTGTCATTACCAGTGTGAGACATGTAGATCAGGAGAGTAGTTCCAATTTTAAATCATATGACCCTATGGAGTGGTGACCAATGAAATTCCTCTTAAGGACAGGCATCCTGAGCAAACTTTTGTCATGAATCCAATGTCCAAGTCATTTTGCAATAGATCATTTACATTTACCAGGTCCTATGGAAATCTAGGAATTTCCTCGTATTTCGGAGACACCAACACAATGGGAAAACCCAATTTACACATAAGAGAAGTTGGAGTTCTGTGATTATCCCACCCCAGATGAGTACCCCCAAGACAATGTATGAGCCAGCTCCCAGGTGTTTGCAGTCTGAAGGAAAGAAATCTTTCTACCTACAAATGGTATACATTAAAAATGTTCTGCACATGTCTATTATCCCGGTGATTCATAAGTCCATGTATTCCCAGACTTCAGCATCCTACAAAAATCTCTTGTGATTTAGGAACATGACAACAGCCAAGGCTGTTCAGTAATGATCCTGTTGGGATGTATGCTCTTGATGATGGACAGGGGCATGGCTTTGAGAGATCGAGATCTATTTTGGGTTCGCTCCATTTTACAGTTTATAGTGTACAGGCTGTATTCATACTTTGTAAAAGGCGCCTGCGAGTGACAATTGCTTCTAGCTGTGCACTGGTGTGGAGAGAGGGACGTACAGAGCATACATAAATAAGACGCAGGCTACAGCAACAACCAGCTTAGATTTGTCCCTTTCAATCAAATAAATCTTTCTGTGCTGCTGACAAAAGGGGTCAATGACATCATTTACGGTGGCCTATGACACTGCAGTGCTAAAGTACACATATATACAGGTGCTTCTCACAAAATTAAAATATCATCAAAAAGTTCATTTATTTCAGTTCTTCAATACAAAAAGTAAAACTCATATATTATATAGAGTCATTACAGACAGAGTGATCTATTTCAAGTGTTTATTTCTGTTAATGTTGATGATTATGGCTTACAGTCAATGAAAACCCAAAAGTCATTATCTCAGTAAATTAGAATAATTAACAAGAAACACCTGCAAAGGCTTCCTAAGCGTTTAAAAAGGTCCCTTAGTCTGTTTCAGTAAGCTCCACAATCATGGGGAAGACTGATGACTTGACAGATGTCAAGAAGGCAGTCATTGATGCACTCCACAAGAAGGGTAAGCCACAAAAAGTCATTGCTAAAGAAGCTGACTCTTCACAGAGTGATGTATCCAACTTTGTGAGAAATACCTGTATATTGTTTAATTTCATCTAAATTCATCTTTATTGGGCCAGAGTTCAATTTTATCAATTGGGACTCCAAAGTCTCCTGCTCCATGTCATACAATTATAAAGATACATTAAAAAAAAATCACAGTTCCATTTCCTACAGCCACCAGTATGTTGAACTTAGTGCTTTCACAATACATTTTACAAGTCACAATATATATTATATAGCATTCATTGAGCTCAATACTCAATACTTATGTT
This sequence comes from Ranitomeya variabilis, assembly GCF_051348905.1. Taxonomy (NCBI): domain Eukaryota; kingdom Metazoa; phylum Chordata; class Amphibia; order Anura; family Dendrobatidae; genus Ranitomeya; species Ranitomeya variabilis. The sequence goes on along the minus strand of NC_135233.1, from coordinate 490,310,810 downwards.
GAGAAAGGACCCAAAATGCGTTGGTTGAATAAAAAACTTGCTTATACTTTTTGGATCTCATCTGTTGTGGATTCTGTTTGTGGGCTCCCTCTGGTGGTTACTGCTGGTACTGGGTGACTTTGGTGGGTTGCGGCCTTTGGTTTCCACCTGTCCATCTGAGGCTGGGTGTTTCCTATTTTACCTGGCCTTTCTGTCATTTCCCTTGCCGGCTATCAATGTGTTCAGATGTGCTCTGTTTGGTTCCTGCCTACCTGCTCCCAGATCTTTCAGGATAAGCTAAGTGCTGATTTTCAGTTGTTTGGTTTTTGGTCCAGCTTGCTTAGAATGTCTCTATGCTAGCTGGTTGCTCTAGTGGACTGAGGTTCTCCCCATGTGCCATGAGTTGGCACATGGGTTCTTGTAATCTCAGGATGGTTTTTTTGATTAGGGTTTTTTGCTGACCGCTCAGTCCCCTTTTGTATCATTCTGCTTTCTAGTTTTCAGCGGGCCTCTATTTGCTAAAGCTATATACATCATCTCTATGTGTGTGCCTTCCTCTCATTTCACCGTCAATACATGTGGGGGGCAACTATACCTTTTGGGGTTAATTCCTCTGGAGGCAAGTGAGGTCTTGTTTTCTCTGCAGTACTAGTTAGCTCTTAGGCTGGTGCGTGGCATCTAGAACCAACGTAGGCACGCTCCCTGGCTATCTCTAGTTGCGTTTGTCAGGCGTAGGGCAGCGGTCAGCCCAGGTTCCATCACCCTAGAGCTCGTCCGATATTTATTATACTTTGCTTGTCCTGTGCTATCCCTCGCCATTGGGGATTCATGACAGTATAGCCGGCCTACAAAGTGTTAATTGTTTGGGCTGAAGCAGGAGAAAAAGAAGTGTTCAAGGGAAATTTATTTATTTTTTTTTTTCCTTCAGAGTTTTGCTGCCTAGCCCTTAATTGCTGTCTAGCTGCTTCTTACCTCCTCTTAACCCTTGAATGGCTCTGATCTTAGCTGTTTATCATGGATGTCCAGAGTTTGGCTTCCAGCCTGAGTAATCTCGCGGCGAAGGTTCAAAACATACAGGATTTCGTTGTTCACACTCCCATGTCTGAACCTAGAATTCCTATTCCAGAGTTTTTTTCTGGAGATAGATCTACCTTCCTGAATTTCAGGAACAATTGTAAATTGTTTCTCTCTTTGAAATCTCGCTCCTCTGGAGACCCTGCTCAACAGGTCAAGATTGTTATATCGTTCCTACGGGGCGACCCTCAGAATTGGGCATTTGCATTGGCACCAGGGGATCCTGCATTGCTCAGTGTGGATGCGTTTTTTCTGGCATTGGGATTGCTCTATGAGGAACCTAACCTAGAGATTCAGGCTGAAAAGGCTTTATTGGCCCTCTCTCAGGGGCATGATGAAGCGGAAATATATTGTCAGAAATTTCGGAAATGGTCGGTGCTTACTCAGTGGAATGAGTGTGCCCTGGCTGCAAACTTCAGAAATGGTCTTTCTGAGGCCATTAAGGATATTATGGTGGGGTTCCCTGCGCCTACAGGTCTGAATGAGTCTATGGCTATGGCCATTCAGATTGATCGGCGTTTACGGGAGCGCAAACCCGTGCACCAGTTGGCGGTGTCTTTTGAACAGGCACCTGAGACTATGCAATGTGATAGAATTCAGTCCAGAAGTGAACGGCAAAATTATAGGCGGAAAAATGGTTTGTGTTTTTATTGTGGTGATTCAGCTCATGTTATATCAGCATGCTCTAAACGCACAAAAAGGGTTGATAAATCTTTTGCCATTGATACTCTGCAGTCTAAGTTCATTTTGTCTGTGACTTTGATTTTTTCACTGTCTTCCATTTCCGTCGATGCCTATGTGGATTCAGGTGCTGCCCTGAGTCTTATGGATTGGTCATTTGCTAAACGCTGCGGTTTTAGTCTAGAGCCTCTGGAAGTTCCTATTCCTCTGAAGGGAATTGATTCTACACCATTGGCTATGAATAAACCGCAGTATTGGACACAAGTGACCATGCGCATGACTCCCGTTCATCAGGAGGTGATTCGCTTCCTTGTACTGTATAATTTACATGATGTACTAGTGCTTGGTCTGCCATGGTTACAAACTCATAATCCTGTCCTGGACTGGAAAACAATGTCTGTGCTAAGCTGGGGATGTCAGGGGGTTCATGATGATGCACCTCCGATTTCTATCGCTTCATCTACTCCTTCGGAGATCCCTGCGTTTTTGTCGGATTATAGGGATGTTTTTGAGGAGCCTAAGCTCAATTCGCTCCCTCCTCATAGAGAGTGTGACTGTGCTATAGAATTGATTCCTGGCAGTAAGTTCCCTAAGGGTCGTTTATTTAATCTGTCACTGCCAGAGCATACTGCTATGCGGAATTATATTAAGGAGTCCTTGGAAAAGGGACATATTCGTCCATCTTCGTCCCCTCTGGGAGCAGGTTTTTTTTTCGTGGCAAAAAAAGATGGTTCCCTGAGGCCTTGTATAGATTATCGCCTTCTGAATAAGATTACAGTCAAATACCAGTATCCATTGCCATTATTTACTGATTTGTTTGCTCGCATTAAGGGGGCTAGGTGGTTCACTAAAATAGATCTTCGTGGTGCGTATAATCTGGTGCGGATAAAACAGGGTGATGAGTGGAAAACCGCATTTAATACACCTGAGGGCCATTTTGAGTATTTGGTAATGCCTTTTGGACTCTCCAATGCTCCGTCAGTCTTTCAGTCCTTTATGCACAATATTTTCCGTGAATATCTGGATAAGTTTATGATTGTGTATTTGGATGATATTTTGGTGTTTTCTGATGACTGGGAGTCTCATGTTCTACAGGTCAGGAAGGTGTTTCAGGTTTTGCGGGCCAATTCTCTGTTTGTGAAGGGCTCAAAGTGTCTCTTCGGAGTCCAGAAGATTTCTTTTTTGGGGTACATTTTTTCTCCTTCTACTATTGAGATGGATCCCGTTAAGGTTCAGGCTATTTGTGACTGGACACAACCTACATCTGTTAAGAGCCTTCAGAAGTTCTTGGGGTTTGCTAATTTTTATCGTCGGTTCATTGCTAATTTTTCCAGTATTGTTAAACCTTTGACTGATTTGACTAAAAAGGGTGCTGATGTTGCTGATTGGTCTCCTGCGGCCGTGGAGGCCTTTCGGGAACTTAAGCGCCGGTTTTCTTCTGCTCCTGTGTTGTGTCAACCAGATGTTTCACTTCCTTTTCAGGTGGAGGTTGATGCTTCCGAGATTGGAGTGGGGGCGGTTTTGTCACAGAGAAGTTCTAATGGCTCGGTGATGAAGCCATGTGCATTCTTCTCTAGAAAATTCTCGCCCGCCGAGCGCAATTATGATGTGGGTAATCGGGAGCTTTTGGCCATGAAGTGGGCATTTGAGGAGTGGCGTCATTGGCTTGAGGGTGCTAAACATCGTGTGGTGGTCTTGACTGATCACAAGAATCTCATTTACCTTGAGTCTGCCAGGCGTTTGAATCCTAGACAGGCTCGTTGGTCGTTATTTTTTTCTCGTTTCAATTTCGTGGTTTCATACCTGCCAGGTTCAAAGAATGTGAAGGCAGATGCTCTTTCCAGGAGTTTTGTGCCTGACTCTCCTGGAGACACTGGGCCTGCTGGTATCCTTAGGGATGGGGTAATATTGTCCGCCGTATCCCCAGACTTGCGACGCGCATTGCAGGAGTTTCAGGTGGATAAACCGGATCGATGTCCACCAGAAAGACTGTTTGTTCCGGATGATTGGACCAGTAGAGTCATCTCCGAGGTCCATTCTTCTGTGTTGGCTGGTCATCCTGGAATATTTGGTACAAGAGACTTGGTGGCCAGGTCTTTTTGGTGGCCTTCCTTGTCTAGGGATGTGCGTACCTTTGTGCAGTCTTGTGAAGTGTGTGCTCGAGCTAAGCCTTGCTGTTCACGGGCTAGTGGGTTGTTGTTATCATTGCCCATCCCGAAGAGGCCTTGGACGCACATTTCCATGGATTTTATTTCTGATCTCCCGGTTTCACAGAAAATGTCCGTTATCTGGGTTGTGTGTGACCGCTTTTCTAAGATGGTTCATTTGGTGCCCTTGCCTAAGTTGCCCTCCTCCTCTGAGTTGGTTCCTTTGTTTTTTCAGAACGTGGTTCGTTTGCATGGGATTCCGGAGAATATCGTTTCTGACAGGGGATCCCAGTTTGTGTCTAGATTTTGGCGGACGTTTTGTGCCAAGATGGGCATTAATTTGTCTTTCTCGTCTGCATTCCATCCTCAGACAAATGGCCAGACGGAGCGAACTAATCAGACCTTGGAAACTTATTTGAGGTGTTTTGTTTCTGCTGATCAGGATGACTGGGTTGCTTTTTTGCCACTGGCCGAATTTGCTCTTAATAATCGGGCTAGTTCTGCCACGTTGGTCTCTCCTTTTTTTTGTAATTCGGGGTTTCATCCTCGTTTTTCCTCTGGTCAGGGGGAATCTTCGGATTGTCCTGGAGTGGACGTGGTGGTGGACAGGTTACATCAGATTTGGAATCAGGTGGTGGACAATTTGAAGTTATCTCAGGAGAAGACTCAGCAGTTTGCTAATCGCCGTCGCCGCGTGGGTCCCCGACTTCTTGTTGGGGACTTGGTGTGGTTGTCTTCTCGTTTTGTCCCTATGAAGGTCTCTTCTCCTAAGTTCAAGCCTCGGTTCATCGGTCCTTATAGGATCTCGGAGATTCTTAACCCTGTATCTTTCCGTTTGGATCTCCCAGCATCGTTTGCTATTCATAATGTGTTCCATCGGTCGTTGTTGCGGAGGTATGAGGTGCCTGTTGTTCCTTCGGTCGAGCCTCCTGCTGGTGGAGGGAGAATTGGAGTATGTTGTTGAAAAGATCTTGGATTCTCGTGTTTCCAGAAGCAAACTCCAGTATTTGGTTAAGTGGAAGGGTTATGGTCAGGAGGATAATTCCTGGGTGGTCGCCTCCGATGTTCATGCGACTGATTTGGTCCGCGCCTTCCATAGAGCTCACCCTGATCGCCCTGGGGGTTCTCGTGAGGGTTCGGTGACCCCTCCTCAAGGGGGGGGTACTGTTGTGGATTCTGTTTGTGGGCTCCCTCTGGTGGTTACTGCTGGTACTGGGTGACTTTGGTGGGTTGCGGCCTTTGGTTTCCACCTGTCCATCTGAGGCTGGGTGTTTCCTATTTTACCTGGCCTTTCTGTCATTTCCCTTGCCGGCTATCAATGTGTTCAGATGTGCTCTGTTTGGTTCCTGCCTACCTGCTCCCAGATCTTTCAGGATAAGCTAAGTGCTGATTTTCAGTTGTTTGGTTTTTGGTCCAGCTTGCTTAGAATGTCTCTATGCTAGCTGGTTGCTCTAGTGGACTGTGGTTCTCCCCATGTGCCATGAGTTGGCACATGGGTTCTTGTAATCTCAGGATGGTTTTTTTGATTAGGGTTTTTTGCTGACCGCTCAGTCCCCTTTTGTATCATTCTGCTTTCTAGTTTTCAGCGGGCCTCTATTTGCTAAAGCTATATACATCATCTCTATGTGTGTGCCTTCCTCTCATTTCACCGTCAATACATGTGGGGGGCAACTATACCTTTTGGGGTTAATTCCTCTGGAGGCAAGTGAGGTCTTGTTTTCTCTGCAGTACTAGTTCGCTTAGGCTGGTGCGTGGCGTCTAGAACCAACGTAGGCACGCTCCCTGGCTATCTCTAGTTGCGTTTGTCAGGCGTAGGGCAGCAGTCAGCCCAGGTTCCATCACCCTAGAGCTCGTCCGATATTTATTATACTTTGCTTGTCCTGTGCTATCCCTCGCCATTGGGGATTCATGACACTCATCCATTTTAAGATGCACATTGTGATAATCTCTGTCTTGTCAAACTGCTTTCTGAACCATACTCGCCTCCAGCCATAGCGTGGTAGCTGTGGCGTACAAGGCATCTACAGGTGTGTTCTTACACAACTCCTACAAATGAGCACTACGATCGTCCGCAGCTCTATTTTTCTCCTGAGAATACAGTGCTATATGAGCACTTTTGTCCCATCTGGATTTTCTAAAGAAAAAAAGAGCACTTCATTGGTGGTTGCAAGTAGAAATATTTTTACAATAATATTAAAGAGGACCTGTCACTTGCTTCAAAATATTGAACTAAATATCTTGTAAAAACTACCCTGATTCTGCCACTCTTTTCATTTTTCAGTGTGTACACTCCATTGCAGAAATATTTACATTTGTTTCTTTTGGAGCGCCGTATGAGAAATTTCTGATTGCAGTCCAACTGGGAGTTTCTTTAGAGTCTTCTCTAAGAGTGTGCGCTTTCACCTCTTCCTCCCAGTTGCTGCCAATCACAGCTCAGCAGCTGTTCTAACAGTCTAGCAGTCCCAAAATGCTGCCGAGAAGTGTTGAGCTATACCTTCCGATATTCAAAAGTATCGGTATCGGATTGGATCGGCCGACATCCAAAAAATATCGGATATCGCCGATACCCGATACCAATGCAAGTCAATGGGACACAAATATCGGAAGCGATCCTGGATGGTTCCCAGGGTCTGAAGGAGAGGAAACTCTCCTTCAGGCCCTGGGATCCATATTCATGTAAAAAATAAAGAATAAAAATAAAAAATATGGATATACTCACCCCTCCGATGGCCCCTGGCTCTCAGCGGTGCAACCGGCAGCCTCCGTTCCTAAGAATGCAGTGAGTGTAGGACCTGCGATGACGTCGCGGTCACACGACCGGTCACGCGACCAGTCACAAGACCGCGACGTCATCACAGGTCCTATACTCACTGCATTCTTAGGAACGGAGGCTGCCGGTTGCACCGCTGAGAGCCAGGGGCCGTCGGAGGGGTGAGTATATCCATATATTTTATTTTTATTCTTTATTTTTTACATGAATATGGATCCCAGGGCCTGAAGGAGAGTCTCCTCTCCTCCAGACCCTGGGAACCATACGCACCGCACACGCCGAAGATGACTGGGAACTTATAGGAACTTCCGATTCCGATTTCCGATATCACAAAAATATCGGAACTCGGTATCGGAATTCCGATACAGCGAATATCGGCCGATACCCGATATTTGCAGTATCGGAATGCTCAACACTACTGCCGAGATGTGATTGGTCGCATCTGAGAGAAAGATGTAAAAGCAGATGTCCCCAGAGAGGACTATGAAGGAATGTCCAGTTGGAATGCAAGCAGAGATTTCACATACTGCCCTGTGCTCCAAAAGAAACAAATGTGAATATCTCTGCAATGGAGTGACGAAGTGCAAAATGGAAAAGAGTGCAAGAATCAGGGGAGATCAGATATTTTTAGAAGGTATTTAACTCATTTTTTAGCAAGTAACAGCTCCTTATTAAAATGTTACTTTTCCTTGAGGAAAGGAGGATTTTTAAATACAGTAATAAGAAACATCACCCCGAGTGTGCCCCTGAACTGTATGTGACATCTTGCAAAACTGTGCCATGTAGCAATTTTATCTGTAATGAGAGCTAAATGAGAGGCAACTAATGTTTTCTTCATTTAGTAGATTGATGAGGTTTATGAGGAAGGATTCCTTACCAATTTCAGTATTTTTTTAAGCAGGGCCAGTATGCATTTTATATAATTACGTACATAGAAATTCATTTTAGCATTTTATAGTTTTATTTCTAAGCATGTTGTACAAGCGCAATGTGAGATGCCTACTGGAAGTAAATGAGCTATTGTTAGGCCTAGTATATGATTTCCACATTCTTTGTATAATCTACATGCCAAATTACTGCTTGGTCAGCATGATCGCTACTGGATCATAAGGACTAGCTTAACGCAGTGTATATGATTCTTCACTCAGTATATGATTAATTTCTACCATGGTGTCTGGGTATTGTAGCTAGGCGGTATCATGCCAGGATAGGTAGTAGACTGTATGCGGTAACTTTAGAATTTTCTGTACAGGTAATGTTAGAGAAGAATCATTAATCAAGCAGAAAATTTGTTGTATTATTATTGCATTACATGTCGATTTTAACTCCTGGTGACCGCGTGAATAGTGTTTTTTTGCTTCGGAATATTAGGTTTTAAGTATGGTTAAGAAGCTACGATTATTTGATGTATTATTTTTTTTATAGTAAAGCAATTTATAATAACCATGTATAATTTGAAGGATATAACACAATCACAAATATGCCCCCTGACTAGGGAGACACTGGAACAGACAGGTTTGGATGCTTTTGAAAAAACAGTATGTGATCGATCCCTTCCACCAGCATTTGTACAACTTTACTTAATAAAATGGAATAATGACTGCTGCAAATGTCACCCCCAAGTGGCTGGATAGTATTAGGGCGGGTGCAGATAACCGTATTTTCAGCCCAAGTGCGATCTTTAATACAGTCCGGGTCCTGAGCTAGGCCGGCCAATCACATCCATCCATGACAATACTTATCATGGCAGTGATGGCTGCGGAAATGCCCACAGTCTAAAAGCATGTTGATTGCAGCCTTTCAGCATGCTTTATTAAACTGGCGAACTGAAGCGTAAAGTAAAAACTCAGTGTTCAGTGTTCGGTAGCACACACTAGGAGTCTTGTACGGACCCCGAATTTTCCTGTTCGGGTTTGCTCATCCCTACTTCTAAGAAGTTCAATTATGGGCTGAGCTCCATGGGAGTGCAAAGATGGGAGTGCAAAGATGGCAGTGAAAGACGCTCTCAGAGATTGACATCGGCATCTAGATATTTAAGAAGCGATCAGAGCTAGCTCTAGTAGCTGCAGCTAGAGGCAGTTATGGCCTGTATAAAGCAGCTGGTGGCAGCCGTATATTGAATAGATCTGGCTCCATATACTCACAGCCAAACATAGGACTTACTCTTATTTCCTTTGTCAAGAAGGGGTTAAATGTTATAACGTTATAAATGTTATAAAGCTTAACATCATTTTTTTGCTCATGAAAAAGCCAGATGCCACACTGACGGTAAAAAGTGCCAAATGAACCAAAAACTGTTGAAAATCTGAACTAGCAAACTGATGAAAATAAGTATATTACTTCAAACCTATTAGAAAAAAAACTGACATGTTAAGTATTACAGGTTTTCTCCATGTTATAGCTGCCATCTTCACAGACTGCACTGCTCTCCTGTTCTCACAATGGCTGCTGATGGAAGAACAGATAACCAGACCAGTTCATCAACCTCCTCCCTTCAAGGTCTGCTTAATTGGAGAATCAAGGAAGTCTTGGCACTCATGTAGGTTTTTTGTTTCCTTTACTTGTCAAATCTAGATGTGTTTCGGCAAGAGCAGAGCTCCATCAGATGTGGCTATGTCCTGATGAAGAGGTGTGTGTACTTCGAAACATGTAGATTAAAAATCACTATTATACAAACTCCTGGCTTTGGATCCTTTATCACCTCATCAGCAGGGTGGAATCATCCACGTTTTCTCTCCCAAATCCACCGTTTCAGCCGGATTACCTGTGGACCTGCAGCAGCTGGAGTCTCTATACCTATACATTGTTAAGTGATCACAACTAATTCAGGTTAGCACAACCTTTATTTCTTTTGAATTGATGTATCACGGTTAAGACCCTACTGTGTTTTTTCTGCTCCCCAGCTCCTGCAACAGCAGTAAGCAAAACGAACATGAAATCCCAACATATAATGAAGTCATGAAGTGACATCAATACATCTTTGTTAATTACAGAAGTAAAAAAAGATAATAACTAATATATCGGTTTCAATAAAATTCAACCACATACAAGTGCTTCTAACTAAATTAGAATATCATCAAAAAGCTAATTTATTTCAGTTCTTCAATACAAAAAGTGAAACTCATGTATTATTTAGAGTCATTACAAACAAAGTGATCTATTTCAAGTGATTATTTCTGTTAATGCTGATGATTATGGTTTATAGCCAATGAAAACCCCAAAGTCACTATCTCAATAAATTAGAATAATTAACAAAAAACACCTGCAATGACTTCCTAAACGACTAAAAAGGTTCCTTAGTCTGTTTCAGTAGGCTCCACAATCATAGGGAAGACTGCTGACTTGACAGATGTCCAGAAGGCAGTCATTGCCACACTCTACAAGGAGGGTAAGCCACAAAAGGTCATTGCTAAAGAAGCTAGCTGTTCACAGAGCACTGTATTCAAGAATATTATTGGAAAGTTGAGTGGAAGGAAAAAGTGTGGTAGAAAAAGGTGCACAAGCAACCGGGATAACCGCAGCCTTGAAAGGATTGTTAAGAAAAGGCCATTCAAAAATTTGGGGGAGACTAATATCACAAGGAGTAGACTGGTGCAGAGTAATTGCTTCAATAGCCACCACACACAGATGTATCCAGGACATGGGCTACAAGTGTCGCATTACTTGTGTCAAGCCACTCATGACCAAGAGACAATGCCAGAAGCATCTTACCTGGGCCAAGGATTAAAAGAACTGAACTGTTTTTGCTCAGTGGTCCAAGGTGTTGTTTTCAGATGAAAGTAAATTTTGCATTTAATTTGGAAATTATGGTCCCAGAGTCTGGAGGAAAAGTGGAGAGGAATACAATCCAAGCTGCTTGAGGTCTAGTGTGAAGTTTCTACAATCAGTGAGGGTTTGTGGAGCCATGTCATCTGCTGGTGTAGGTCCACTGTGTTTTATTAAGGCCAAAGTCAGCACAGCCGTCTACCAGGAAATTTTAGAGCACTTCATGCTTCCCTCTGCCGACAAGCTTTTTGGAGATGGAAATCTTATTCTCCAGCAGGAGTTGGCCCCTGCCACACTGCCAAAAGTACCAATATATGGTTTAAAAACAACAGTATCACTGTGCTTGATTGGCCAGCAAACTCGCCTGACCTTAACCTTCTCTATGGGGTATTGTCATGAGGAAGATGAGGTACACCAGACCCAACATCGCAGACGAGCTGAAGGCTGCTATCAAAGCAACCTGGGCTTCCATAACACCTCAGCAGTGCCATAGGCTGATCGCCTCCATGCCACGCCACATTGATGTAGTAATTAAAGCAAAAGGAGCCTCAACCAAGTATTGAGTGCATTTACTCAACATGCATTTCAGTAGGCCAACATTTCGGATTTTAAAATAATGTTTCAAGCTGGTGTTATAAAGAATTCTAATTTACTGACTTTTGGGTTTTCTTTGGCTGTAAGCCATAATCATCAACATTAACAGAAATAAACATTTGAAATAGATCACTCTGTTTGTAGTGAGTCTATATAATATATGAGTTTCACTTTCTGTATTGAAGAACTGAAATAAATTAACTTTTTGATGATATTCTAAGTTAGTGAGAAGCACTTGTATATACCGTATTTTTCGGACTATAGGACGCACCGGACTATAAGGCGCACCCAGGTTTTAGAGGTGGAAAATAGGGAAAAAAATATTTGAAGCAAAAAAAATGTGGTAAAATATTTAATAACATAAATAACATACTATTATATGTGGTGTTATTATATATAATAGTACGTTATTATGTTGGAAGCTGCGGGAGCAGTGTGGTGTCTGTAAAGTACTATATGAAGATGCTGGAGGGTGAGTATAAGAATGGGGGCACAGGGCTTATAGTGAAAGCACCACTCCAGCACTGCAAAATAACACTGGAGTGCTGCTTTAAAATCCCATGGGAGAACTATAACTCCCAGCATGTCCTGCAGATCCTATGACATGCTGGGAGTTATAGTTCACCAAAGGAGTGGCAGAGGGCTTTATTGTGTTTTGTAAAGACTAACCTCTTAATTGTGGGAGCCTGCTGTGGTGAGGTAAAAGCTGGAGCATCCCATGGCTGCACACACAGAGCCCTCTCGCTTGTTGCCTTTCCACAGCGCACGCGCAGGACATAAGAGGAAGCTGCAGATTCTAGGTGGGAGTCTGAAGGACCTGTGATGATGTCAGAAGAGGGAGGGCTCTGAGCTGCCATGTGATGGTCCAGCCCGCCCACTTCTGACATCACACAGGTCCTCCTTGTGCACCACAGACAGCTCAGCGTCCAGCACAGGCAGGTATGCAGCGATCTCCTGGCCCCTGCTGCTGCTGCCTCCTCCCCCGGACACACAGATTCTCCCCAGAATCAGTGCTGGGGAAACTGTGTGTCGCTGCTTAAGTGCCGCATTCATTTGCTGCTCCCAGCTCACCGCTCAGCTGATCGGTGGGCGGGGAGCCGCTAATGAATATTCACTGCACTTAATCAGCGGGGCCATGTGGTTTCCCCAGCAGCTGATTCTGGCAGTCTGGACATCCTGAAGTGGGATATCATTGCGATCCCACTCGCTGCTGCCCCCCTCCCCACATGCTATATCCCTACTATAAGACGCACCCACACTTTCCTCCCAAATTTGGAGGAAAAAAAGTGCGTCTTATAGTCGGAAAAATACGGTAATAGCACAATTAGGCATAGTATTAAAATCACACCGATAATTATGAGAAAATACAGAAATAACATCAGAAAAAAACAAAAAAAGAGAAAGCATAGAAAAACATAGCAAAAATGATCTCTGATCAAAACTAAATTGTATGTATACAGTGATACATAAGAAAAAAGAAAAGGGAACAGCACAGAAATACTTATCTTCGGGTGCAAATCCCCAGATAATCAGTCCAACGATCATCCAAGTTTTCATAGAAATTCAAAGAAGAGGCAGCACTCCATTATTCAGTGTAAAAACGTGCAGGGTTTAATTTACCCACATGTTCAGGCAATGTTTCAGCTCACAATGAGCTTTTCTCAAGCAGTGAGTATGCCCATGTGCTTCATATTTATACATTCCTTAATCATTCTTAATTGTGTGTAACCATGTAAACTTAATACAGTGTTTCTTAACCCCTTAGTGACGGAGCCAAATTTTTGAAATCTGACCAGTGTCACTTTATGTGGTAATAACTCTGCAACGCTTCAACAAATCCCAGTGTTTTTTCGTGACACATTATACTTTATGATAATGGTAAATTTAGGTCAATATGTTTTGTGTTTATTTATAAAAAATATCAAAACTTTGAGAAAAATGTAAAAAAATTAGCAATTTTCAAAATTTGCATAATTATCCCTTTAATGCAGTTGGTCAAACCACAGCAAACCATTAATAAATAACATTTCCCACATGTCGGCTTTACACCAGCACAATTTGTAATATGTTATTTTAATTTGTTAGCATTTTAGGAGGTTTAAAAATGTAGCAGCAATTTTTCATTTTTTCTAGGAAATTTACAACATTTATTTTTTTAGGGAACTATCCATATTTGAAGTGCCTTTAGGGGTCTCATATATTGGGAAACCCCCAAACATGATACCATTTTAAAAACAGCACCCCCACTACATGCGATAATGTAGAATTGATATACGTACCTTGTCAAACGGTGTAAGATCAAGACTTGTTGGTGTTGTATTAGAGTTGTTGCCTGATTGGATATAGCTCTAATTTTTATGTATTTATTTTTTTGTACTTTTTAGATGCACCAAATATGGAAGATATGCACCAGGTGGAACATGAACGTGTGAAGGACTAATATAATTATATTAATATCACAATGCCTTTCAATAAACTAAAACAAAGTAAAATATATGCGTTTATCATTATTTAATATATCATATATGAATGGATGGCTAGTTGATCTAAAGAATCTAAATTAGCAAAAAAAGAAAAGAAAAAAAGATAACAGCCTTAAAAGAAACAAATAGAGTGCTTATTAAGATGAATGTGGTACTATAGATAAATGAAATAATCAGGACTGGGGTGCTGCTACCTTTGTGTTTATGGTTGCGGTAATTTGGCCTGAAAGGGTTAAGTGCCGGACCTGTACAACACTTGATTCCCGGAGACAGCCTGAGCAAGGTGCCGTCCGGTGCGTCAGGGTGAGATATCGCACCTTAATATAGTCCTTATGGATCGTAATATAAGAAATAAGTACCCACTTCACTTAAACTACAAAATAAGCCTCTACAAATATGGCGCTGAGGAGATGACGCGCGCATGCGCACTTTGAAAGGTGTCACACAACTTAGGTGATTGGCTGGCCAACCATTCGGTAGTGATGACGTAATGAGACATGCGCAGTAGGCGCCCTCCACACAGAACATGCGTCCACACGGTAAAGTAATATATCTAAAACTAGATGGCAGCCCGATTCTAAAGAATCGGGAGTCTAGAATCCATATATACTTTATTTATTCAAATGTAAGAATAATACAATTAATAAATAATAGTAAGAAAGAACAAAAAATGGCTGCACTCACCAGCTCTTGACAATTCTTGTTATTTAAGGTACAGTTACACAGGATCCATGAACATGCTTATGAGGGGAGTGATGAAAGACATCAGACAACAACTTTGCGTGTTGTGGCAAATGCCACAACAACGGTTCTTTGCTTAAGAACAATAATGTAAATAATAAATAATATGTATCAATAACTATGTATATTGGTATGTTCTATGACATTTTAAAATATTTCATTATTATGTGGAAAAGCTCTTAGTACCCATACTGGCGCATACTTGTGTGCCCATCAGGTATTTTCACAGTAATTTTACATCTGATGGGTTGGTATGAAACGTTTTTAATCATCTCTTGGGCTTAGCTAAGCCTTCATTTTAAATAATTCTAATAAGTACAACAGAAATAAAAGCCTTTTTGTGTATCCAAATTTTTTGTGTTTATTTTTACAGAAGTGTAAAATTTAAGAAATCAACGTTCATAGTACACCGATGGGCTAATATAAGCATGCCCATCAACCACGTCACGATAGCCTTTGAACTGATGGGTCCTAACTAACTGATTCCTATTTCTTAATACTCAAACCTCTTTCACATCTGCATGTTTCTGATATTTGCAGAAGTAATGTTAAAAACAATACAACTTCCACACTTGGCACCAAAGAACTGACCTACAACACACTTTCAGCAAGTGCCATGCAATGTAGATGAAGCTTGGAGTTAACTTGCAGTAAATGCGGCAAACGCGGCTTCGACAATTGCATTAAATGCAGCCACAACAAAAACACTGGTAAGTGGAGATTTTGTGGCGAAAACTGCAGAAACCACATGTGCTGCACCTGCCGCAAGTGAAGTACAAATTCCGTATACATTGCATGCAACTTACAGCAAGAGTGGCGTGGGTCAGCCCTTAGGCAGGAAGTGCAGAAATAGCCTTTTTTCCACCATAAATTCTCCAAATAGCAGAAAAATGTTGATGTGAAAGCAAAATCTCTATTCTTTCCCTATCTATCTAAATATGTACCTATCTATATATCTATTTCTATGTACAGAACACACCTGGAGATAGAGATGTGTGTGAACAGCCATCCCACCCGTCTCTTACCTGTTCACAAAAACCTCACCTTTTTTAAAAACAAAATGAAATCTCTCAGCAGCTATACTGCTGGAGCTTCAAATACAGGTTCCTATCACCAAATACAGGCATTTGGATGATACACATCTTACATCTTGTACTTAATGTGTGTTCTACTTACCTATAAAAATATGTATTGATATATCATATTTCTAAATTTATGTAGATATGATATAGAGTTATTAACCCTATATGCTAATGAGTACGTATGTTATATACGTATTTCCTACATAAGTACTTAAAATCTATATGTCTATGGCTACACTAATTTTTTTTTGTTTTTGTTTTTTGTCCTTATCTCTATACATAGAATTTGCCTATTGCTGTCTATGTTATTAGAAAAACTGAATAATGAAAAAAAAGAAAAGTAACTTTAAACTAAAATATTTTTGTAGATAATATTACGTGTGAAGACTTTAGTACTATCAGCCAATAATTGTCCTTGAAGTGGTGTATTAACCACTTTAACCCTCACATTGCAACATTGCTTCACCCTGGAAAAAGCAACATACAATTGACCATGGGCAAAAGCAGGTTCTGGTAGATAAATGCCAACTCGATGGAGGGTCTGGCCTTGAGATTTATTTATGGTCATTGCAAATGCGGGCTTGATAGGAAATTGTCTCCGTCTTAATTTAAAAGGTAATCCAGTCTCTGATGGACACAAATCAATTCGTGGAATGAATACCACATTTCCTGCTGCTGACCCACTAATTACTTTAGCCAGTATGATATTGGCATGTAAGGCAGTGACAATGAGCCGCGTACCATTGCAGAGACCTTTGTTCATGTTCAGATTACGTAATAACATGACAATGGTGCCAATTTTAAGTTTCAGCCGATGTGAAGGCATTCCAGTTGGTGTTAGTGAATTCAAAAACTCAAGTGGGTATTGATCGAGGTCATCAGCTTCATCAGGATCGATGGAATCATCACTGATATATTCAGTATAGTCACCTATCAATAAATCCATGACTTGGGAATTGACTTTCTCAACGTCCTCATTTTTTGGACATAAAATTGCATGAGATGCAGCTGTATTTATGCTTTCGGTGTCATTCACATCAATACAAAGATTATCTCCAAAAATTTCAATTATTAAAGAGCCAGTGCATACCATGTCTGGAGGAATTTCAATTACATCATCTCCAAGGTTATGTTCATTAGATAGTTCACCATTTCCCAGTTGAAGCAACCAACTGCTGTAGTGAGGATCAATGGAGCGCATGTTGTTAATAAGTGGCAGGCGAGTAAAATGTTGCCAGTGTTGTGAATATTTTATACAGCTCTCTACAACATCAGTTCTTGTCCCATGAGGGATGACAGGAAGACATTGTCTAAAGTCGCCTCCAAAAACAATCACTTTACCTCCAAACTGTGTTTTTTCTTTGTGAGCTACATTTGTTGTCATGACATCACGTAAAACTCTATCAATGACATGCAATGCATATTTGGATAGTATTGTGCACTCATCAATAATAAAAAGTTTAGTGCTGTGCAAATCTTTTGCTGCATCGGTATCATTCTTAATCCTGGAAACAGATGTTTCATTCACAGGAATTGGAATCCCATAAAGAGAATGAATGGTTCGTCCACCTTGTAGCAAGTTGGCGGCAATTCCAGTAGTGGCAGCAGGTGACACAATGTCTCCTTGTCCTCTTAGCTGATGTAGGAGTAGATGATATAGGTACGTTTTTCCGCTGCCACCAGGACCATCAAGGAAAAAACACTTTGCTGTAGAATTAGTGTCTTCTAAAGCTTGAGTGATAGCATCAAAAGCAAAAAGTTGGTCCTCATTTAGAGTAGCTTTCATTTCAGCAGCTGCTGATAACTCATAATCTTTATCATACTGTGGGAGGAGGTGTTGTTTCTTGACTGGACGTGGCAAATTAAAATCAGTATAAGTTTTGCCATGAGCTTTAAGAACATGTTGGACATCTGTCATAGCATAGCCTTCACAATTGACACACTCCAGAGTGTCGGAGTGGTATGCATAGCAGTAGTCTTCTACAAAGTGTTCCTTAAATTCATCCCATAAGTCCCGAGGTTTAGCTGGAGGACCAAAAATACAAATGTAGGCAAACATGTCACGTAGCTGTGCTGGCATGTTGAGAATACTGGCATCAAGTAATGTATTTCTCCACAGACTATCATCAAATAGAAAGCCAAGAGCTAATGCCGCATCTTTGAAGGTTTCATGTGTGACTCCGTGTACAGTTTTTATGCTGTCAAAACTGGTTGCACCTTTGACATGTAACAATAACAATCTTAAATAGTAGCGTTCTTGGTCTTTCACACTGACAGTATACATTCGTCCAATCACAGAACCACCTGCTCGCTTTCTAACTTCCCAAGAACCTTCTTTCCAAACATAGTTTTCGGGAATTTCACGGTATAAATAAATATGAGCATGATGGTCGTTCTGATTAAGCTTGAAGTAGGCCATAAGTGTAGAATTTTGATGGAGATTTTGTTTGATGTTTCCAATAGAGTCATCCTCATGAAAATAGAGTGGCTGAGAATGCGGTAGATGTACAGCAAGGCGAATGATGCTATGAGATTGTTTATGCATTGGATATGAGAATATTCGCCAAGCTGCCTCTGGTGCACTGACATATCTTGAATCCATGAATTGGTGTGTTTCATCATGTTGGATGTTAGTCTGGCAGATTTCAAGATTGGCTTTATCATGTCCTTTGTAGACGTATTTACATAAATATTTCACAGCCTGAATGGAACCACAAACTTCGACATTTATATGGCACTTGTATTTTAATAGCAGGAACGGATTATATGGAACCACCCACGAATTGTCAATCATGTTAGAATGGTGTTGAAAAGATGGGCCAAAGTGTCTGCGATAAGTAGGATAGGCGTCCTTAGCTATGATGGTTCTTGGTTGCAAATCTTTAGGGAAACCTTTTGTACACTTCCCCAGATCCATACAGGGAGAATTTGGGTTGTGTTCTCCACACGGACCATGAATCATATGTTGGAGAACAATTTTATGGAGCTGAGGGTAGTGGGTAGGATTGGGAATTTCAGCCCACACTGTATTGTCTATGTCCTCCTCAGTCCTTAATTTGGAGTTGCTGTCCAGAATAATCAAAATGTGAGCGTGTGGAAGGCCACGTTTTTGAAATTCAATTACATGAGCCATAGCGCAAACTTTCCCAAATAATCCGTTGTTAATGTCTTTTAAAAGTGCTTCCAGTTTTATTTTGAAAACACGTGCCACCAAATCAGGTCTATGTTCCACACGCTGCCAAGGTTCCAAATTCTCAGTAATCTCATTCCATTTCGGATTACAGGTCATGGTGATGAATAGATCAGGACGACCATATTTAGTCACAATAGCCATGGCATCCTGGTACCGCTGCTGCATATTCCTGGGACTGCCTTCAAACGAAGATTGTAAAATGACCGTTTTTCCAATGGGGATGCCCTTCTCAATGGATTTTTTCTGGAGATGTTCCTGAAGTACACAATAATCCTCTACTTTCAAATCCTTTTGGTGTTGACGGATATAATTTAGGCAATTTGCCTCGATTTTCACATAAGCATCCACTAAGTACTGCTGAGTGAGTTTGCCACCATTCAGGAGTGGATTAAACTGATTACGGACAGACAGCACATAGCAGTAATATTGCAGTTGTGTAACTCTGCGTGGACTTTGCCTTTGTTGCTTGAGGCCATCATGCCAGCCCTGGTCTCCGTAAGGGAAAAATAGAATTAGAACTTACCGGTAATTCTCTTTCTAGGAACCTTCCACGACAGCAGTATCGGAGGATGTCTCCCCGCCCTAATAGGGGACAGGAACAGAAAGAGGTTAAATACCCCTCCCCTTCCTGCAACCACCAGTGTTTTTTCTGGACACAGTAGCATGTTTAGTTACCACTTAAGTGCAGGAAACATTTAATATATATAAATCAGATAGGGAGGGAAATTAGTGCTGTCGTGGAAGGTTCCTAGAAAGAGAATTACCGGTAAGTTCTAATTCTATTTTCTCTAGTCACCTTCCACGACAGCAGTATCGGAGCAATACCAACCGCTAATTTCTTTAGGGAGGGACAACAGCCTGGAGAACTCGTCTGCCAAACGATAGGTCCCTATTGAAGTTGAGCCTGTAGTGCCTGGTGAATGTATGGACTGACGACCAGGTGGCGGCTCTGCAAATCTGCTCTGAAGATGCGCTACCCCTCTCTGCCCAGGAAGTTGAGACTGCACGGGTGGAGTGTGCTTTTAGAGAAGCTGGAGGAGTCAGATTCTGGGATGCGTAGGCAAGGCTAATGGCCTGTTTAATCCAATTTGCTATTGTACTTTTGGCTGCCTTCTTGCCTTTATTACGTCCTGCCCACTGGACGAATAGATTCTGATCCACCCTCCAACTCTCTGTCTGTTGAAGGTAGAATAGGACCACTCTGCGGACGTCCAGGGTATGAAAGACCTCCTCTTTTGGGTTAGATGGATTCGGACAGAAAGAGGGTAAGATGATTTCTTGATTTCTGTGGAATTCAGAGACCACTTTAGGCAAAAAGGAAGGATCTAATTTCAGGATTATGCTGTCCATAGTTACGGTCAGGAATGGCTCCTGGATTGATAAAGCCTGTATCTCCCCTATACGCCTGGCGGTAGTGATAGCCACCAGAAAGACTGTTTTTAGGGTCAAGATCTTTAAGTTGGAAGCTGAAAGGGGTTCAAAGGGGTCACCGGTCAGACTGTTCAGGACAAGATTCAAGTCCCACGGAGGGGTGTGGATGAGACGTCTTGGACGGATTCTTGTTGCTGAAGCTATAAACCGTTTGATCCATCGGTGACTTGCCAGATCTTGATCAAAGAAAGATCCAAGGGCCGACACTTGGACCTTCAGGGTACTTGGTGAGAGTCCCATGTCCAAGCCCTTCTGGAGGAATTGAAGGATTTGAGCAATTTCCGGGTTAAATGGATCTGGTTTGTTCGGAAGACACCATGAAGAAAATTTCTTCCATATTTTCCCATAAATGGCATTAGTTATCGGCTTCCTACTTTTTTGTAGGGTTTCAATCACGTCTTGAGAGAGCCCCCTGGCCTTCAGGATCTCGGCTTCAGAAGCCAGGCTGCTAACTTCAGCTTGTGCAGGTCTGGATGAAATAGAGGACCCTGTTGAAGCAGGTCGTGTCTCTGGGGAAGTAGGATTGGACCTTCTAAGCACATGTCTGTCAACGCGTTGAACCAGCCTCTTCCTGGCCACAGTGGGGCTATCAGAATCGTTGGGACTTGCTCTATCCGGACTTTTTGCAATGTTCTGGATAGCAATGGGATTGGCGGGAAGGCATACGCTAGGGTAAATTCCCAAGGATGTGAGAATGCGTCCAGTCCTTGAGTCTCGTTTGAGATGTTCAGGGAGAAAAAGTTGTCTGACTTTTTGTTCTGTCTGCTGGCGAACAGGTCCACCTCGGGGGTTCCCCACCTCTGGACCAAGGATAGGAATATCTCCTGGTTTAGGGACCATTCCCCAGGATGAAAGTCCCTCCTGCTGAGGTAATCCGCCTGGGAATTGTCCAGCCCTTTTATATGTACTGCAGAGATGGACAGGAGGTGTTTCTCTGCCCAGGAAAAAATCCTTCCAGCAGTTAGCTTTAGGCTTGAGTATTTCGTGCCCCCTTGGTGTCGGAGGTAGGCGACAGTGGTCATGTTGTCGGACATCACCCGTACATGGTGACCCTGGATGAGGGCCGATGAGGCTTTTAGCGCCTCCTCCACTGCTTTTAACTCTCTCAGATTTGAGGAGCTGCGTCTCATCTCTAGGGACCACAGACCCTGAAAGTGGGATTTCTCGATCACAGCACCCCAACCTCTCTGACTTGCGTCTGTTGTAAGTATTCGGAGAGGGGTCTGATCCCAGCTGACTCCCCGCTGTAAGTTTCGGGGATTCCGCCACCATGAGAGGGAGGATCTTATATGAGTGGGAAGAGGAATTTTCCTGGATAACGCCATCTGGTGTCCTCTTGAATACGACAGGATGTGAGACTGAAGAATCCTTGTATGGGCCTGGGCCCAGGAGACTGCCTGGATGCATGATGTTAGCGAACCCAGGATTGACATAGAGTCTCTTAGAGTTGGGTATTTCTGGTCTCTGAATCTGGAGATCTTGTGGACCAGATCTATCCGACGGTCCCTGGGTAAGAAGGACATTCTCTTTTCTGAGTCCAGCAGAATTCCTAGAAATTTCTTCTGGGGAGATGGCCGGAGATCTGATTTTGCCAGATTTGGAATCCACCCGAGAGACGTTAAGATACTGAGAACCTTCGCCACGTCCTGATTGAGGCGAGAAGCTGATGGAGCAATGAGGAGGAAGTCGTCCAGGTATGGAATGACGCAGACCCCCTGTTGTCGGATAAAGATTATCACTTCCAACATGATCTTGGTGAAGACCCGTGGAGCTGATGACACTCCGAAAGGAAGGACATTGAACTGGTAATGGCTGATCCGTTTGTTTTGGGAGATGGCGAACCTGAGGAACCTCCTGTGGTCTGGGTGTATTGGCACATGGTAATATGCGTCCCTCAGGTCCAATGTGGCCATTACCCAGTTCTGTCCAATCAGCGGGATCGCTGATCTGATAGATTCCATCTTGAATCTTCGATATCTTATCACCTGATTCAGAGGTTTCAGGTTTACGATGATACGGTGTTTTCCTGAGGGTTTCTTCACCAGAAAGAGATGGGAATAATGGCCTTCTCCTTTTTCCCTTTGTGGTACGTGGGAAATCACTTTCTCCCGGAGCAGGCTTAGAATATCCGATCTCAGAGCCTCCTGAAGTTTTGGAGATTGTGGAGAAGTGATTGTTAGATGGCGAGGAGGAGGACTCTCGATTTCCAATTTTAGGCCATCCTGTATGGTACGCAGGACCCACTGATCCCTGGTGATCTCCTGCCACCTGGAGAGAAAATTCGAGAGTCGACCTCCGACGTGGAAGCAGTCATTGTTTTTCAGAGGGCTGCTGGGGCTGGGGGACCATGATGTTTCTGGCTTTCCCACCTTTAGGGTAGCTCCATCGCCCCATTTTGCCTTTTCCCCTATAGTTCTGTTGGGGTGGTTGTTCACGGGGGGGACGAAAAAACCGCTTCCTCGGGTTCCGTTGTTCTGGAAGGACCTTCTTTTTGTCTGAAGCCTTGTCCAGGATGTCGTCCAAGGCTGGTCCAAAGACATGATGGCCCTGGAAAGGGATACCACAAAGTTTGGACTTTGAGGTAATGTCCCCCCCCCAAGACTTAAGCCACAGGGCCCTCCTTGCTGAGTTTGTAAGGACAGCAGATCTAGCGGCTACCCGAACTGATTCTGCGGAAGCGTCCGCGAGAAATCCGGTTGCTTTTTGGAGCAAGGGAAGAGAATTAAGGATGTCCTCTCTGGATGTACCTTGTACGAGGTGGTTCTCTAAGGTACGAAGCCAAATAAACAACGATCTGGCCACACACGTTGAGGCTACGTTGGATTTTAATAAGTTAGTTGAGGTGTCCCACGATCTCCTCAGTAAGCTCTCAGTTTTACGATCCATCGGATCTTTAAGTTGGGAGGAGTCTTCGAAGGGTAGGGCCGTTTTCTTAGTGACCCTTGACACCTGAACATCCACCTTGGGCATATCAAACAAAGAACAATCTCCCTCCAGGGGAAAGCGATTTTTGAACTCAGATGGGACGTTCAGACCCTTTTCTGGCAGGCTCCACTCCTGGAGGATAATGTTCTCGATGTTTTCATGTATGGGGAATCCTGTTCAGGACAAGATTCAAGTCCCACGGAGGGGTGTGGATGAGACGTCTTGGACGGATTCTTGTTGCTGAAGCTATAAACCGTTTGATCCATCGGTGACTTGCCAGATCTTGATCAAAGAAAGATCCGAGGGCCGACACTTGGACCTTCAGGGTACTTGGTGAGAGTCCCATGTCCAAGCCCTTCTGGAGGAATTGAAGGATTTGAGCAATTTCCGGGTTAAATGGATCTGGTTTGTTCGGCAGACACCATGAAGAAAATTTCTTCCATATTTTCCCATAAATGGCATTAGTTATCGGCTTCCTACTTTTTTGTAGGGTTTCAATCACGTCTTGAGAGAGCCCCCTGGCCTTCAGGATCTCGGCTTCAGAAGCCAGGCTGCTAACTTCAGCTTGTGCAGGTCTGGATGAAATAGAGGACCCTGTTGAAGCAGGTCGTGTCTCTGGGGAAGTAGGATTGGACCTTCTAAGCACATGTCTGTCAACGCGTTGAACCAGCCTCTTCCTGGCCACAGTGGGGCTATCAGAATCGTTGGGACTTGCTCTATCCGGACTTTCTGCAATGTTCTGGATAGCAATGGGATTGGCGGGAAGGCATACGCTAGGGTAAATTCCCAAGGATGTGAGAATGCGTCCAGTCCTTGAGTCTCGTTTGAGATGTTCAGGGAGAAAAAGTTGTCTGACTTTTTGTTCTGTCTGCTGGCGAACAGGTCCACCTCGGGGGTTCCCCACCTCTGGACCAAGGATAGGAATATCTCCTGGTTTAGGGACCATTCCCCAGGATGAAAGTCCCTCCTGCTGAGGTAATCCGCCTGGGAATTGTCCAGCCCTTTTATATGTACTGCAGAGATGGACAGGAGGTGTTTCTCTGCCCAGGAAAAAATCCTTCCAGCAGTTAGCTTTAGGCTTGAGTATTTCGTGCCCCCTTGGTGTCGGAGGTAGGCGACAGTGGTCATGTTGTCGGACATCACCCGTACATGGTGACCCTGGATGAGGGCCGATGAGGCTTTTAGCACCTCCTCCACTGCTTTTAACTCTCTCAGATTTGAGGAGCTGCGTCTCATCTCTAGGGACCACAGACCCTGAAAGTGGGATTTCTCGATCACAGCACCCCAACCTCTCTGACTTGCGTCTGTTGTAAGTATTCGGAGAGGGGTCTGATCCCAGCTGACTCCCCGCTGTAAGTTTCGGGGATTCCGCCACCATGAGAGGGAGGATCTTATATGAGTGGGAAGAGGAATTTTCCTGGATAACGCCATCTGGTGTCCTCTTGAATACGACAGGATGTGAGACTGAAGAATCCTTGTATGGGCCTGGGCCCAGGAGACTGCCTGGATGCATGATGTTAGCGAACCCAGGATTGACATAGAGTCTCTTAGAGTTGGGTATTTCTGGTCTCTGAATCTGGAGATCTTGTGGACCAGATCTATCCGACGGTCCCTGGGTAAGAAGGACATTCTCTTTTCTGAGTCCAGCAGAATTCCTAGAAATTTCTTCTGGGGAGATGGCCGGAGATCTGATTTTGCCAGATTTGGAATCCACCCGAGAGACGTTAAGATACTGAGAACCTTCGCCACGTCCTGATTGAGGCGAGAAGCTGATGGAGCAATGAGGAGGAAGTCGTCCAGGTATGGAATGACGCAGACCCCCTGTTGTCGGATAAAGATTATCACTTCCAACATGATCTTGGTGAAGACCCGTGGAGCTGATGACACTCCGAAAGGAAGGACATTGAACTGGTAATGGCTGATCCGTTTGTTTTGGGAGATGGCGAACCTGAGGAACCTCCTGTGGTCTGGGTGTATTGGCACATGGTAATATGCGTCCCTCAGGTCCAATGTGGCCATTACCCAGTTCTGTCCAATCAGCGGGATCGCTGATCTGATAGATTCCATCTTGAATCTTCGATATCTTATCACCTGATTCAGAGGTTTCAGGTTTACGATGATACGGTGTTTTCCTGAGGGTTTCTTCACCAGAAAGAGATGGGAATAATGGCCTTCTCCTTTTTCCCTTTGTGGTACGTGGGAAATCACTTTCTCCCGGAGCAGGCTTAGAATATCCGATCTCAGAGCCTCCTGAAGTTTTGGAGATTGTGGAGAAGTGATTGTTAGATGGCGAGGAGGAGGACTCTCGAATTCCAATTTTAGGCCATCCTGTATGGTACGCAGGACCCACTGATCCCTGGTGATCTCCTGCCACCTGGAGGGAAAATTCGAGAGTCGACCTCCGACGTGGAAGCAGTCATTGTTTTTCAGAGGGCTGCTGGGGCTGGGGGACCATGATGTTTCTGGCTTTCCCACCTTTAGGGTAGCTCCATCGCCCCGTTTTGCCTTTTCCCCTATAGTTCTGTTGGGGTGGTTGTTCACGGGGGGGACGAAAAAACCGCTTCCTCGGGTTCCGTTGTTCTGGAAGGACCTTCTTTTTGTCTGAAGCCTTGTCCAGGATGTCGTCCAAGGCTGGTCCAAAGACATGATGGCCCTGGAAAGGGATACCACAAAGTTTGGACTTTGAGGTAATGTCCCCCCCCCAAGACTTAAGCCACAGGGCCCTCCTTGCTGAGTTTGTAAGGACAGCAGATCTAGCGGCTACCCGAACTGATTCTGCGGAAGCGTCCGCGAGAAATCCGGTTGCTTTTTGGAGCAAGGGAAGAGAATTAAGGATGTCCTCTCTGGATGTACCTTGTACGAGGTGGTTCTCTAAGGTACGAAGCCAAATAAACAACGATCTGGCCACACACGTTGAGGCTACGTTGGATTTTAATAAGTTAGTTGAGGTGTCCCACGATCTCCTCAGTAAGCTCTCAGTTTTACGATCCATCGGATCTTTAAGTTGGGAGGAGTCTTCGAAGGGTAGGGCCGTTTTCTTAGTGACCCTTGACACCTGAACATCCACCTTGGGCATATCAAACAAAGAACAATCTCCCTCCAGGGGAAAGCGATTTTTGAACTCAGATGGGACGTTCAGCCCCTTTTCTGGCAGGCTCCACTCCTGGAGGATAATGTTCTCGATGTTTTCATGTATGGGGAATCCTTTTACCGATTTAGGTTTCAGACCCCCGAACATATCATCCTGCACGGAATGGCCCTCTATCTCCTCCTCTACCCCCATGGTGCCTCTCACCATGGAAATTAACTCTTCCAAATCTTCAGAGGAGAAGAGGTACTTCCTACTTTCCGATTTGGGAGCAGAAGTAGAAGTAGAACCCTCTTTTTCCCAGCTGTATTCTGAACCCGAGGTATGTATCTCGCCCGAGTCAGAGTCTGAGGCTACCCGGCCCAATCTCCTTTTCTTAGGAGGGGGAGGCTGTGGGGTCGGGGCTCGAGAGAAGGTTGCCATAGAGGACTGAACCTCCTCCCTGATGAGGGTTCTAATGCTATCCATTAAAGAAGGCTGTTCGCTACGCAGCACTTCGTCTGTGCATGGTTGGCAGAGCTTCTTTGTGTATGCTGAGGGGAGCTTGGCTGCACAAGCACCACACTTGCGGCTGGGCTTCCTAGTGCCAGTGACCTTGTCTCCCTGGAACGAGAGAGAAAGGTGGACTGAGCCGCTTAAACTTTTTTTAAAAAATGGACAGCAAGGGACATCATCCCACTACTTACAGTAGAGGGGTGCGCGCTGGGCTCTGCAGTGGCAGAGTGAGAGGTTTTGTCACCGTCCATAACGCCAGAGGTACAGTCACCGACAGACGTCTCACTAGGAGGGCTCCCCAGTCAGGAATAAGTAGTCTTACCGAGATTCCAGCGAGTTTGGTGCTCCTCCCTCGGAAGTGTCCCTGGGGGGGGTCCGCGACGCCCGCCCTGGCCGCCGCTGCTGTTCCCAGGTTGAGGACGCCGGCCGGCGCGCACCAAAGCTCCAGTTCGAAAAACCGGAAGTCCCGGAGCGCGTCACTTCCGGTGCGCGCGCGCCAACCCCGCAGCAGCGTGGGGAGAGGAGGAAGCCGGGGAGCTGCAGGAGGACCCCGGAGCACTACACCGCTCTGCATTGCCACCCGAAGGTGGCGCAGGAAGAGCGGGCGGGGGTCCCAAGTCACGCGGGGACCGCGGAGATGGGAGCAGTCTGGAGGCGGAGGAAGAGAACGGAGCTCCCGACCGCGACTGCCCGGCTGACAGGTAACCAGTGCTCTCGTTCGCCGGCCACGGTAGCACTATCGGAGAACCTCTTCATGCCCCATAGGGGACAGGAAAAACACTGGTGGTTGCAGGAAGGGGAGGGGTATTTAACCTCTTTCTGTTCCTGTCCCCTATTAGGGCGGGGAGACATCCTCCGATACTGCTGTCGTGGAAGGTGACTAGAGAAAATAAAGGATAGAGTAAAGCATCTAAATTACTGTGTAGAATGCTGACCTGTTGTGTTCTTGGTGCAGCGCCCCCTCCACCGCCGCAGGGCCGAGGGGTACCCAGTACCGGGCCTCTGAGTCTCTGCTTCTGGGGTTGTCACGGCGGCTAGGCCCCGGTCCGTGACCCTGCCGTGGGGGGCGCACAGTAAAATGCAAGGTGTGGGTGTTGGTAGTAATGATAGCGATGTAGCGGTGCAGTTGTGGGGGTGCAGGTCGCAGTAAATAACAAGGACACCAGGTTGCAGTCTCTTTACCTCTTTACTGGAGATCTCTGAGTCCTCAGTCCAGAACACGGTTCACCAGGCTACGCAAGTCCAGCCGGTCCAATGGCACCTCCAGAGTCCTCCTCTCAGGTGGAGATCTGTGCCTTCCTTCTAGCGCTATGTGTTGTAGTCCTTCCCTGCTGTGCTCACGGAAAGTGACCCCACAACGGTTGTGTCTGTTTCTTAAGTTCCCTCACAACTCGATTTGATGTTCCTCTGTAATCCACCCCTTCCCTGTATTCAGGTTGGAATGGCACCCGTTTGTCAAGTAGGCCTGGAGTTCTTCCGGGACCCTAGAGACGCCCCTCTCCCGCAATTGCCCCCCAAGACTTCATAGGTGATATGTGGTAGACAGCCCGCCTGAGACCGACTGTCCTGCCGCTGTTTGGAGTATGGCTTGAAGCTGTATTCTAATCCACTCCCTCGGCGTTCCGGCCACCGGTATTGCGCCTCAGCAGGGTGCTGCCTCTTTCAACAAAACCCCTGCTGGTATTCTCCTTCTGCTTGATCTCGTTTCTCACTCAGCACAATCTGCCTCGCTTCTAGTCCTTTCTTGGGCACCGCCGCTAAGCTGAGCAGGCACGGTCCCGTTACGTTCTCTCAATGCCAAGCCTCTGCCAGGATCCCACCCCTGGCAGAGACCCTACAGTCTCTCCCTTCACAACACCCTCTGCCACAGGGTGTTGCTCTGTTCAATCCCGTCAGCGTTCTCTTCTAACTTCCTGCCTGACCCCCAGTTTACCCACTATGGTGGGGAGTGGCCTAATGAATAGCACCCTTAGCTCCCCCCGGAGGCCCTGCTGTGAAACATATTGGTGTCTGTGATACCTGATTGGAGGAACTCCTTCAGTGCCATCGAACGTACCATGGCTCCCCTTAGTGGCAGAGCCACAGTACTGCAACGACCAGAACTCTGGGGCGCTGCACTCCCCCCTGGTTAAACACAGTACTCCGGGACTGGGAAGAAAAACAACAATACAGATTAGTAAACAGACATACAATTTTGTTGAGTGCAAAACAATAAGTATACTTGAACAGGCTTCCCTTTATGGGAGGTGAGGACACTTTTAACGTTACAAACATAGTCAACATTATAAATTACAGGCTATACATAACTCCTGTTACCCAACCGGGTATTCTACTTAGTGCAAATTCTGGAACAATAAATTAACATTGCCTTTAAGAAACATACACTCTTAGTTTACCAAAGGCCTTCCTATAATCACATTACAGGGTAGGGTAACTTCACATTCTCCTACTTTGAACCTGCAGGACCGCCTGTCCCTATGGCACCAGACCTACTGCCTCTCCTTTCTTTTACAGGACCGCCCCGTTCAGCCAGGGCCTACTGCCTTTCGCTACTATACATAGTATAGACATAACATTCCTTTCGTTTAAAGAACTCTGAGCCAGCTCTACTCGGCTCCTTTAAGGACTCACTCTCTAACCCCTACGGGTTCGCTTTCTGTCCTTAGTAACAAAGTAACTTTCTATGGGGACGCAGGGTTTACCTTCTATCCTCACCTTCATCATTACTTCTTTACTTTCAACTACGCAGATCTCTACTTCTACCCCTGCGGGCTCTCTGCATCTTTTCCTTTCACAAAACATTATTTTCAGATTTCACAATTCAAACAATTTAAACACATATAACTTTTCATGTAAAACAGTTACATTCTTTTTCTCAAAGCATCATCATATTACCGTTCTAAAACAGTATCGCTTTCAAGTTCAATTCCACGCATCCCCTTTAAGAGGGGACCAAGCCTTTCTGAGGTAGCTCGTCTTCTCAGCCTACCAGTCCACGCAAAGGCTCCGGAATGGCATCTTCGCAAAGTGTCTTTTAACTAAAACCAGTAGGAAAGGTATCTTCGCAAAGTGTCTTTTAACTAAAACCAGTAGGAGGCACCCTTAAGAAGGTGCAACTATTTACAAGGAAGTTCGAATCATGCACAGTCCATGATTACTGCAGTTTGTGTAAAACTTCTGGAAAACAACAATAGTGACCCCGGGTCAACAAAGGGGTCACCTTTTAAAGTTTACCCTGGACGGGTTTAGCAACAAACAATCAGGAACAGTTAAAGGAAAACTATTTACATTTTTATAAAGCAATAAAATCTTACTGGGGTTCTGCGGAAGGCGACCTCTTATCCGGCCTCACCAGGCCAACAGATCGCACCGGTGAGCCAGGACGCCGTTCCGGTCCCAGTAATGATAAAATCCCTCGCCGGGAGGTCCTCCTTACTGGCAGACGCACACGTCCCTCCGGGGCACGGCAAGGCTGGGCTTCTCGGGGTTCCGCGGGGCCGGGCTCTGCTGCTTTCCCCACTGAATCAGCTCCTTCTGGTGTTCCGGCAGCAGCCTGGAGGGCAATGCATCGCTGCACGCCCCGCGCCATCCAGCCAGCCTCTCCCGTAGCCCTCCTCCAACGAGTGTAGGTGACGGCATCACCCGGCTCCAGATCGCGAGCGATCCTCCCGCTGCAAGGCTCCACCTCCTCCCGGTCTACGCGGACCTGTATCGGCTCCCCGATCTCTTGGATTACTCCCCTTCCGCACTGGGGATTAAAGGCCACCACCACACCCCAGTGTGATGGCGGGATCTCCGGAGCACTAACTAGGTCAACCGGTTCTGTAGGATGGGGCCGGCTCCGCCATGCTGCTATCAGACGCCGTAAGTGCTCAGCATCCGGCATGATTTTCAGGCCCGGTGCGGGTAGCGTACCTTCCGCCGCGGCCGGGTAAGCAGCAACAGGAGACAACTTGATCTCGGTGGGCTGGCCCACCCGGGTGAGGACACGGGCATCAGCCTTCAGGCGGCGGGCCAGCTGTCGGGCCTCGGCTGCAGCCACACATTCTCCGGACAGTGGCACAGGGGGTCGGCCCAACAGTGGCTCGGTGAGGGTCAGACCCCGCAGCGTTGGCGTTTCAGAGCCTATCCCAGCTTGTGCGGCCTCGGACTGGGCCGGGTCAGCTCCGCGCTGTGCTCCTGGTGCCGCCATTTCTTGTTCTTTTCCCGCGTCTTCCTCCCGCGGTCTCTTCCGTGGGCGGCCCCGTCCCCATGGTCTCCACCCTCCGACCAAGATCAGGAGGCGTACCTCGGCTGTTGACGGGCACGTCCTCAGGACACAGAAATACTTAGACTGGGCGGCCATTGCTGTTCGCGCTCTCCAGCTTGTCTACGCCCACTCCACGCCCCTCTTCTCTTCCTGTGCTCTCCTCAGCGCTACAATGGCGGCGGATTTTGGCGGCAAATGGCACAACACACAGTCCTCTCAATAAAGTACAGTTCAAGCACAGTAAATCACAGTCTCTAGTCACACATGACCTGATTCTTCAGGCTTAAGTAGATCCTGTTCGTGACGCCAAGTTCTGCAGCGCCCCCTCCACCGCCGCAGGGCCGAGGGGTACCCGGTACCGGGCCTCTGAGTCTCTGCTTCTGGGGTTGTCACGGCGGCTAGGCCCCGGTCCGTGACCCTGCCGTGGGGGGCGCACAGTAAAATGCAAGGTGTGGGTGTTGGTAGTAATGATAGCGATGTAGCGGTGCAGTTGTGGGGGTGCAGGTCGCAGTAAATAACAAGGACACCAGGTTGCAGTCTCTTTACCTCTTTACTGGAGATCTCTGAGTCCTCAGTCCAGAACACGGTTCACCAGGCTACGCAAGTCCAGCCGGTCCAATGGCACCTCCAGAGTCCTCCTCTCAGGTGGAGATCTGTGCCTTCCTTCTAGCGCTATGTGTTGTAGTCCTTCCCTGCTGTGCTCACGGAAAGTGACCCCACAACGGTTGTGTCTGTTTCTTAAGTTCCCTCACAACTCGATTTGATGTTCCTCTGTAATCCACCCCTTCCCTGTATTCAGGTTGGAATGGCACCCGTTTGTCAGGTAGGCCTGGAGTTCTTCCGGGACCCTAGAGACGCCCCTCTCCCGCAATTGCCCCCCAAGACTTCATAGGTGATATGTGGTAGACAGCCCGCCTGAGACCGACTGTCCTGCCGCTGTTTGGAGTATGGCTTGAAGCTGTATTCTAATCCACTCCCTCGGCGTTCCGGCCACCGGTATTGCGCCTCAGCAGGGTGCTGCCTCTTTCAACAAAACCCCTGCTGGTATTCTCCTTCTGCTTGATCTCGTTTCTCACTCAGCACAATCTGCCTCGCTTCTAGTCCTTTCTTGGGCACCGCCGCTAAGCTGAGCAGGCACGGTCCCGTTACGTTCTCTCAATGCCAAGCCTCTGCCAGGATCCCACCCCTGGCAGAGACCCTACAGTCTCTCCCTTCACAACACCCTCTGCCACAGGGTGTTGCTCTGTTCAATCCCGTCAGCGTTCTCTTCTAACTTCCTGCCTGACCCCCAGTTTACCCACTATGGTGGGGAGTGGCCTAATGAATAGCACCCTTAGCTCCCCCCGGAGGCCCTGCTGTGAAACATATTGGTGTCTGTGATACCTGATTGGAGGAACTCCTTCAGTGCCATCGAACGTACCATGGCTCCCCTTAGTGGCAGAGCCACAGTACTGCAACGACCAGAACTCTGGGGCGCTGCACTGGCGCCAAAGGATTTTTGGGGTCCGGTTGTAAATGTATTAAAATATCACGATTAAATGGTGGCTCTCCATTGTCATTTTCAAATATGACAGCAACTTCATTGACAGTTGGATTATTATATCGGCGAGGGTCTTGATTCCGATCTTGTTTAAGGGCCATGATGATATTTGGCATGAGAGTGCCATTAGCTTCAGCTTTAAGATGTTCTTCATGTTCCACATCTCGTAACATTTTGTAGGCAGCAACAAAGGGATTCACATTGTCTAACTGAAGAGCAATTATACTCATCAAAGTGGGATGACATTTTTGATTTTGTTCACAGTTTAAACGTTGTTCATTCGCGGTAGCGGTATCCAAAATATACAGTTGGGCATAAGCTGCAACTTGATCATCACTGGGATGTAGGGTTCCAGTACGATGATATATTTGTCCATGTATACGGAAACAGTAAGGGCCATGTCCAGGTGGAGGGGATATATTGGCACCCATGGAGGCGAAAGCAAATGAGCTGTTAATACTACGAATATTTTCCATGAGATTCTTACTGAACTCACTCTCCCCTGTCAGCAATCGTTTAAAGACCTCGGGATATTGGGGTATAGGTATATGCACTTTACTCTTGTGACAACACAGAGTAAAATTTTTATCTGCTGGTATCTCAGCATTAAAATGTAATGCTTGACAATGTTCACATAAATAGTTCATAGGATCACAGGAGTGTTCTACTATGGTACTGTCATCATTAGTAAAACCTGTAAGATGTTGAGGTACAGGTTGTGGTAACGGAGCATTGGAATGTTTCTTTAAGCCAACATATATAAAGCGTGGACCTGGTAGAGGATCTTCACTGTCCACAGATTCAATCACTGAGGAGTTGGAAGGTGTATCGTGGTCAGGGTTTATTAATATGGAGGTGCAAGCGGTTTTTTTGCGCCGTTCACGGCGTGCACCAGCTGCATTTGGTAATGGTTTGTTTGTTGCCTTAGAAGAGTCAGGTGTGAAGCATGTCTTATAAGCAGACTTAACGGTGTACAGGCGACGGCGTTTATCATTTGGAGTGTAAGTAGGACAGTGTTTGCGCTTACGTGCAGATTTACCAACGGTTAAAGGAGCTTCAGGCTGCACACATTCTATGAATGGAGACAAAGAAGCTGTATTGTGGGCAGAATCTATGACTGAGGACGTGGAAATATTATGTTTGCAATGTTGAGAGCGTGCAGCAGCAGCTTTATTACTTAATCGATTAGTTTTGTCCTCAAAAGACTCATTAGTAATGCGTTTATTGCAAGCAGCATTAACAGTGTCCAGGCGCTTCTGTCTGTCCTCTGTAGTCTCGTTAGCACGCTGTTTGCGCTTACGTGCGGCATCGGCGGCTTTTCGCTCTGCGTCATTGGTATACTTATTATCAGACCTGATGTTACGTGCGCCATCAGCAGCTTTGGGCTCTGTGTCATTAGTATACTTAACAGTATCCAGGCGCTTGCATCTATCCTCTGTACTCTTGTTAACACGCTGTTTGCGCTTACGTGTGGCATCGGCGGCTTTTCGCTCTACATCATTACCATACTTTATATCAGACCTGATCGTACGTGCGCCATCAGCAGCTTTACACTCTGTGTCATTAGTATACTTAACAGTATCCAGGCGCTTGCATCTATCCTCTGTACTCTTGTTAACACGCTGTTTGCGCTTACGTGCGGCATCGGCGGCTTTTCGCTCTGCATCATTACCATACTTTATATCACACCTGATCTTACGTGCGCCATCAGCAGCTTTACACTCTGTGTCATTAGTATACTTAACAGTATCCGGGCGCTTGCATCTATCCTCTGTACTCTTGTTAACACGCTGTTTGCGCTTACGTGTGGCATCGGCGGCTTTTCGCTCTGCATCATTACCATACTTTATATCACACCTGATCTTACGTGCGCCATCAGCAGCTTTGGGCTCTGTGTCATTAGTATACTTAACAGTATCCAGGCACTTGCATCTATCCTCTGTACTCTTGTTAACACGCTGTTTACGCTTACGTGCGGCATCGGCGGCTTTTCGCTCTGCATCATTACCATACTTTATATCAGACCTGATCTTACGTGCGCCATCAGCAGCTTTGGACTCTGTGTCATTACTATACTTAACAGTGTCCAGGCGCTTGCATCTATCCTCTGTACTCTTGTTAGCACGCTGTTTACGCTTACGTGCGGCATCGGCATCTTTTTGCTCTGCATCATTACCATACTTTATATCAGACCTGATCTTACGTGCGCCATCAGCAGCTTTGGACTCTGTGTCATTACTATACTTAACAGTGTCCAGGCGCTTGCATCTATCCTCTGTACTCTTGTTAGCACGCTGTTTACGCTTACGTGCGGCATCGGCATCTTTTTGCTCTGCATTATTAGTATACTTTATATCAGACCTAATCTTACATGCGCCATCAGCAGCTTTGGGCTCTGTGTCATTAGTATCCTTACTATTAGAGCTCATGTTGGCTAAGCTAAACAGCTTTAAGCGTGGTGGTGGCAAACAACAGGTTAATAAGAGGCAGTGTCAGTTAGTAGGAAAATAGCCAGTTAATAATAGGCAATAGTTCTTTGCAGGAATACAGATATTAATAAATAGGCAGTTTATATTGCAGAGAAATTGCTGGGCAATAATGGACAATGTCCTTATGTGGCAAATAATAGAGCAATATACCCAGTGTGGCAAAGAAGAGGTTAATAAACGGCAGTCTCTCAGTATAACAGTCAGTGAATAATAGGCAGTATATGGAGAAAACACCAAACAAAAGTTCAAAATTGGTGTGAAAATGTCACTAAACCACTTCACAACTAAATATATATAGTTTTGGTAAATGGTATTATCATTTTTTTGACGAAATTCGGCAGGAGCTTGAAGAGCGACGTCACTGGGACCGCCTCCACGCAGTAGAAACTTGCTGTGAGGTAAAAATTCAAAAATCACACCAAAATGGCGGGCGGAGTGTGTCACAGTACGGCACATTTCTGATTGGTCGCTCGCGGCAGGCGGCAACCAATCAGAAAAGTGCCGCGCACCACGAAGGCATATATCTTTGTCCACCCTGAGCGGGTGTAGGACGCTGGTGACGTCACTTATCTCCGGACATTATCTCCGGACAAAGCCACGGAAGTTGGCACAAATTGCCGGAAGTAGTATTCTAGGCAATTATATATTAGATTGTCCTGTCACCAGCCATGTGTACGATTATCGGCCAAAAGCCTCTCTGGAACCAATAATCACCCCATGTAAAGGTATCTTTATAAGTTAAAGATTCAGAATACTACGACTTTTATCATATCCTGAACAGTCAAGTTTTTTATGAACCGTTAAGGTTTTCTGGTTGAAGTAAAAAAAACTCTGAGTGTTTACAGTTTGAAACCATAAAATGTTGAAAAATTATGTCATTCTTGAGTATATCACTCAATGGTGCTCATAAACGTGTCAAATTTGATCTATAATATACTTTAATATATGTTACTTTAATCTTTAATATACTTAAGAACAGGGCCCCAGACATCACACAGGGGGTCTGAAACACCGCACAGTGGTCCAAAATATTGCTGTGCTCTGCCTGGGGCCCCATATGCTGCCTGGGGCCCCTGTGCTCTGCCTGGGGCCCCATATGCTGCCTGGGGCCCCTGTGCTCTGCCTGGGGCCCCTGTGCTCTGCCTGGGGCCCCATGTTCTGCCTGGGGCCCCTGTGCTCTGCCTGGGGCCACTGTGCTCTGCCTGGGGCCCCATATGCTGCCTGGGGCCCCTGTGCTCTGCCTGGGGCCCCATATGCTGCCTGGGGCCCCTGTGCTCTGCCTGGGGCCCCATAGGCTGCCTGGGGCCCCTGTGCTCTACCTGGGACCACTGTGCTCTGCCTGGGGCCCCATATGCTGCCTGGGGCCCCTGTGCTCTGCCTGGGGCCCCTGTGCTCTGCCTGGGGCCCCATGTTATGCCTGGGGCCACTGTGCTCTGCCTGGGGCCCCATAGGCTGCCTGGGGCCCCTGTGCTCTGCCTGGGACCACTGTGCTCTGCCTGGGGCCCCATATGCTGCCTGGGGCCCCTGTGCTCTGCCTGGGGCCACTGTGCTCTGCCTGGGGCCCCATATGCTGCCTGGGGCCCCTGTGCTCTGCCTGGGGCCCCATATGCTGCCTGGGGCCCCTGTGCTCTGCCTGGGGCCCCTGTGCTCTGCCTGGGGCCCCATGTTCTGCCTGGGGCCCCTGTGCTCTGCCTGGGGCCACTGTGCTCTGCCTGGGGCCCCATATTCTGCCTGGGGCCCCTGTGCTCTGCCTGGGGCCCCATGTTCTGCCTGGGGCCACTGTGCTCTGCCTGGGGCCCCATAAGCTGCCTGGGGCCCCTGTGCTCTGCCTGGGACCACTGTGCTCTGCCTGGGGCCCCATATGCTGCCTGGGGCCCCTGTGCTCTGCCTGGGGCCACTGTGCTCTGCCTGGGGCCCCATATGCTGCCTGGGGCCCCTGTGCTCTGCCTGGGGCCACTGTGCTCTGCCTGGGGCCCCATATGCTGCCTGGGGCCCCTGTGCTCTGCCTGGGGCCCCATATGCTGCCTGGGGCCCCTGTGCTCTGCCTGGGGCCCCATATGCTGCCTGGGGCCCCTGTGCTCTGCCTGGGGCCACTGTGCTCTGCCTGGGGCCCCATATGCTGCCTGGGGCCCCTGTGCTCTGCCTGGGGCCACTGTGCTCTGCCTGGGGCCCCATATGCTGCCTGGGGCCCCTGTGCTCTGCCTGGGGCCCCATATGCTGCCTGGGGCCCCTGTGCTCTGCCTGGGGCCCCTGTGCTTTGCCTGGGGCCTCATGTTCTGCCTGGGGCCCCTGTGCTCTGCCTGGGGCCACTGTGCTCTGCCTGGGGCCCCATATGCTGCCTGGGGCCCCTGTGCTCTGCCTGGGGCCCTATATGCTGCCTGGGGCCCCTGTGCTCTGCCTGGGGCCCCATATGCTGCCTGGGGCCCCTGTGCTCTGCCTGGGGCCCCATGTTCTGCCTGGGGCCACTGTGCTCTGCCTGGGGCCCCATAGGCTGCCTGGGGCCCATGTGCTCTGCCTGGGACCACTGTGCTCTGCCTGGGGCCCCATATGCTGCCTGGGGCCCCTGTGTTCTGCCTGGGGCCACTGTGCTCTGCCTGGGGCCCCATATGCTGCCTGGGGCCCCTGTGCTCTGCCTGGGGCCCCATATGCTGCCTGGGGCCCCTGTGCTCTGCCTGGGGCCCCATAGGCTGCCTGGGGCCCCTGTGCTCTACCTGGGACCACTGTGTTCTGCCTGGGGCCCCATATGCTGCCTGGGGCCCCTGTGCTCTGCCTGGGGCCACTGTGCTCTGCCTGGGGCCCCATATGCTGCCTGGGGCCCCTGTGCTCTGCCTGGGTGTAGGACACTGGTGACGTCACTTATCTCTGGACATTAGCTCCGGACATTAGCTCCGGACATTAGCTCCGGACATTAGCTCCGGACATTAGCTCCGGACATTAGCTCCGGACAAAGCCACGGAAGTTGGCACAAATTGCAGGAAGTAGTATTCTAGGCAATTAATCTCCGGACATTAGCTCCGGACATTAGCTCCGGACATTAGCTCCGGACATTAGCTCCGAACATTATCTCCGGACATCAGCTCCGGACAAAGCCACGGAAGTTGGCACAAATTGCAGGAAGTAGTATTCTAGGCAATTATATATTAGATAAGAGACACTATATGAATCTGAGATAAGATGGATATGTTTTTAATCTGCACATAATGTATTGCACATATGCACTTTACAATTTAAGAAACACTGTATTAAGTTTACATGGTTAAACACAATTAAGGATGATTAAGGAATGTATAAATATGAAGCACATGGGCATGCTTGAGAAAAGCTCATTGTGAGCTGAAACGTTGCCTGAACATGTGGGTAAATTAAACCCTGAACGTTTTTACACTGAATAATGGAGTGCTGCCTCTTCTTTGAATTTCTACAGTGATACATAGTTACAGCAGGTATTATGATTTCAATATTAAAATAAGGTAATTACTACACCCATATATATATGTATATAAATAAAACAGTTATTTAATTATTTATAGACCCCTATGTAAAAATAAAAAATGTATTCCCAACCCCTGCAGTCAAAATAAAGGTAAAATGAACAAACCTTTATGATTCAAGCAATGCTGTCACTTGGCCTACAATGTTAAAAGAAAAAAAAGGTTTTGGTATCATATTAGCCAGTTGAAAAAAGATTGATTGTACTCAGTGGGAGAAATGAAATAATAACCTTGTAGTTATGATACATTTGAATGGCTCACAGAAATAAAAATAAGTGATGTTACAAAGAGAACTAAGTAGTCTGGAAAGCTTGCTTTGTAACATCACTTATTTTATTTTTGTGAGCCATTAAAAAGTATCATAAGTACAAGAATATTATCTCATTTCTCAGACTGAGAACAATCAATCTTTGACCTACAATACAATGCCTACATGCATACAACATCCAAATAATGCTGCTATATAGTGCTTACTAGTGATGACCGAGATTTCCTAGCATGCTCGGGTGTTCTCCAAGTATTTTCGGCATGCTCGTAGATTATATTTGTGCCCCGCAGCTGCATGATTTGCAGCTGTTAGACAGCCTGACTACATGTGGGGACTCCCTAACAATAGGCAATCCCTGCATGTGTTCAGGTTGTCAAACAGCTGCAAATCATGCAGCTGCGGGGCACAAATATAATCTCCAAGCACACCCAAAATACTTGGAGAACACCCAAGCATGCTCGGAAAACTCGAGTAACGAGCACACTCTCTCATCACTAGTGCTTACATGTTACTTCCATATACCATATTTTTCAGACTATAAGACGCACTTTCCCCCCCCCCAAAATTGGGAGGAAAATGGGGGGTGCGTCATCGTGCAAACGCAGGCTTACCGGGGGGGTGGTGGCAGAGGTGTGGCAATGCTGTGGTGGTGGGTGGTGCGGAGTGCACCTGAGCAGGGTCCCTTCTTCAGGATGCTGGTGGCAGAAATGTAGCGGTGCCGCAGCCCGTTATCCACGGTGAGCAGAGTGCATCACCAGTTTTACTACGACCATCTTCCTGAAGCTGTGGACCACTGGAGGCTTCAGGAAAATGACCGCCGGAGGCCGCGCATGCGCAGATTGAAGTCTCGGCGGCACTCGGCTTCAGGAAAATGGCCGCCGAGATCTCAATCTGTGCACGCGTGGCCTCCGGCGGCCATTTTCCTGAAGCCTCTGGCAGCCCACTGCTTCAGGAAGATAGCCACAGTGAAACCAGTAATGCACACTGCTCCCCATGGACACAGGCTGCGGCACCACCACATTTCTGCTGCTGGCATTCTGAAGAAGGGACCCTGCTCAGGTGCACTTCGCACCGCCCACCGCCGTAACATCGCCACACCTCTGACGCCGCCGGCATCCCAAGGATGGGATCCTGCTCCAGCTCTGCCTCACCGCCGACACTGGACCCACAGCATCGCACCCCAGGACTGCAGCATTTCCCCACTTCTACTGCCGCTGGCTTCCTGTGGAAGGGACCCTGCCTTCTGTGACCCCGCTGTACCACCACTGGCCCTCAGATAAGATACCTTAAATTAGGACATTAAGACTGACCGCCATCTTATAAAAATCTTTTTTCTGTTATTTTCCACCCCATCTTATGGCCCGGTGCATCTTATAGTCCAAAAAATACGGTATCTCCCTTTCCATATACTATATATCTTTTCAAACTACAAAACTTTAGAAAATAGTTTCCACTGACCCTATTTTCATTTTCCGCAGCAGTGGTAATACTTCTTTTTTGTTCAGAACTTCACGTCTGTGTTTTTACGCTAAGACAAAACATTGTGATCTCAGATAATACGTCGTACTTGTGGTTGTTGTGGTGTAGCTAGAAAGCATCAAGTGAGAGGCAATGCACGATCCTCGATTCCCAGGTGCAAATACCTCATGCTCTCACTACACTCCCCAAGAATGACAATCAGCTCTAATGAGTTTCCCAGCTATTAACAATGTGATTGTTCCCTAAGGTTGCATTACATATGCTTTCCTAATATCTGTGCTCCATGCTCTACTGATTTTTGTACATTTTGAAGCAAAAAAGCAAAGTATAATAACATTTAATGAAAATAATAAATGAGAGTTCTAAAAAGGAGAGATTGGCAAATTGAAGTCATAACGCAAATGAATGTTTTTTTGCGGGTTGTATTTTTCCTTTCCTCTCCTACTGTATCCTCCTGTGATCCAAACGTTGGCGTGAAAATAAGGCTAGGGTCACACAATCAATTTTCTCTCATCTGACAAAATCAATCTGATCATGCTAATCACACTCTGATCAATCTCTGATTAGAGTTTGGTAAGAATTTGATCCAATTTTCTCAGATCTGGAGAATGAAAAGAAAAAAAAAATTCCTTTCACAGTGTCCATGAAATTGATATTTTCTACGAACCCATAGAGATGAATGAGCAAGTGCCATGCGATTATTGGAATCAACTCAGGCATGCTGTGTTTTTTTCCTAGGACCCTGGCGCATTCAGTCTCATTGAATAACATGGGGATGAGTGATATCTGTCAAAAGGATGGATAGCACTCCTCATCCAAGTTATACTGTCATCTGCACGAGCCCTAAAAATTTATCCAACATGCGGATGAAAAACTATCCGGCCACGATTCATCAAGACAAGGCAATTTTCATGCTGGTCTTGGTGACGGTCCTCATTCAGACTTACATGCAGGGCCGTATTTGCCACTAGGCACTTGAGTGCACATGCCTAGGGCGGGACAATGCAGGGGGGTGACACCTGAGCAAGTTCCTCCCAACATCCCGCCCCCCCCCCCCCCGCCGGCCACCTGCCCGCCTGCCTGCCTCCCTGCCTCCTTGAAGACGTCATACTCACCCTACTTTAGCGATGCCTGGTCTCAGCGCCGGCAGCTCGTCCTTTGTGAGCGGTCACGTGGTACCGCTTATTAAGATGATGAATATGGACGCATATTCATGACCTTAATGAGCAGTACCATGTGACCGCTTACGCAGGAAGAAGGTGCTGCGCCGGGACAGAGATGGAGGGATGTTCGGCGTGGTGTGGGAAAGGTGAGTATGACAGCCAGGGAGGACAGGGGGGAGGATGAAGGAGGACGGGGAGCCGAGCCATGCATATAGGAGGGGAGGGGAGATGAGCCATGCAAACAGGATGGGAGGAGGGGGTAAGTTGAGCCATGCATACAGGATGGGAGGGAGGGTGAGATGAGCCATGCATACAGGATGGGAGGGGGGAGATGAGCCATGCATACAGGATGGGAGGGGGGAAGATGAGCCATGCATACAGGATGGGGGGGTGAGATGAGCCATGCATACAGGATGGGAGGGGGGGTGAGATGAGCCATGCATACAGGATGGGAGGGGGGTGAGATGAGCCATGCATACAGGATTGGAGGGGGAGATGAGCCATGCATACAGGATGGGAGGGGGGAGATGACCCATGCATACAGGATGGAAGGGGGTATGAGCCATGCATACAGGATGGGGAGTGATACGAGTCATTCACACAGGATAGGAGGGGGTGAGATGCGCCATGCATACAGGATGGGAGGGGGGTGAGATGAGCCATGCATACAGGATGGGAGGGGGGTGAGATGAGCCATGCACACAGGATGGGAGGGGGAGTACGGAGCATCATGTGGGGTCATTATACAGTATTGAGCATCATGCGGGGTCATCATACAGTATGGAGCATCATGTGTGGCTATTATACAGTATAGAGCACTGTGTGGCCATTATACAGTATGGAGCATCATGTGTGGCCATTATACAGTATTGAGCATCATGTGGGGTCATTATACAGTATGGAGCATCATGTGTGGCCATTATACAGTGTAGAGCACTGTGTGGCAATTATACAGTATGGAGCATCATGTGTGGCCATTATACAGTATTGAGCACTGTGTGGTCATTATACAGTATGGAACACTGTGTGGTCATTGTACAGTATCGGGTGCACTGTGTGGCCATTATACAGTATGGAGCATCATGTGTGGCCATTATACAATATAGAGCACTATGTGGCCATTATACAGTATTGAGCATCATGTGGGGCCATTATACAGTATGGAGCACTGTGTGGCCATTATACAGTATAGAGCACTGTGTGGCCATTATACTGTACGCAGCATCATGTGGGGCCATTATACAGTATTGAGCATCATGTGGGGTCGTTATGCAGTATGGAGCACTCTGTGGCCATATTTTTTTTTGTTTATAATTATTGTTCATGAAACAGTGTGATCAGCAGTACTAAATGGGTGTGGTTGGGGCATGGACATGGGTGTGACTAGTTGTGAAATGGGTGTGGTCAGAGGCATGGCCTAAAATTTGCCGCGCCGCATACTTTGTCCCTCTTTCCCTTCTTCAAAAGTTGGGAGGCATGATACCGCATTTGCCAGATTGCGGCAAGTGCCGCAAATGTCCGCAAATCCCATAGGGAATGAATGAGGCCAAACGCAGTGTTGCCGTAAGTGATCCGTTACGCGGCAGATGCAGAAAAACTGCCGGATCTGCTGAAAAAGGCTACTTTCACATCAGCGATTCTTGACAAAGTCACTGCCGATAGTGTCATACTCACCAAAGGGGGAGGCAGCACTAAAAGTGCCTAGGGCAGCATAAACTCTAAATACGGCCCTGCGTCCATGTAAATCAGTTTGAGATACAAACACAATGCATGGACTGGCTGTGGCTCTCCTGACCCAAGCAGGACAGCCATAAATAAAAACATGAAATTTTTCACTCTTTGTTTCATGGCAGCCATTTAGTAAATTCAAAAAAGTTCATTTTTTTCTCAGTAATGTACAGTCTGCACCCCATCTTGACGGAAAAAAAACAAATGTAGAATGTTGCGTTTTTTCTATACATGTTTTGTTGCTCTGACCATATACAATACCATGATTAAGACCTTAAAAGGTCGAGACGCGTTGGTCGTATCATGTATCCCATCATTTGCTGTACCACTATGAAATAAGGATTTTAATGGATTTGTCTAAATAAATTGAACTTTTATCCAAGTTTCAGGCTGGAGATTTACTTCTTTTTTTATTCTCTATTGTGGACAACGCCTCTGATCCAAGCATCTCCTTGCATGAATTACATTCTGAGTCAATCAAGACTTGTTCCTGAGCAAACTTGCACATAAGGACTTCTGCTTCAAACTGATGAGCTGAATTTTTTCCCCTTCCTTTTTTCCTTTGCATAATCAGTGCGTGGGCATAAAAGCTGGGTGAGTTTCTGGGATCCAGACAGACTCTTGCATCTTTCATCCAGCCACTGACATTTCTGGATTGTGAGTCATGGGGCAAGCAAAAGAATTGTCAACGGATCTATGGGAAAAGGTAGTTGAACTGTATAAAACAGGAAAGGGATACAAAAAGATATCCAAGGTATTGATAATGCCAGTCAGCAGCGTCCAAACTGTGATTAAGAAATGGAAAATCAGGAGTTCTGTTTAAACAAAACCCCG
The DNA here is from genome assembly GCF_051348905.1 of Ranitomeya variabilis. Classification (NCBI taxonomy): domain Eukaryota; kingdom Metazoa; phylum Chordata; class Amphibia; order Anura; family Dendrobatidae; genus Ranitomeya; species Ranitomeya variabilis. The sequence goes on along the minus strand of NC_135233.1, from coordinate 490,267,121 downwards.
GTCAGGTAGAACAACAAAAATGTTGTCCACAACTGCCAGGAAAATTGTTCAGGATGCAGAGAAAAACCCACAAATAACATCAGTTGAAATACAGGACTTTCTGAAAACTAGCGGTGTGGCTGTTTCAAGATGTACTTATTGTACAGGCACTTGAAGAAAAATGGGCTGCATGGTTGAGTCGCCAGAAGAAAGCCATTACTGCGCAAATACCACAAAGTATCTCGCCTACAATACGGAAACAGCACAGAGACAAGCCTCAAAACTTCTGGAACAAGGTAATTTGGAGTGATGAGACCAAAATTGAACTTTTTGGCCACAACCAAAAACGTTACATTTGAAAAGAAGTCAACAAGGCCTATGATAAAAGGAATACAATTCCTACTGTAAAGCATGGATGTGGATTGCTGATGTTTTGGGGATGTGTGAGCTACAGATGCACAGGAAACTTCGTCAAAGTTGAAGGAAAGATGAATGCAGCACGTTATCAGCAAATACTGGCGGCAAATTTGCAATCATCAGCCCAGAAGCTGCGCATGGGACGTACTTGGATATTCCAACATGACAATGATCCAAAATACAAGGCCAAGTTGACCTGTCATTGGTTACACAGAACAAAGTGAAGCTTTTGGAGTGGCCATCTCAGTCTCCTGATCTCAATATCATTGAGCCACTCTGGGGAGATCTCAAGCGTGCAGTTCATGCTAGACAGCCCAGGAATTTACAGGAACTGGAGGCTTTTTGCTAAGAAGAGTGGGCAGCTTTACTATCTGAGAAAATAAAGAACCTCATCCACAACTTTCACGAAAAACTTCAAGCTGTCATTGATGTTAGAGGGGGCAATAAACAGTATTAAGAAATGGGGTATGTGAACTTTTGATCAGGGTCATTTGGATGTTTTGGGTTGCCATTATGATTTAAAAAGAGAAAACACAGTAGTTTGACAATAAATGGCTTCACCCAACCACTAACCATGAGTGGAGAAAAAGTTTTGGTGGTATCATTCATATTCTATAAAAAAAGGCCAAGAAAGCAAAAATTCTGCTGGGGTATGTAATCTTTTGAGTACAACTGTAGATAATAGACATAGAGATAATATATAGATGATAGATAGATAATAGATCATAGATAGATAATCTTTATATATACTTACCTTGTAATGTCTTCACATCCTGTTATGTCCAGATGTGTCTGGATCCCAAAATTCCCAGCGGCGGAAGTTCACCGACCGCCATATTGGGACACCCAAGTGATGAGTTTCTCAATATGCAAACTGCTGGTGGTACCAGCCTCTTGAGCAGTACCACCAGCGAAGCACCGTCGCACCACACACACACTGTATATGCTATACACACCACACACACTGTATACACCATACGCACCACACACACACTGTATACGCCGTACGCAACCTCTTGCACGGTACCACCAGCGGAACACCGTCACGAACATGCCGCTGCCGGGATCAGCATAATGATTCACTGACCGCCACCATCTTTGTACAGGAGCGCATGCACAGTTTTAATGTGACCGCCACTATCTGTCTGCACAAAGATAGCGGCAGTCTGATTTACTGTGCCTGCGCGAATTCCGCACAGGCGCAGTGAATAATTCGGCTGATCCCAGTGGCAGATGCGCAACGTGTCTACAGGCAGAGGAAGCCGGTCACATTAAAGGGGTTTTCCCCCGAACGAAAGTTCATTTTAAAAATTGTCTGTGTCTGACCGTGTACAGAACATCTCCTGGGCAGGAGAGGAAGCAAAAGGCAATACGGACTTTACAGCAGGGGATCACAGAGGATTTCTTTTGTCAGGTAAAAATATCACTGACAGTTTTTAAACAATATTTTACCTCACAAAATGTATTCTCTGTGATCCCCTGCTGTAATATCAGTATTGTCTTTTGCTTCCTCCCCTGCCCAGGAGATGTTCTGTACACGGTCAGAAACAGACAATTTTTAAAATGAACTTTCGTTCAACCCCTTTAAAAACCAAAAATTTCAACACCAACATGGCTCCTCCTAAAAAGTACGCCAATGACAATGAAAGGAAAGCAGCAAAGGCACAATGTCGAAGACAACAATGGGCAAATGAGACTCTTGAAGAGCAACAGCATCGCTGGGACAAAAACAATGCATATAAGCATAAGCATCAAGCACATGAGTCCCCTGATGCAAAAGTCATTAGATTATCACAGGATGCCATTAGGAGCACAGACGGGAGAAGTCAGCACATAGGGAAAGAGAGAGTGGATAGGTGGGTGAGTACATGGGGGGGGAGAGATTCTCAACGCTGCAAAGCCTGCCCCCATCGTGGCATTACTACCCTCCCAATGCGACAGCATCGAGCCTCCGTCTAGTAGATAGATAATAGATGACAGATAGATCATATATAGATAGATAATAGATAGATGATAGATAACAGATAGATAATAGATGATAGATAGATGGTAGATACATATGCAGATCCCCAGAGTCCTGGTCGTTGCAGTAGTGTCGCTCTTCCACCAGGGGAGTGATATTACGTCTGATGGTACTAAAGGAGTTCATCTTTCCAGGTATCACAAGTCACACACTACACTTCACACTCCAGTCCACCAGGGGGAGCCTTGCTTCTATCTATTAGGGCACTCCTCACATACTGGTAAAACTGGTGGGTTGGATAGAAAGTGTGTCAGAAGCTGCCTGGGTTTGACCCAGAGAGGACCTGTCAGGCAGACAGGGGGGAAAGGAGGAACATCTGAGCTGCAGACAGAGGGTCCCTGTCAGGGGTGGGATCCTGACAGAGGCCTAGCACGAGATAGAGAGCTACGGAGCTGCGCCTGCCCCACGTGCGGCAGCATCCCAAGAAAGGACAAGGAAGGAATTGTATTGTGGAGAGTGAGAAATGAAGTCACAGCACAAGGAGATAATACCGGGAGGAGTTCTGCCCCAAGATCGGCAGCCTCTTTCTGAGGCGCGTAGCCAGTGGCCGGAACACCGAGGGAGTAATTGACTCTACGCATTACTTCAGAGACCGGCAGGACAGTCAATTCCAAGTTGGCTGCCCGACCTTAATACCTAAGAAGACATGGTGGCAAATTGTGGGGGTCAGGGCGTCTCTAGGGTCCCTATAAACAAGCCCCAGGCTATCCCAGTCATACGGGTTGTCCTATCCATACCATCTGGGGGACAGAGAGAGAGAGAGAACATCAGAAACATCCACGAAAGTTGTGAGGACTATCCCGTGGTGCTCAGCAGGGAAGTACTACAACACACAGGTGCTAGTAGGAAGGCTACTGATTTCCACCTGGATAAGGGAACTTTGGATGTGCCTTCGGACCGGCCGGACTCTGCCTGCCCTGTGACCAGCGCTCCAGGCTGCGGATGCTGAAGCCTTCAGTAAAAGGTAAAGAGACTGCAAGCTTGTGTCCTCGTTATTTACTGTGCCCTACACCATCACCATCGACACTTCTGGGAAGCCCTGGGGATACACTTCACCTGTGGGAAGGTATACCATCTAGCTGCCATCACATCACCCCAGCGGACACCTAAGCAGCGTCGGTCACTCTGACCGAATACCACAGGTGGCGTCACAAACACTATACAAACTTCACCTTTAATTGGACGCCCCTCAAAGGGCCACGGACCGGGTCGGGCCACCGTAACATTCCCCGAACTGAGGAGGACCCAGTACCGAGTACCCCATTGCCCTTAACGCGATCCAGATAGATACTGTAGATAGATCAAAGATGGATAATAGATAGATAATCGATGGATAGATAGGTATAGATAGATAATAGATAGACTGACTACAGTCCACACACCTCAGAGTACAGTGATGTAAGGATATTGTGCTGTGCTGTTATCAAGCACCGCGCATTTGATGGTTTGGCCCTATATTTTAGAATATTTTTGTATTTATTTTCTCCCTTTTTTTCTTTGAGGTCAGCAAAAGATTTTGTCTTTACATTTCCTTGTAAATAGCAAAATAAACAGACAAACTATATTGCTGATTGCAGAAGGATAAATTCAGAAGGACTCCCGTGGCGACCCCCTAAAGCCTGATTGGAGCTGTTGCTCACAATGTTGTTGACACAATGTCACCATAGGAGGCCAGGATGTGCCCAGACCGGCACAGAAAACTGCTGGTATAAAACAAATCACCAACAGAGGTGAGCGTCATCGTTTCTAATAATCATTCACTTGTGGATTCTGCTGAAGGTCAAACATGTTCCATAATATTACGGTTTTATTCAGGACTTAAAAGAGTATTCTGATTTCTAACATCCTATCCCAATATGTAGTAGGTGTAATAATAATAATAGTAAAAGCAAATACCTCCAATTAGAAATGTAGTATAATTTTTTTTAATTTGCTATGTCTTTTTCCTCATGTGCAGGCATTGCAGGACCTTAGGTATCCATGGTTATGACCACCTATATAGTGATAGTTAGTTAGCTAGGTGCTAGTGGTCGTAACCATGGATACCTGAGGTCCTGCAATGCCTGCACATGAGGAAAGAGACATAGAGAATCAGAAAAACCATACTACATAGCCCATCATGAATGAGCGAGCCCATGATGAAGTATGAGGCCTATGACCAGATTTACAAGCTCCAGTATCCGAATTATCTTAAACGTTTGACTCGTCTTTATTTTTCTTGCTATATATGGGGAATTTTGTCAGGATTTAGATAAGGATCTCAGATCTAAATCCTAACACAACCTGTTACCATTTGTCCAGGGATGCATGTGAATATATTTTATTCTCCATTCACATGTTCAGGAAAATTTCAGTTTAAAAAAGTATTTGTAATTAAACCTTGTCCATCACAAAGAGTTTGTAAGAATGAGATTTTATCAGTCAGCACAAACTAAAAAATCTGAATTGTAGTTGATCATTCAGGCCATTTATCCTGGTTATTAAAGTGTTAAACAACAAGGAATTGCATAAACCCATATTTTTCGGACTATAAGATACACAGGACCATAAGACGCACCTAGGTTTTAGAGGAGGAAATTAGAAAAAAAAAATCAGCAAAACATGTGGTCAATTCTGTACTAGTGTTGAGCGATACCGTCCGATACTTGAAAGTATCGGTATCGGAAAGTATCGGCCGATACCGGCAAAGTATCGGATCCAATCCGATACCGATACCCGATACCAATACAAGTCAATGGGACTCAAGTATCGGACGGTATTCCTGATGGTTCCCAGGGTCTGAAGGAGAGGAAACTCTCCTTCAGGCCCTGGGAACCATATTAATGTGTAAAATAAAGAATTAAAATAAAAAATATTGCTATACTCACCTGTCCGACGCAGCCTGGACCTCAGCGAGGGAACCGGCAGCGTTGTTTGTTTAAAATTCGCGCTTTTACTTGGTTACGTGAAGTCCCGGCTTGTGATTGGTCAGGGCGGCCATGTTGCCGGGACGCGGACCAATCACAGCAAGCCGTGACGAAATTACGTCACGGCTTGCTGTGATTGGTCCGCGTCCCGGCAACATGGCCGCCATTAACCAATCACAAGCCGTGACGTCACGGGAGGCTGGACACGCGCGCTTTTTAAAATACGCGCATGTCCAGCCTCCCGTGACGTCACGGCTTGTGATTGGTTAATGGCGGCCATGTTGCCGGGACGCGGGCCAATCACAGCAAGCCGTGACGTAATTTCGTCACGGCTTGCTGTGATTGGTCCGCGTCCCGGCAACATGGCCGCCCTGACCAATCACAAGCCGGGACTTCACGTAACCAAGTAAAAGCGCGAAATTTAAACAAACAACGCTGCCGGTTCCCTCGCTGAGGTCCAGGCTGCGTCGGACAGGTGAGTATAGCAATATTTTTTATTTTAATTCTCTCTTTTACACATTATTACATTAATGTTGTTGCGATACCCGATACCACAAAAGTATCGGATCTCGGTATCGGAAATTCCGATACAGCAAATATCGGCCGATACCCGATACTTGCAGTATCGGAATGCTCAACACTATTCTGTACTAATATCCCCTTTCCTGGTATATATGGTCTCCTCATCCCCATCCTGGTATGCATGGCCCCCTCATATCTATCCTGATATGCATGCTTCTTCATCCCCATCCTGGTATGTATGCCCCCCTCATTCTGAACCTGGTAGGCATGGCCCCCTCATCCTTAGACTGGTAGGCATGACTCTCTCATCCCTAATCTGGTAGGCATGGCCCCCCTAATCCCTATCCTGTTATGCATGGTGCCCTCATCCCCATCCTGGTATGAATGGCCCCCTCATCCCCATCCTGGTATGCATGGCCCCCATCAGAAACACATAAAAAACATAAACCATTCTACCTACCCTGCGCTCCCTCTCAGCATCCTTTCTGGTGCCGGCAGCTGATTTGTGCTTGTAAGCAGCACATGGCAGTGACATCATGCGCCGCCTACAAGCAGAGGATGGCTGCCAGAATACTCACTGCTCCCCACACCGGGACTGCTGGCATGTGGAGCAATGAATATTCACTGATCATTAATAGCGGGAACAGTGTTAGCCATAGCCGCAGGCTTCCTGCAGCTGCCATGCGTTCATTTGTGCCCACTATTGAAAGGAATGAATATTCACTGCTCTCCACTCCCATCGGCATGAAGAGCAGTGAATATTCATTTTCTGTAATAGCGGGCACACATGATCGCCCGGCAGCTGCAGGAAGCTGGTGGCTGCTGCTGCTGTGCCCGCTATTAAAGAACCAATGAATATTCTTTTCTCTCCATGGTTATGGGAGTGGAGAGCAGTGAATATTCCCTTAAAGGGACACTGTCTTGCCTTGCGCAGGCGTGTACTATGGAGGACAGAGAATGAACTTCAATCCCATATTGCAGCCAGCATGCAGCCAGTGGGTAAGGAAAGGGTGAATCAAACACTCAAAAACCCCGCCCCTATGGCTAAAGATTGTTCCCTCCAAATTCAGGTGACAGTGTCCCTTTTAAGTAGTGGGCACACTTGAAAGCCTGGCAGCTGCAGGAAGATGGCGTCTGTGGTTAAGAGCGTGTCTGCTATTAAAGATAAATCAATATTCACTGCTCTCCACTCCCATAGACGAGGAGAGCATTGAATATTCATTTCTCTTTAGCAATGGGTACAGGAGTTAGCCGAAGTAGCCTGTTCCTGCCTTCTGTGACCCGCTGCTCCACCGCTGCTGCTCCCCCACCTCCCCATCCACAGCCAGAACAGATACATCTGGACTATAAGAAGCACCCCCCATTTCCCTCTACATTTTTGGAGGAAAAAAGTGCATCTTATAGTCTTAAACATACGGTGTATAAGGCTACGCTCACACGTTCAGTATTTGGTCAGTATTTTACATTAGTTTTTGTAAGCCAAAACCAGAAGTGGATTAAAAATTTAGGAGTGGTGATGTGTTTCTATTATACTTTTCCTCTGATTGCTCCACTCCCGGGTTTGGCTTACAAATAAGTAAAATACTGACCAAATACTGAACGTGCAGGTTAATGGGTTAATAGCGTTCCAAAGTCATGTGGCCGCTGCACTAAAGTCCCAGCTGCAGGGAGAAATAAACTTTATTCCTCCTGGCAGGTTCGGGCTGGCAGTCTTGATGCGGCCGGAATGGCTTCAATCACTGCTCAGTACTTGGTGAGCAGCGGCTATAAGCACAGACCAGCACTGACTGACAGCTGGCTCACCAGGGATGCCCCGAGCAGTGACTGAAGCCACAACGGCCTCGCATCTATGACTGAAGGCCGAAGACTGCCAGAAGGAATAAAGTTTGCTTCTTCTTGGTAGACGGGTTTGCAGTGCAGCAGCCACATGGCTTCAAAACAAGATTAACCCCATAATTGCAGATTGATAGCATTTTTTCAAATGACAAGTTCCCTTTAAAAACGATATTACCCAATTATTACAGTAGGCAAAGAAAAAGGGAAATTACTCATGAACGGGAGTCAGAACTAACTAGACCAGGGGTCTCAAACACGCCGCCTGATATATCTAAATGTGGGGACCTGGATGGCCCCATATCTTCAATATGGGGACTTGGATGGGGACATAACTACAATATGGTGACATAACTATAATATGAGAACCTGGATGGTGACAAAACGATAATATGAGGATCTGGACGAGGGCATAACTACAATATGCGGACCTGGATAGGGACATATATTGTATATACAATATGAGAACATGTATGGGGACATATATACAATAGGAGGACCTGGATGGGGCCATAACTGCAATATGGGGACATAACTATGAGAACCTGGTTAGGAGCATAACTACAATATGGAGACCTGGATGAGGACATATAAACAATATGGGGACCTGGATATGGGGACATAACTACAATATGGGGACCTGGATGATGACATATAAACAATATGGGGACATGGATATGGGGACATAACTACAATATGGGGGCATAACTACAATATGAATACACATTTGTTATCACCACATTCATAATGACACAGGCTCTAAATAAAATAATATAAACATGACAAAAATGTTCAAAAGGTGTATAGAAAAAAATTGGTATAATTAAAAATGTCACTTTGTCCTTCAAAGAATACGGCCCCCAAATTAATTTTTTTTATACGTGGCCCATATACCCAGCAGAGTTTGTGACCCCTGAACTAGACCACCACCAGAGATTGAACTACCCAAAATTAAATTGATAAATTATAAATCTTTATTGAACACAAAAATATGGATGAAATACAAATTAAAATTAAAGAGGGATAGAACTTGTACAGAGAATATAGTGGTAACTTTTCACATATATAATCAATTTAGAATTAGTTCTCAGTATTAATATAGAATCATCAATTCAAAGTATTCCATGAGGAAACTCAGTATCAACACCTATTGCAATATAAACAGAATAGCTATATCAGCACAAGTGTGAAAAACATCATATAAATACATTTCTCTCTATAGGACGCCAGCTCCACCTAGTGAGCAAAAATGAGAAGCACAGACATCACTATTGCATAAGGTTCTGTGTAAGCTTGCAATAACCCTAAGGACTATGTGCACAAAATCCGCATCTCCTGGCAGAATCCACAGCTGCGGATTTGCCGTGGTTTTTATGCGGATTTTGTGCGTTTGTTATGCGGAATTGATGCAGATTTTGTGCAGATTTTCTGCGGTTTTTGCCACTGCGGATTTTTATCATGGAGGGTTGCAGAAACCCTGCAGATCCGCACAAAAGAAGTGACATGCACTTCTTTGAAATCTGCAGCAATTCCGCACTGATTTTTCCGCACTATCTGCACAGCTTTTTTTTTAATCCTATTGATTTACATTGTACTGTACATCAAAGTGCGGATCTGCAGCGTTTCTGTGCGGAAAAATATGCTGCGTATCCGCAGCAAATCCGCATCGTGTGCACATAGCCTAAAAACAATACATAAATATAATTAAATTGTAATAAAAAATAACAAACATTGATCTAAACATATACCGATCAAGAAGAATAACAGGAAGATATTCAAGTGTAAATTAGAATACTTTATAACACCAGCTTGAAAAATGATTTTAAAATCCGAAATGTTGGCCTACTGAAATGTATGCTCAGTAAATGGACTCAATACTTGGTCGGGGCTCCTTTTGCATCAATTACTGCATCAATGCAGCGTGGCATGGAGGCGATCAGCCTGTGGCGCTGCTGAGGTGTTATGGAAGCCCAGGTTGCTTTGATAGCAGCCTTCAGCTCATATACATTGTTGGGTCTGGTGTCTCTCATCTTCCTCTTGACAATACACCATAGATTCTCTATGTGGTAAAGGTCAGGTGAGTTTGCTGTCAATCAAGCGCAGTGATACTGTTGTTTGTAAACCAGGTATTGGTACTTTTGGCAGTGTGGACAGGTGCCAAGTCCTGCTGGAGAATGACATTTCCATCTCCAAAAAGCTTGTCGGCAGAGGGAAGCATGAAGTGCTCTAAAATCTCCTGGTAGACGGCTGCGCTGACTTTGGCCTTGATAAGACACAGTGGACCTACACCAGCAGATGACATGGCTCCCCAAACCATCACTGATTGTGGAAACTTCACACTAGACCTCAAGCAGCTTGGATTGTGGCCTCTCCACTCTTCCTCTAGACTCTGGGACCTTGATTTCCAAATGAAATGCAAAATTTACTTTCATCTGAAAACACCTTGGACCACTGACAACAGTCCAGTTCTTTTTCTCCTTGGCCCAGGTAAGACTCTTCTGGTGTTGTCTATTGGTCATGAGTGGGGTGACACAAGGAATGCGACACTTGTAGCCCATGTCCTGGATACGTCTGTGTGGTGGCTCTTGAAGCAATGACTCCAGCAGCAGTCCGCTGCTTGTGAATCTCCACCAAATTTTTGAATGACCTTTATTTAACAATCCTTTTAAGGCTGCGGTTATCCCGTTTGCTTGTGCACCTTTTTCTACCACACTTTTTCCTTCCACTCAACTTTCCATTAATATGCTTGGATGCATCACTCTGTGAGCAGCCAGCTTCTTTACCTATGACCTTTTGTGGCTTACCCTCCTTGTGGAGTGTGGCAATGACTGTCTCCTGGACATCTGTCAAGTCAGCATGCAGGGCCGGTTTTAGACAAAGTGGGGCCCTAGGCAAAAGTTTAAAATGAGGCCCCCAATGCTCACATACATATTGCACCATGACTCTCAAACATTTTGGTTGCATTTACATGCGTTGAGTTCAGACCGTTCGAAGCGTGCGATTGACAACATTGAAGTCGTTTGGCTCTTGTTTCTCGGCCTCTTTACATCGTCTGAGGACGAATGATGGGGACAGAACACTAGTAGATCAATCTGTCCCCATATAGTATCATGCTATAAGCAGCACGGCTGTGTGTGTGTGTGTGTGTGTGTGTGTGTGTGTGTGTGTGTGTGTGTGTATATATATATACACTCTAGTCTGTTCAACCATTATGTTAAAATGTGCATGGAACACACACACTATCACTGTATGTTTATATAGAATAATGCAAAAAATAAAAATAAAAAATAATATATATATATATATATATATATATATATATATATATATATATATACACACACACAATTAAAACACACACGCACATGACACATGCTTATACACACACACTTATACACACATTCATACATGTACATGTCACACACTTATACACACAGACACACATACATACATACATACATACATACATACATACATACATGTACACGGCACACACTTATATACACACACACATATATATGGCATGCACTTATACACAGACACATACATAGCATTCTTATACATACACACATACATAGCACATATATATATATATATATATATATATATATATATATATATTACACACACACAAACACACACATGGCACGCACTTATACACACAAATATATACATGGCACGTACTTATACACATACATGGCACGCACTTATACACATACATGGCACGCACTTATACACACACATATATACATGGCACGCACTTATACACACACATATATACATGGCACGCATTTATACACATACATCATGGCACGCATTTATACACACATACATACACACACATATATACACATACATACACACACACATACACACACACATACACACACACACATACACATACATATATATATATATATATATATATACATACATATACATACACATACACGGCACAGACATGCAGCACAACAAATGCTCATTTGACACAAGTGATTCACATAAGCACACACTACACATGACACACGCTATACACACCACACACACACACCTTTATGCTGGAGGGAATGAGATGATGCACACTATCAGATGCAGCTCCTCCTGCTCCCAGCAGACACCTTCCTGCCCTCTCCTCTGCTGGGACTGCCGACAAGAGCAGGAGTTGCTGACAGCAGGACAGGAGCCACCATCACCAGGAGCAGCACACACAGTGGGACGGTGCTCTTTACTTATCTGCCGGCTCAGGTTGTTACTGGTGCTGGGTCTCTCTCCCTTCCCCTCAGAGGCTCCGTTCAGCAGGACAGGGCGCTGGCCAATGAGCACTTCTATCACGCTGATGGTGGAGGTTCAGGCCGCTGCTCCTGTGCTTCACTGCAGGCTCCCATTTTACTGCTACAAACATTCCCAGAGTACATGGCCTGTGGTGACATCACGGTCACATGGCAGGTCACCTGATCGTGATGTCACTACAGGTCCTTAACCAGTCTCTACTCGGAAGCTTCACTGATAATACTATTATCAGTGAAGCTTCTGCTGTAGATGCTGGGGGCCCCCAAGGGAGTGGGGGCCCCAGGCAGCTGCCTAGTCTGCCTGGCCCTAACGCCGGCCCTGTCAGCATGCGAAAAAGCAGCAACTGACAGCACTTCAGATGACAGGGATGCACGCTCCAAAGTCCATAGACCCTATGAGGATAAATACTCACAACTAAAGAAAGGCGAGCAGCATCCAATCCAGGTGAAAGACGTAAAAAACGTTTCGACCAAAACCTGGTCTTTGTCAAGTACTTGTATTATATTTATGGCAGAATAAAAACTTTTTTTACGTCTTTCACCTTTGGATTGGATGCTGCTCACCTTTCCTTAGTTATCTGTCAAGTCAGCAGTCTTCCCCATGATTGAGGAGCTACTGAAACAGACTAAGGGACTTTTGTAAATGCTTAGGAAGCCTTTGCAGGTGGTTTTTGTTAATTATTCTAATTTACTGAGATAATGACTTTTGGGTTTTCATTGGCGTAAGCCATAATCATCAACATTAACAGAAATAAACACATGAAATAGATCACTCTGTGTGTAATGACTTTACATAATATATGAGTTTCACTTTTTGTATTGAAGAACTGAAATAAATTCACTTTTGATGATTTTCTAATTTAGTGAGAAGCACCTGTATGTATAATATACTATATGTTTCTGCCTAATACAAAAAAAAATCACAATGTATGATAAAATATGTATGATAATATAAAGGTAGCATAGCTTATACTAGCTCATAGAAATTCATATGGGTTGATAAATAAGCTGATTTATATAAAGTGCTGGATACAGTTCTTCAATAGAAATTTAATTGTGACTAATTAATAAGTGTTGCAAATGCTGATAGTAAATCTCTAATTATTCTAATGGTATCACCAGATGAATATATGAAAAAGACTAACAACATGCAGGACTAAAGAGAGAATTAATGATTACCACTACATCCTTTAATTCCATAGATATATCCATAGATATATCCATATCCATGTTTCTTAATGCGTGTTTTCGCCAATTGGCTTCTTCAGAAAGCGTTGGGTGGCGCAAACTGTGGGTGGTCCAATTATTACAGCAGTTTTCTTTTAAAATCTACAGTGCCACCTAGTGGTTGTTAGGGTCTAAAACAGAAAGAATTTATAACACTTGCAGAATTTTCTTGGCTTGCCAAGAGACTGTTTGGTTCAACTATTTGTTTGTGTTTGGTTAAAAACTTTGCTACTAGTACGAAGTTGTATTGTACAGAAATGAAATTTCTCTCTAGTGATGTCCTAGAAAGATTTGAATTAATATTTGCTTTTGTATATATGTCAAGAACGCTAGAAGGGGATAAAACTCAATTGACTTTGCAATTGTGTATTTCATTTTTTTTTTTAATATGTCAAGAACGGTAGGTCCTAGAGAGCTGAAAACCTGTCTAAGACTCTCCAAAATCCCTATTTACAAATGTGGCAAATTAGGGGTAGATTAGTCTATTGTTTGGCTGTAAATTAATATTTACTTTTGCAATCCATTTTTTGTCGAATATGTTGAGAACGGTAGATCCTAAAGAGCTGAAATTGGTGTACAATTTTCCGAAGCATCTGATTTACCTGTGTGCCAAACTGAGTGCAGCTTGCTCTAGACATTTGGCTGTGCATAAAGAACAAACAAATTCATTATGTCCATAGATAGATAGATAGATAGATAGATAGATAGATAGATAGATAGATAGATGAATGGATAGATAGAATAGATAGATAGATAGATAGATAGATAGATAGATAGATAGATAGATAGATAGATAGATAGATAGATAGATAGAATAGATAGATAATAGATAGATAGATAGATAGATAGATAGATAGATAGATAGATAGATAGATAGATAGATAGATAGATTTGACCCTGCCTACAATGAAAGAGGTTTGATACAAAAAATAGCCTCAGCACATGCACTGCAGAGACTGGAGCAGTGGGGGAACTGGGAGACATGAATGGTTGTCTTTTTTTTTTTTTTACCAGCGACTACATTGCAGAAGATATACTGTGGAGTCATCATACTGTGTGTAGGGATATGCGGGGACAACATAAAGTGTAGGGAGCTTTGGGGGACATCAATTGTACTTGGGGTGGATGTGGGGGTTATCAAACTGTTGTGAGGCTTTTTGGGCCATCATACTATGAGAGGATGCTATGGGGGTGATTATATTGTGTAGAGGTTTGCTAGGGGGCCATTATACTGTGTGTAGGGAGATGTCTGTGGGGCCATTATACTGTGTGGAGGACAGTGTGGGGGCCATTATAATGTGTGGAAGACTGTGTGTAGGGTCATAATACTGTGTGGAATGTCTGTTGTGGACCATTATACACTGCTCTGGGACTATGGAAAGCATCATAATGTGGCTGTGGGGGGCCATCATAATTTTTGAGAGCACTGTGGGGTCATTATGTTTTGCATGTGGAGGATATCATGGTCAAATTCACAGTTAGGGTATCATACTGTGTGAGGACTGTATGAGGAGCCATTATACTGTGTGGAGGTATGCTAGGGGGGCATTATACTGTGTGAAGGGAGAGGTCTGGTGGCCATTATACTGGGTATAGGACTGTGGGGGGGGCATTATACTGTATGGAAGGCTGTATGAGGAGCTATTATACTGTGTGGAGGTATGCTGGGGGTATTATACTGTGTGAAGGGAGATGTCTGGTGGCCATTATACTGGGTATAGGACTGTGTGAGGGCCATTATACTGGACATAGGACTGTGTGAGGGCCATTATACTGTGTGGAGGACTGTGTGTGTGTAGGACCATTATACTGTGTGGAGGACTGTCTATAGGGCCATTATACTGTGTGAGAGGTCAGTGGTGGGCTATTATACTGTGGGACTATGGAGAGCATCATAATATGTGTGGGGGGCTGTGGGGGCCATCAATATTTGTGACAGCACTGTGCGGTCATCATGCTGTGCATGTGGAGGATACCATGGAGGAACTCACAGTGAGGGTATCATACTGTGTTTGGGGGGAATTTTTATTAACATCATACTGTATGATGCAAAATGGGCTTCAGCAAGGGCAAAGTTACTTGGTAAGTGTTGGAATACATGCCCCTCTCACTGTCTTTAAGGCTATGTTCCCACAATTTTTGATGGTGCAGATTTGATGCACCCATTAAATAAAATAGGTTACCTGCATTTTTTTGACAATATGTAGCATAAAAAAAAATCACCAAAAACTCATTGTAGAAATGTAGCCTAAAAGTTCAGGCCCCATGATTTCTGTTTATGCCCCTGGAAAACCACTGAGCAGTTTTATTACTAAAACTGTTATTTAGGTGCCCTGAATGTGAAGCCAATAACAATCAGCTTGAAAACTGTAACATTATGTAGAAAAGTTCCAAGTAAAATCAGCATCTTTCCATTCAAATGTTTGTAGGATGTGTCAGCTGGAAATCATCATATTAATTATAAGGAATATTTGCATGTAGCTGTGGAGATGCCGCAGAATTAAGCGATACTGACGCCCACAGATATGCAGAGGCACACAGAGAGTAATTGTATGTGCTAGGATAAGCTACATTACAAGGTTATTCTCCCCTAGAAGCATTGTTACATTATCTACTATCTATGGCCTCTAGATAGCAGAAACAAAAAGCAATAAAGAATCCTAGATCAATCGGCTCGTTAGCTTTGCCTCCCTTTGTTTCTGGAATCTATCACAGTTTGATGTCATTTATCTGCACTAATTCTGACTTCGATCTTCCATATCTACAGTATATGAAGGAGATGAATAAGATATAGTAAAGATCGATTTTCTTTTTTTTTATTTTAGCAATTCTACATTTCTACCAGGGCCTCCTTTCTTCTATATGTCCTTTATTATACCAGTGTCTTTTGGGGCTGCCTCAGGCACCAGATCCAGGTGTGAGTGTTACCTATGTACCCCTATGGTGGCCCTTGTGGGCCAACTGTCATCATTATTACCATCACTACAGGTATTATACATAGGCTGACATTGTGAAATGCAAGCTAGATTGTTAATGCTGAACGTATTGTTCATGAAAGCAACATTTATGTTTATAGTTAAAGGGAACCTGCCACCTGATCCATGCTGCCCAGTAGTGTAGCTACGGGTGTGGGGAATGAGGAGGATGCATAGGGTGTGGTCACCCCGGGCCCCACATTACTGCTACTGTCAACTATATCGCCATCCCCAGAGCACCAATATAGTTACTCTTTGTGGTAGAGTAGGGAGACACAATATCCCTGCACTTCCACTCTCTGTTCTGTATACCGCAGATCTTTAAGCCTGCAGTCTACAGAACATCAAGTGATGGGTCGGTACACACACAGGACTTCAGAGTCTTTGCACTGTGTCAGGACTCTGATGTGCTGTGGTGCGATGATAGCGCGATGATCCGTCCTCTCTTTGCTGGAGAACTCATCAGGATCCTGGATTAAGGGAGTATAGGATTTTTTTATAATATTTAAATTGTGTGGTGGGACTGTTGGGGTATCACAAAGAATGGGAGCCCTTCATTTAGTGTGGGGGCTACTGTGGGGCCCCCCAATACGGCATAGGAGCTAATACCGGGACACTTATACAGCGTTGGAGCTAATGCGGGGGCCATTATACAGTTTGGGGCTGTTATACAGTTTGAGACCATTAAATAGGGTGGAACCTACTGTGGGCGCTATTATACAGTGTGTGGGCCATTATGCTGTGTTTTTGGGGAGCTGTGGTGACAACATACTGTTTATAGGGGAGCTGTGGGCCCATCATACTGTAAATAGGGGATCTGTGGGGGTATTATGGGCAACACGGTGGCTCCATGGCTAGCACTGCAGCCTTGCAGCGCTGGAGTCCTGGGTTCATATTCCAATAAGGACAACATCTGCAAGGCATTTGTATGTTCTCCCAGTGTTTGCATTTGTGTCCTCTGGGTTCTCCCGTTTCCTCCCATATTCCAAAGACATACTGATGGGGAATTTAGATTGTGAGCCCCATCGGGGAAAGCGATGATAATGTGTGCAAAAAACTGTAAAGCAAGAATATGTTGGCGCTATATAAAAAATAAAGATTATTATTATACGATATTTAGGGGAGCTGTAGGCCCAGCGCATTGTAAATAGGGGAGATGATCTCTGATTTCTCATTCAAACCACATATCAAAGTCCTCTCCACATCCTGTCGACTTCAACTTAAAAATATTTCCCAGATCGAAACATTCCTCAACCAACAATCTGCAAAAACCCTAATCCATGCCCTCATCATCTCCTGCCTTGACTACTGCAACCTCCTGCTCTGTGGCCTCCCCTCGAACACTCTTGCTCCCCTCCAATCTATTCTAAACTCCGCTGCCTGACTAATGCACCTGTCCCTCCGCTATTCCCCGGCCTCGCCCCTCTGTCAATTTCTGCACAGGTTCCCCATTCCCCAGAGACTCCAGTTCAAAACCCTAAGCATGACATACAAAGCTTCCACAACCTGTGCCCTCCATACATCTGTGACCTCGTCTCTCGGTACTTACCTGCACGCAACCTCCGATCCTCACAAGATCTCCTTCTCTACTCCCCTCTTATCTCCTCTTCCCACAATCGCATACAAGATTTCTCTCGCATATCACCCCTACTCTGGAACTCTCTACCACAACACATCAGACTCTCGCCTACCATCGAAATCTTCAAAAAGAACCTGAAGACCCACCTCTTCCGACAAGCCTACAACCTACAGTAACCACCGATCCACCACACCGCTGCACGACCAGTTCTGCCCTCACCTATTGTATCCGCACCCAGCCCTTGTAGATTGTGAGCCCTCGCAGGCAGGATTCTCCCTCCTACAGTACCAGTCGTGAGTGACTTGTATTGATTAATCAGGATTATTGTACTTGTTTTTTATTATGCACACCCCACCTCACATGTAAAGCGCCATGGAATAAATGGTGCTATAATAATAAATAATAATAATAATAATAATGTGGGTGTATTATACTGTATTTAGAGGAGCTGTGGGGGCATTATACTGTGTATAGGGAGCTGTGGAACCATTATACTGTGCATAAGAGAGCTCTGAGCCCATCACTATGTGTACAGGGGAGTTGTGGAAACTTTATATTGTATGTACAGGAGTTGTGGGACCATATTACTGTGTATAGGGGAGGTGTAGGGACATCATACTGTGTACAGGGGGGCTGTACATGGGGGGACATTATTAAAAGTTAAGTGGAAACTTAAGACACATATTGCTATGGAGGCACTCAGTATTTTGACCATCAAAGGGGTACAACAGACATTATCACTTTCTAGGGGTCAACATGTGGACACGTTTTCTAGGGCATTTGCACGGGGCATTAATATTTTCTAGAGGGCACAAATAAGGCATTGTTATAATGTAAGGGCACAGTGGTGGACATTATTATTTGGGGTAGTTATTGTACCACACAGCAGGTGCAGTAATAGGGACTCGGCAGCAGCAGCTCAGTAATGGAATATCAGCAGGATAAGGAGTTTGTGCAGGCTGGTAATAGATGGGAACAGTTCTGTAAATGTGAGAATTCAAATGTCTTTGCTGTAATCATCACGTCATCGTCATGCCCCCCGAAGAAGCACATTGCGAAACGCGCGTTGGGGTCTGCCTCTTCCACATCTGCAGCAGGTCATTTTTTTTAAATCTTCCTATGCCTTGCTACCTTGTCAGAGGGTATACTAACATCAGTGCCTATATCTAACCTGGCTTCCCCCGGATCCTGATCAGTATCTGAATGTGTATACAATATTTACTATTAAGTTTGGGCACCCCTATTAATCTTAAGCTTAATGTTTTCTAAAAATTGTTTTTTTTTGCAACAGCTATTTCAGTTCCATATATCTAATAACTGTTGGACACAGTAATGTTTCTGCCTTGAAATGAGGTTTATTGTACTAACAGAAAATGTGCAATCTGCATTCAAACAAAATTTGACTGGTGCATAAGTATGGGCACCCTTATCATTTTCTTGTTTTAAATACTCCTACCTACTTTTTACTGACTTACTAAAGCACTTTTTTTGTTTTTGTAACCTCATTGAGCTTTGAGCTTCATAGCCAGGTGTATGCAATCATGAGAAAAGCTACTTAAAGTGGCCACTTGCAAGTTGTTCTCCTGTTTGAATCTCCTCTGAAGAGTGGCATCATGGGCTCCTCAAAACAACTGTCAAATGATCTGAAAACAAAGATTATTCAATGTAGTTGTTCAGGGGAAGGATACAAAAAGCTGTCTAAGAGATTTAACCCGTCAATTTCCACTGTGAGGAACATAGTAAGGAAATGGAAGAACACAGGTACAGTTCTTGTTAAGGCCAGAAGTGGCAGGCCAAGAAAAACATCAGAAAGGCAGAGAAGAAGAATGGTGAGATCAGTCAAGGACAATCCTCAGACCACCTCCAGAGAGCTGCAGCATCAACTTGCTGCAGATGGTGTCACTGTGCATCGGTCTACTATACAGCGCACTTTGCACAAGGTGAAGCTGTATGGGAAAGTGATGCGAAAGAAGCCGTATCTGCAAGCACGCCACAAACAGAGTCGGCTGAGGTATGCAAAAGCACATTTGAAGAAGCCAATTTCTTTTTGGAAGAAGGTCCTGTGGACTTATGAAACCAAGATTGAGTTGTTTGGTCATACAAAAAGGCGTTATGCATGGCGGCAAAAAAAACACAGCATTCCAAGAAAAACCCTTGCTACCCACAGTAAAATTTGGTGGAGGTTCCATCATGCTTTGGGGCTGTGTGGCCAATGCTGGCACCGGGAATCTTGTTAAAGTTGAGGGACGCATGGATTCCTCTCAGTATCAGCAGATTCTTGACAATAATGTTCATAAATCAGTGACAAAGTTATGCAGGGGATGGATCTTTCAGCAAGACAATGATCCAAAACACCGCTCCAAGTCTACTCAGGCATTCATGCAGAGGAACAATTACACTGTTCTGGAATGGCCATCCCAGTCCCCAGACCTGAATATCATTGAACATCTGTGGGATCATTTGAAGAGGGCTGTCCATGCTCGGCGACCATCAAACTTAACTGAACTGGAATTGTTTTGTAAAGAGGAATGGTCAAAAATACCTTCATCCAGGATCCAGAAACTCATTAAAAGCTACAGGAAGCGTCTAGAGGCTGTTATTTTTGCAAAAGGAGAATCTACTAAATATTAATGTCACTTTTCTGGTGAGGTGCCCATACTTATGCACCTGTCAAATTTTGTTTGAATGCAGATTGCACATTTTCTGTTAGTACAATAACCCTCATTTCAAGGCAGAAACATTACTGTGCCCAACAGTTATAAGGCTGGTTTCACACTTGCGTTTTTGTCTGCATGCGTTTTTTTAAAAAAACGCATGTGTGAAAAACGCATGTAAACGCGGTAAAACGCATGAGTTTTTTAGACGCATGCGTTTTTATAGAAAAACACAAGAAAACACAAGAAAACACAAGAAAAAACAAGAAAACCCTAACCCTACCCCTACCCCTAACCCTAACCCTAAACGTGACTGAAATACGTGGCACTGAAATACGTGCAACTGAAATACGTGGTACTTAAATACGTGGCACTCAAATACGTGGCACTTAAATATGGGCACGTGGCACTTAAATACGTGGCACGTGGCATACGTGGCACTGAAATACGTGGCACGTGGCACATAAATACGTGGCACGTGGCACTTAAATATGTGGCACGTGGCACTTTAATACGTGGCACGTGGCACTTAAATATGTGGCACGTGGCATACGTGGCACTTTAATACGTGGCACGTGGCACTTAAATATGTGGCACGTGGCACTTTAAGTGCCACGTGGCACATATTTAAGTGCCACGTGCCACGTATTAAAGTGCCACGTGCCACATATTTAAGTGCCACATGCCACGTATTAAAGTGCCACGTGCCACGTATTTCAGTGCCACGTATGCCACGTGCCACGTATTTAAGTGCCACGTGCCACGTATTAAAGTGCCACGTGCCACATATTTAAGTGCCACGTGCCACGTATTTAAGTGCCACGTGGCACATATTTAAGTGCCACGTGCCACGTATTAAATACGTGGCACTGAAATACGTGATACGTGGCACTTAAATACGTGGCAATATGACTGTCAGAAAATGTTCATTAAACGGTTAGGGGTGAGGTTAGGGGTAGAGTTAGGGTTAGGGTTTAGATCCCTTTATCACCTTGATGGTGGTGGGTGGCTTTTCAGTGTGTTTTCTGTTTTTTTTCTATAAAAACGCATGCGTTTTTAGCGCAAACAAACGCATGTGCTTAAAAACGCATGCGTTTACATAGACAGCAATGCATTTTTTTGCCGCGAAAAAACGCATGCGTTTTTTCGCGGCAAAAAAACGCTCAAGAAAATACTGCAGGTAGCATTTTTGAAAATGAACGCATGCAGACAAAAAACGCATGCGTTTGAAAACGCGACCAAACGCATGTGCAAAAAAACGCATGCGTTTTCAATGTTAAATATAGGAGAAAAAAACGCATGCGTTTTTTGTGCAAAAAACGCTGCAGACAAAAACGCAAGTGTGAAACCAGCCTTAGATATATGAAACTGAAATAGCTGTTGCAAAAAAAAACAATTTTTATAAAACATTAAGCTTAAGATTAATAGGGGTGCCCAAACTTTTTCATATAACTGTATATATATATATATACACTCACCGGCCACTTTATTAGGTACACCTGTCCAACTTCTTGTTAACACTTAATTTCTAATCAGCCAATCACATGGCAGCAACTCAGTGCATTTAGGCATGTAGACATGGTCAAGACAATCTCCTGCAGTTCAAACCGAGCATCAGTATGGGGAAGAAAGGTGATTTGAGTGCCTTTGAACGTGGCATGGTTGTTGGTGCCAGAAGGGCTGGTCTGAGTATTTCAGAAACTGCTGATCTACTGGGATTTTCACGCACAACCATCTCTAGGGTTTACAGAGAATGGTCCGAAAAAGAAAAAAAATCCAGTGAGCGGCAGTTCTGTGGGCGGAAATGCCTTGTTGATGCCAGAGGTCAGAGGAGAATGGGCAGACTGGTTCGAGCTGATAGAAAGGCAACAGTGACTCAAATCGCCACCCGTTACAACCAAGGTAGGCCTAAGAGCATCTCTGAACGCACAGTGCGTCGAACTTTGAGGCAGATGGGCTACAGCAGCAGAAGACCACACCGGGTACCACTCCTTTCAGCTAAGAACAGGAAACTGAGGCTACAATTTGTACAAGCTCATCGAAATTGGAGAGTAGAAGATTGGAAAAACGTTGCTTGGTCTGATGAGTCTCGATTTCTGCTGCGACATTCGGATGGTAGGGTCAGAATTTGGCGTAAACAACATGAAAGCATGGATCCATCCTGCCTTGTATGGAGCATCTTTGGGATGTGCAGCCGACAAATCTGCGGCAACTGTGTGATGCCATCATGTCAATATGGACCAAAATCTCTGAGGAATGCTTCCAGCACCTTGTTGAATCTATGCCACGAAGAATTGAGGCAGTTCTGAAGGCAAAAGGGGGTCCAACCCGTTACTAGCATGGTGTACCTAATAAAGTGGCCGGTGAGTGTATATATATATATATATATATATATATATATATATATATATATATATATATATGTTTTGCTTTGGTTATATATTTGAATATTTATGGATGAGCTCCCCCCCACCACCTTATCTCAAATAGGCCTCTCTTGGGTTTCTAATTTTGCTGCAATCTCAGCAGCCAAGTCGTTGCTGGAAGAAGTTGTCATGTCGGTCTGGGCCAGATAGAAAGACGGGAAAAGCCAACGATTCCATCAGATAGAACGCCAGCTGTAAGTCACCATCTATGACTGTGCTGTGATCTATTACATGTTCTCCAAGACTGGTATCTACCACTATATGGTCACCATGTGGTGGTAATACCAGTGCTTGTCTTTGTACAGAGATTATTTTCAGTAACAGCACGGTCATCTGCTGAGGTTCTCCTACATCCACTATTAGGGTGCATCACCATAGCAGCTATGGTGTTTCCTGGATAGAGGTCCACTCAAAAGTGTCACCCCTCCCCCCGAGCTGAACCCCTAGCTACGCCTCAGATACTGCCCAAACCGCAAATAACATGAATCTGAGCCTGGCTGAACCATGAACTCCAGTGTTTTAGAGAAAATATAAATGAAAGAAGAACCAGCTGGATTTTCCCAGCGCTACTGCAGGTAACTGACTGTTCTCTCCCATAGTTAGAGACCGGTCAGTCACCTAGGGCCACTTTCATAAATTCAGTATTTGACATCACTATCTGTAAGCCAAAACCAGGAGTAGAATTATCAGAGGAATAATGGAATAATAGCAACATGTCACCACTTCTACATCTTTTATCCACTACTGGTTTTGTTTTACAGCTACTGACCGAATACTGAACGTGTGAAAGTGGTTTATGAATGGATCATCAATATAAAAGTGCCGGACAACTCCTTTAGACCAGGGTCACATCAACATATAACATCCGATGCAACATGTTAATGACACTTGGCTCAAAGCTCAGGGGTTAGCACTGCAGCCTTGTAGTGCTGGGGTCCTGGGTTCAAATCCTACCAAGGACAACATCTGCAGGGAGTTTGTATGTTCTTCCCGTGTTTGCGTGGGTTTCCTCTGGGTGCTCCGGTTTCCTCCTACAATCCATAGACATAATGATAGGGAATCTAGATTGTCAGGCCCATTGGGGACAGTGATGATAACGTATGTAAAGCGCTGTGGAATAAGATAGCACTATATTAGAAAAAGCAGTATAATAATAATAATCTGCTGCCAGCATTAACAGAGTGTCATTTTACTGGGATCTGATCCTCTCGCATGTGACAATCAGATCACAGGTGAGAAGAAGGAGAGACATCCGAGGGCTGTCCGATGTTTCACACAGAAAAAGCTTAGCACTTGAGAAATACTCCTGTTTATTTCTCGTGGAGTTAACTCAGCTGTTCTCCGCTGTTTCCACAGCTTCACCTAAACTGCTCGGAGATTGAGGGCTTCTTTGATCTCAGCCACGAAAGGCAGAAATAGGAATTACAGTTTAATGGTAAAATTACTATTGCCCTCAGCTGACAATACAGTATATTTAGTAGTGCATTTCCTATTAAAAGCAATGGCACATAAATACAAACACAATCAAGCTTTCCATACTTGAAGACTTTGTGGAAGACTTGCCT
Source organism: Ranitomeya variabilis (assembly GCF_051348905.1). NCBI lineage: Eukaryota > Metazoa > Chordata > Amphibia > Anura > Dendrobatidae > Ranitomeya > Ranitomeya variabilis. Next base: position 490,242,726 of record NC_135233.1, on the reverse strand, counting down.
TCTCTACTAGGACTTTGAGACATGCACTTTATTTTAGGAATCGCAGGTAAAATCTGGGAGAGATGAATATATGAGATCCGTCACACATTTTAGAATAACGATGGCGACATACTCTACCCTCCTCCCTTTACTTTTGCTTCTTTCCAGCTCGTTCCAACAAGCTTATTTTGTGGACGTGCTGTTTTGCTAATGTCACAGGTTCAGTATTTGGTCAGTATTTTACCTCAGTATTTTACCTCAGAATTTGTAAGCCAAACTCAGGAGAGGAACAATCAGAGGAAAAATATAATAGAAACACGTCACCACTTCTGCATTTATCACCCACTCCCGATTTTGGCTTACAAATACTGAGTTAAAAAACTCATCAAATACTGAATGTGTGAACATGGCCTTTGAGTAACAAGTGGAGAGAACACTGACCAATGTAATTCAATAGCGCTGTTCATATGACAGACTTTTTTTTTTAACACGGACTGAGTGACCATTTGAGAAAATGGCAGTATGCACCATTCACTTCCGATCCTTGCATGAAACTCACCCATTCAAGTCTTTGGGCGCTCCAAAAAATTTTGAATTCCGTACCGAACATCCATACTGCATGTGATTTTTATGGATACATCGCCATTATTAATCTAGGGAATCTATTTTATCGTGTACAGTTTAAAATGTTGATGTAGAAATATGGATATCACACGGATGTGAAACAAGGACACACAGATGAAAATTGTCCGAGTTTTCAGGATAAAAATGAGTCCATTTTTCCTATGCTCGTCTGACCCAGACTTGGCAATAATATTGTGGGGATGTCAAGTAATATTTCATATGAACTAGCCCAAGGTAATATCTGTAGACACACAGGCAGCTTTCTCTTTTATCTGTAATTACATTATGTAAACCATTTGTTTGAACTCCATCTTTGTGCAGATATGCATTGTCATTTAGACTCGGAGATCATAAAGACAGCAAATGTTTCCCTCAGGAAAGCTGCTGTTATCGTGATGATGGGAGTTTACATTGATTACAAGGAGACTCCTTATCTTGTACGCCACCAGCAAAGTCTTCAAAAGACTCACGTATACATGAATCATTTGAACTAGACTAAAACAGAGAAGATTCACAGAAAGAGCTCATCCTCCTCTATTTGTAACGGAATGTTCCCTTCTAGCATGAAAATGACCATATGGTGTATTGGGACCCATGTGATACATATCAGTAACGCCATTTTCATTTTTCCACCTAAGGTTAGGGTCACAAGAGCATATTTTCTCTCAGACAAGAGAATCGGACCAAGGATGAAAATCACATCTGATTGCACTCTGTTCAGAGGTTAATCAGAGTGTGATCCAATGCTCTCAGATGAGGAGAAGATAGAAAAAAAAATTCTCCATCTGTTCCAACTTCTTCATTCTGTGAGTCCGCGGAAATCAGACGACACTAAGGCCTCTTTCACACTTCCATTTTTTGCCATCCATCGCAATCCATCGTTTTGATAAAAAAACGGATCCTGCAAATGTGCCCGCAGGATGCGTTTTTTTGCCATAGACTTTTATTGACAACGGATTGAGACGGATGGCCACACGTCGCATCCGTCGTGCAACGGATGTGTCGTGTTTTTGTGAACCGTCGTGACGAAAAAACATTCAAGGGAACGTTTTTTTGTCCGTCGGATCCGCCATTTCTGACCGTGCATGCGCGGCCGGAACTCTGCCCCCTCCTCCCCGGACTTCAGAATGGGCAGCGGATGCGTCGGAAAACTGCATCCGCAGCCCACGTTGTGCACTATTTAGCACAACGTCCGTCGGTACGTCGGGCCGACGGTTTGCGATGGCCCCGTATCAACGGAAATGTGAAAGAGGCCTAAGATGTCATCTGAGTACAGCCCGATGTTTCCTACGCACTCATAGACTTGCATGGTTGAGTAAGATCCCAGTATCAAATCAAATTCGGGTGTGCAGCAATCTTTGCTGCGTTTTTGGTGAATAAAAGTAACATTATCAGACATACTGTAGACAAATGACACAAATAAGCCACCAAAAAAACAAAAAACAACAAGGATCCCTAAAATATAACTTTTAATGATTATAAAAGCTAAAAACAGTTTGCTCCAATATGAGAGACAATAATATTAGAGAAGATACTCAAAAAATAATAACTATCTTACCCTATCAGGTGTCCTATTTCTACTCCCTACCTGACAGCGGAGGTTGGCACCCTAAGTTTCTGCGGTAGGCGCCCCCACTCCTCGACGACTGGCCCTAATAGCTCTAATTACACCCTATATTCCCTGATTGAGACCTACTAATTACCAGAAAAAATGAAACAATTATAAAAAATCAAAAAAATGCACAAAATAAGAATAGAAAAAAGCAAAAAAAAATGAACTCAGCAAAAAAACTGAGTTCATTTTTTTTGCTTTTTTCTATTCTTATTTTGTGCATTTTTTTGATTTTTTATAATTGTTTCATTTTTTCTGGTAATTAGTAGGTCTCAATCAGGGAATATAGGGTGTAATTAGGGCTATTAGGGCCAGTCGTCGAGGAGTGGGGGCGCCTACCGCAGAAACTTAGGGTGCCAACCTCCGCTGTCAGGTAGGGAGTAGAAATAGGATAAGGTAGGGTAATAATATCCTAGGGTAATAAGGATAATAGGGTAAGATAGTTTTTATTTTTTGAGTATCTTCTCTAATATTATTGTCTCTCATATTGGAGCAAACTGTTTTTAGCTTTTATAATCATTAAAAGTTATATTTTAGGGATCCTTGTTGTTTTTTGGTTTTTTGGTTGTTTCTAGGATTCCACTAATATTTGTTTTGAGTGGTCCTTTTTTTCACAAATAAGCCACACTAAGAAACCGCACCAAAAAAAGCAGCAAAACCTGCTTATTAAGCAGCTTCTTTACTGTCAAGACAAGATTTTCGTTTAAAGAAGTGACATACTGCAGCCTGCAAAAAAGCAGCAGTAAGGAATAAAAGGTGTGCATGAGATTTCTGAAATCTCATAGCATTTGCAGGTTCTGTAAAACACGGCTTAAAATTTGCACACACAAAAATTGCAAAAACGCAGTGTGTGAACATAGCCGTGGCCGACTACTGGGACCCCACCGATAAAAAAAACCCTAAACTCTACTCTACTCTTCTGGCCGTTGGTTCTTCTCACCGGAGCGTGACAGCTGCATAGCTAGTAACTGGTCGTTATGGGGTTAATGGTCTTGTTGCTGAGAAATGTTACATTCTTTCCAGGTTCTGGGGCATGTGGTGCCTGGAAGAAATCTCTGCCTTTTGTCCTCATTGTAATACTACCCTCCCATGCACATTAGTTATTGCCCCAGAATTCCCCTGCACTCCCTCAGAAATACATATCTCATCCTCCCTTCAGTGAGCACAGCATTCAGGGATATTCTGCGCAGGCGCCGGCGACTTCCGCTCCAGTGACCTTCGGTGTGTGCGCTGATAAGGTGCTCTCCCCACTTTCTGCCTGAATAGTCATCGCCATGTACATATGGTTCCTAGCGATGACTGTTCAGGGAGGAACTGTGGAGAGTAGGGTTGAGCGACTTTTACTTTTTTGGGGTCGAGTCGGGTTTTGCGAAACCCGACTTTGTCAAAAGTCGAGTCGAGTGAAATCGGCCGATCTTCTTGCAAAGTCGGGGTCGTGGATCAGCCGAAACACGAAACCTAATGCAAGTCAATGGGGAAGCATAGTCAGCAGTGAGTGGAGGCCAGTAAAACACCTACAGTGCCCATTTTAATGCCAAAAACATCCATTCGTGTTACTGAAGCTTGTCAATATTAATTTCCTTTATAATAATAGTTAGGCATTGGAAATTGGTGGTCATTTGGCTAAAGTTGTTGGGGGTAGGGCTGGTTAAAGTTTTTAGTGGGCCCAGGAAACGTGGACTACGTCACGGCGGTGGAGCAGGGAGAGGTAAGTATTTCAACGTTGCAAGTGCTGTGATCCTGAGCAAGCAGGGGGGCCCACTCGTTCGCATTGGCACTGGCACAGGGCCCCTCACAGTACGGAGGTGTGTTTGCACGGTGGGGGCGCCTCCCACCGGCAGCGACACTTTTGCTTACTATGAGGGGCCCTGTGCCAGTGACGTCGCCAACGAGTATGCCCCCCCCACCTGATGAAGGAACCTGCACTTTCATCTGCACCTTCCTCTTTGTCCCTGTGTAAGGTGGTATAGCATGCGGGAAGGGGAACCATACTTTCAACAGGGTCAGATTCTGGCTGTGTAGAGTGCAAGGGGAATGTAGTGGTCTGGGTCAATGTACCAGCAGACTCATCTAGTAGTGGCTGGGCAATGGGCAGGATGAGGAGGAAACACAGATATAGGGCCAAAGAATAAAGTAGGCTAAATGCAGTTCAAAATTGGTAACAGGACTAACCAGGCGGCATTGCTTTGTTCAGTGGAGGACAACTGTATTGAGAGGCTGACACATCTAGTAGGCCCAAGTAATTAAGTGGGCCAAATGAAGTTCAAAATTGGTAACAGGAGTAAACAGGCGGCACTGCTTTGTTCAGTGGAGGAGAACACCAAGGAGCGGCAGACACCATTACTAGGCCCCAACCAAAGTAGTAGGCTAACTGCAGTGTGACATTAAAAAATACTCAATGAGAGCCTGAAGGTTGAAGCTCAGACAAGGAATCCTGGAGAAGAACACCAAGGAGGAGGAGAACACCAAGGAGCGGCAGACACCGTTACTAGGCCCCAACCAAAGTAGTAGGGCAACTGCAGTGTGACATTAAAAAATACTGAATGAGAGCCTGAAGGTTGAAGCTCAGCTTTTTCAGTGGAGGACAACACCAGGGAGTGGCAGACACCGTTACTAGGCCCCAACCAAAGTAGTAGGCTAACTGCAGTGTGACATTAAAAAATACTCAATGAGAGCCTGAAGGTTCAAGCTCAGACAAGGAAACCTGGAGAAGAACACCAAGGAGGAGGAGAACACCAAGGAGCGGCAGACACCGTTACTAGGCCCCAAACAAAGTAGTAGGGCAACTGCAGTGTGACATTAAAAAATACTCAATGAGAGCCTGAAGGTTGAAGCTCATCTTTTTCAGTGGAGGACAACACCAGGGAGCGGCAGACACCGTTACTAGGCCCCAACCAAAGTAGTAGGGCAACTGCAGTGTGACATTAAAAAATACTCAATGAGAGCCTGAAGGTTGAAGCTCAGCTTTTTCAGTGGAGGACAACACCAGGGAGCGGCAGACACCGTTACTAGGCCTGTTATGGACCTGGTGGTTAGGTGCACCAGGAATGACCTGATAGTTAAACACAGAATCAGGACGAGATCTGGGGAAATGGGAACTCTGCTGACCGCAAACCCTACTCCTATCAACACAACTAGAAACAGCCGTGGAGCGTGCCTGACTCTGCCTAGACGCCTCTTCACAGCCTAAGAGCTAACTACCCCTAAAGAAAGGAAACAAAGCCTTACTTGCCTCAGAGAAATTTCCCCAAAGGTAAAAGCAGCCCCCCCACAAGTATTGACTGAGAGATAAGAGGAAATCACAAACACAGGATGAAATAGGTTTTAGCAAAGAGAGGCAAGTCTAACTAAACAGATTGAGGATAGAAAAGGGATCTTTGCGGTCAACACAAAAAGCTACAAAACCCACGCAGAGTGTGCAAAAAATACCCCCGCACCGACTCACGATGTGGTGGTGCCACTCTGCACCCCCAGAGCTTCCAGCTAGCCAGGTAGTTTCATGATAGCAAGCTGGACTAGAACTTAGCAAGAAAAACCATATGTAACAAATGAACAAGCAGGAACTTAGCTTGTGCTGGAGTAGACAGGTCCTCGTCCTCAGAAAGATCCAGGAGAGATCTGAACCAGTACTAGAACATTGACAGCTGGCAAGGAGTAACGATCTGAGTGGAGTTAAATAGAAAATCAGCCTAGCCCCAAACAAGGGCAGCTGGAGAAGGAATCTCAGAACCAGCAGCTCCACTTACAGCCACCAGAGGGAGTCCACGGACAGAACTCACCGAAGTACCATTCATGACCACAGGAGGGAGTTCGAGAACGGAATTCACAACAGTACCGCCCCCTTGAGGAGGGGTCACCGAACCCTCACCAGAGCCCCCAGGCCGATCAGGACGAGCCAAATGAAAGGCACGAACTAAATCGGCAGCATGGACATCAGAGGCAACAACCCAGGAATTATCCTCCTGACCATAGCCCTTCCATTTGACCAAGTACTGAAGTTTTCGTCTCGAAATACGAGAATCCAAAATCTTCTCCACCACATACTCCAACTCCCCCTCGACCAACACCGGAGCAGGAGGATCAACGGAGGAAACCATAGGCGCCACATATCTCTGCAGCAACGACCTATGGAACATATTATGGATGGCAAAAGAAGCAGGAAGGGCCAAACGAAATGATACAGGATTAAGAATTCCAGAAATCTTATAAGGACCAATGAAACGAGGCTTAA